>NC_133330.1:72073139-72391758 GCF_042186555.1 Aquarana catesbeiana | reverse complement strand
AATAAATAAGGGGAAAAGGAGCATCTACTGTACAAACAGTGGCCATCTTGGATTGCAGAGTCTCTTTACAGGGATGAATGTTTTTGGGGACCACTAGAATTCCCCCAAATGGTTACAAGTGAACCCATACTGAGAGAAATATATAGGCTGCCATTGCTGATCGCCTTCTGAAAATGCTATACTCCTGGCTGGCTCTGGATTCCATGCTTTCTGCATCACAGCATGTTCATTTAGAACTTCTTCCCAATCAGTGATGGAGAATGGACAAAAAGCAATGGATCAGACTGACAGCCAGGCAACGAGTAGATTCAGTCTCTGTATTCTCCCATAATAAATAATCCAGGGGCTTTACAAGACGCCCCCCCTACCCTCATAGCAAACACTCTCATTTCTTTACTCAACCTCTGATTGGTTGCTATTGGCAACATGTATGTACACTTGTCCTAGAGAACATAAAACATCCAAAAAACAGTCCTTGAAAATGTGTTATTGTATTTATCAAACGTCATCCCATCCCCTATGCTTTTATCCTTAAAATTCAATACAAAAGTGCTCCCCCGCCAGTGATGGTGCTAATGCCCCTCCCCCCAGAACCCTGAGGACCTCTGGGCCAATCACACGTTATTCTATCACCAAAAACCACCAAATCAGCGTTTCTTCATCCAATAGATATATTCTCCCCTCAATGGATTTCCACTAATCACCCAAAAAGGAAATGACAAGGTCATCGTACAACGCGCTTTTATTAATAAATCCCCTTTAGTAGCTCCTCCCACAATCTATATGCTTCCACATTCCAGTGCCCAGACCGGCACCAGCTCCATCACCAGATTTCTATCCATTAACTGCTTGCTGACCACCGCACACAGATGTACGTCTGCAGAATGGCACAGGCAGGCAAATGGGCGTACCTGTACGTCCCT
Source organism: Aquarana catesbeiana (assembly GCF_042186555.1). NCBI lineage: Eukaryota > Metazoa > Chordata > Amphibia > Anura > Ranidae > Aquarana > Aquarana catesbeiana. Next base: position 72,390,835 of record NC_133330.1, on the reverse strand, counting down.
TTAAATTTGCCAACGAACTCGATGTTCACCAGCGGCATGCGATTGTGGTGTGGAGGGGTAGAATGGGGAGATGCCTATGTAAACAGAGCATTTCCCCGTTCTGCCTAGTGACATGACAGGGATCTACTGCTCCCTGTCATCGAGAGCAGTGATCGCTGTCATGTCAGTGGAAGCCTATCCCTCCCCACAGTTAGAATCACTCCCTAGGACACACTTAACCCCTTGATCGCCCCCTAGTACTTAACCCCTTCCCTGCCATTGTCATTTACACAGTAATCAGTGAATTTTTTAGCACTGATCGCTGTATAAGTGACAATGGTCCCAAAATGGTGTCAAAAGTGTCCGATGTGTCCGCCATAATGTCGCAGTCACGAGAAAAATCTCAGATCGCAGCCATTACTAATAAAAAAAATTAAAAATACTAAAAATGCTATAAATCTATCCCCTATTTTGTAGACGGCATAAACCAATCAATATGCGCTTATTGCAATTTTTTTCCCCAAAAATATGTAGAAGAATACATATTGGCCTAAACTGTGAAAAAAAATTGGTGCAACGTCGCACGACCGTGCAATTGTCAGTTAAAAGCGACGCAGTGCCGAATCGCAAAAAGTGCTCTTGTCAGGAAGGGGGTAAATCCTTCCAGAGCTGAAGTTGTTAATATCCTCCAAGTAGTTCCCCCAGCACCTCCGTTCCTCCCACCATTTTCCCTCTCTATACAAACTATTCTCTTTTCACTCTCATTTCTCTCTTTTGGCTTTTTAATAAAATGACATTTAAATATAACATGGCCCAATGAGTAACTGCTTGTCTTTGGCAGACTAAGATGTTCCTACGAATCCAGTTTAATCCACATGCAGTGCAGTATAGGAGCTGTTTCATTGTACAGAAACATACAACAAGAAGCTACAGTCCCACCACAAATTAGAGGAATTAAGTGGTTACCTCTTCTGCCCGGCAGCACCGTGGGCGTCGGTTCAATTCCCAACCACAGCACCACCTGCCTGGAATTTGCATGTTCTCCCTGCACCTGCATGGGTTTCCTCCGGAAACTCCGGTTTCCTCACACACTACAAAGACATGCTGGGAGGTACATTTGCCCTAGTATGTGTATGAATGTGAGTTAGGGAGCCTAGATTGTAAGCTCCTTGGGGGCAGGGACTGGTGTGACTGTACAATATACAGGATGGAAATAGATGACTAAGCACAGCTACAATGTCTCCTGTACTGACTGATCATTATCACATGGCCTACCTTTTGAATTGGCTCTGCAGACTCCTCTTCTCCATTGCCGATACCTGCAGGTTTCCTGCCAATCCCCTGGACAGGTTTGTTGGTGGCGGGGGTCCTCTGGGCTTGTACGGCCCTCTGTGGTGACACCAATTACACAGCGAGACCCTTTATCTCCATAGCAACAGTGAGACCCCCCATAACCCAGAAATTGTGGGGAGCCCCTTCTAAGAAAATGTGCCCCCCCCCAATCTCAGCCATTTTACTTCCATCTTCTGCAGCTTTGGGAAAGTTTGTGGTTTGTGGGGACTCATCTTAGGAAGGTCCAGTATTCATTGATCAGAGCCACTTTACACATGTCTTCTAAAAAAAAAGGTGTATGTCAGAGGTGTGACTGGGGCCTTCATCATTTCACAAACTATGGAATGCTGGAAGAGCAGAAATCAGAAAAAATCTCCAACAGTGAAAGGGTTCAAATGACTATCTGAGCGCTCACCCCACCCCATGTATAATGTGCTGCACCCTCTTTTATACTGAGTCCCCACCATCCCTCACATACCAGACAAATGATAAAATAGAAATAAAGACAAACATTTTTTTTAATTTACAATAGAGTAAGGGGGGACTATAACCCCTGTCAGGTTTTCTTTGCCGTCTGTGTCCCCATTGGGGGGATTTCCCTTCACTTCATTTCCCATAGCCAAAAAAGAAGTGAGAGAAATCCTCCCAAAGTGACATCATTCCTGGGTGTCACCGGAACTATTGTCCCCATTGGAAGATTTCCGCTCTAATTCCTGTTCTGGTGACAACTCAAAATCTGGAATTTTATTTCACTTTTGATGGTAATAGTAAATAGAGATAATGAATCTTCCTAAAGGGGCGCAGACAGCAATTAAAAACTGACAGGGGTTCTAATCCCTCTCCACTCCATCCAGGGACGGGCTGGGAATAAAAACCAGCCCTGGAAAAAATGTCATACCAGCCTCATAGCATTATTATAGCAGCCCAACATCATAACCATCATAACGTCATTATTTCCTTGTTCATGAAAGGGAAAACCATGCATTTGAAGAGTGTATTTTATATATATATATATATATATATATATATATATATATATATATATATATATATGGCAGATATAAAAGCACATAGGGCTATATAAAATATATATATATATATATATATATATATATATATATATATATAAAGCAAATTCCAGTTAAAGGTGGTAAAATTGGTCCATCGTCAAGGGGCACCCCAGGAACGTGGGGCGGGGGCTCTGGTTTCCAGAGACCACCTTCCACAGAAAGAATGGGGGGGGGGTTACTGATATAAGGGGGAAACCTTTATATCAGTGCCCCTTTATATTATTGTATTCACTCCCCCTCAGACTTGCCTGGCGGTGCTGTCATTGACCTCCTCTCAGGTACACCGTGCAGGGCTCAATTAGACGGTTCCAGGTTGGTGACTTTGGTTCTATCCCATAGTCTTCTCTCCACAGTCCACACACGTTTTACTTCTCCCATGACCCCCATCCTGGCGGCACTCCCACTCTTGACTCCTCTCCAGACTCCCCCTCAGAGACTGCAGACATGATATAAGACAAGAGATGGTCAGATGTTGCGAACATGGTACAAGAGATGTTAGAGACTGAGGACAGGATACAAGAGATGGCTAGAGACTGTGGACATGATACAAGAGATGGCTAGAGACTGAGGACATGATACAAGAGATGGTCAGAGACTGAGGGCAGGATACAAGAGATGGTCAGAGACTGAGGACATGATACAAAAGATGGCTAGAGACTGAGGACATGATACAAGAGATGGCTAGAGACTGAGGACAGGATACAAGAGATGGTCAGAGGTTGCGGACATGATACAAGAGATGGTCAGAGGTTTCGGACATGATACAAGAGATGGTCAGAGGCTGCAAGCATGATACAGTAGGTTCAGAGGCTGCAGGCATAGTACAGGAGATGGTTAGAGACTGAGGGCATCATACTAAAGATGGTCAGAGACTGCAGACATAGTACAAGTGATGGCCACAGACTGCAGACATGGTAAAAAAGATGGCCAGAGACTGCAGACATGGTACAAGAGATCAATGCAGCCTCATCAGTGTCCATCAAATGCAGCTTTACAGTGCCCGTGAATGCAGCCTCACTGTGCCCACCAATTGCAGCCTCTCTGTGCCCACCACTGCAGCCTCTCTGTGCCCACCACTGCAGCCTCTCTGTGCCCACCATTGCAGCCTCTGTGTGCCAGCCATTCCAGCCTCTGTGTGCCCTCCATTGCAGCCTCTGTGTGCCAGCCATTGCAGCCTCTGTGTGCCACCATTACAGCCTCTGTGTGCCCACCATTGCAGCCTCTGTGCATACCAATTGCAGCCTCACCATTTCCTGGATCACACACAGCAGCCGATGTATGGCAGACAGCTGGGTCTGTGTGTGTAAGGCGGCGATTTAACAAGGTCCCGCCCCCCTAGACCGGCTTGTGGGATAGGCGGAACACTGATTCAATCAGTGTTCCATCTAGAAGACTATCACACGAGCCGGTCTAAGGGGGCCGGACCTTCTTACAGTGCTGCCTTACACACACAGACCCAACTCCATGCCATACAAGAAGAGGAGCCGGAGGACAGAGGGAGGGAGGGGAGCACTGCAGCCGCCACTCAAAGCGGCCCCAGGGCAGCCGGCCTACTGGGAGTTTTCACGGTATCCCGGTAGGCCAGTCCGGCCCTGGTCCTGGCACTTGCTGTAATTTCTTGGATGCCCTGAAGCCTTCTTCACAAATGCAGTGGAGATGTTTTTTTATGGGATGGAGTTCATTTTCATGGCAAAGAGGGACTTTGCAATTAATTGAAATTCATTACTCTTCTTAACATTCTGGAGTATATGCAAATTGCCATCATAAAAACGGAAGGAGCAGACATTGTGAAAATGAATATTTGTGTCATTCTCAAAACTTTGTATATTCCCTATTTCTGGGTAGCAAAGACCATATGCCACTAATTATGGGTCCGGCGGGGGATGCAAAGGATCTTTATGTACAGTGCATCCGGAAAGTATTTACAGCGCTTCACTTTTTCCACGTTTTGTTATGTTACAGCCTTAGTTCAAAATTAATTATATTGATTATTTTCCTCAAAATTCTAAAAACAATAATAACTTGATTGGAGTCCACCTGTGGTAAATTCAATTGATTAGACATGATCTGGAAAGGCACACACCTGTCTATACAAGGTCCCACAGTTAACAGTGCATGTCAGAGCACAAACCAAACCACAAAGTCCAAGGAGACAGGATTGTATTGAGACACAGATCTGGGGAGGGGTACAGAAAAAATGACTAAATGGAAGAGATTTGGAACCACCAGGACTCTTCCTAGAGCAGGCCACCCGGCCAAACTGAGTGATCGGGGGAGAAGGGCCTTAGTCAGGGAGGTGACCAAGAACGTGATGATCACTCTGACAGAACTCCAGCGTTTCTCTGTGGAGAACTAAGAACCTTCCAGAAGAACAACTATCTCTGCAGCACTCCACCAATCAGGCTTGTATGGTAGAGTGGCCAGAAGGAAGACACTCCTCAGTAAAAGGCACATGACAGCCTGCCTGGAGTTTGCCAAAAGGCACCTGAAGCACTCTCGGACCATGAGAAACAAATTTATTTGGTCTGATTAAACAGGCAAGTGTGATGTCTGGAGAAAACTAGGCACCGCTCATCACCTGTCCAATACCATCCCTACAGTGAAGCATGGTGGTGGCAGCATCATGCTGTGGGGATGTTTTTCAGCAGCAGGAACTAGGAGACCAGTCAGGATCGAGGGAAAGATAAATGCAGCAATGTACAGAGACATCCTTGATGAAAACCTGTTTCAGAGTGCTCTGGACCTCAGACTGGGGCGAAGGTTCATCTTCCAAAAGGACAATGACCCTAAGCACACAGTCAAGATAACAAAGGAAGGGCTATGGGACAACGCTGTGAATGTTCTTGAGTGGCCCAGACTTGAACCTGATTGAACATCTCTGGAGAGATCTAAAAATAGCTGTGTACCAACGCTCCCCATCCAACCTAATGGAGCTTGGGAGGTCCTGCAAAGAAGAATGGGAAAAACTGCTAAAAAAATAGGTGTGCCAAGCTTGTAGCATCATACTCAAAAAGACTTGAAGAGTCATTGATCGATTTTTCCTCACTCACGTCTGACCGATGCGAGTAGAGGAGAGCAGATCGGCTGCTCTCCTGACAGGGGGGTCTGTGCTGATTGTTTACCAGCGCAGTCCTCTCCCTCGGATGGCCGCTCAGGACCACCAGAATGCCACCAGGACCACCAGGGATGGCCACTCACACTGGACCACCAGGTATGCCACCCTAGACCACCAGCTTATGACATCATGCACAGCTCTCTCTCACACTCTCGTACGAGTTTGCCAGAAAGGCATAGTTGCCAACATTGGAAAAAAAAATTTCGGGACACTTTTTTTGGCTGTAGGCGGAGTCAGCCTATAATTAGGGGGCGGGGCATGCATTAGTAGGCATGGCATAAGGAAAAGAAAAAATGCGGCATGGTTTATGTGAAATGGTGGGCGTGGCTTGCATGGGCGTGGCTAAAATGGGGTGTGGTTAGAATCTAAGATGAATGAGGGATGCAGAGGGAAAGGGGAAAAGGGGGGTAGAGGGAGAGGGATGGAGGGACAGCAGACCAAGATCCTACACCACAATAGCAATGTGTATTCCAGAGTTTAACCATCAGCAGATAAAGATACTCCAAACACCTGGTGTTGGCGCTTCAATCAACCCGGCACCATGGTTGTTATGGTGTTGTCAGGATGATTGAAGCGCATTATTTCTATTATTACATTGTAATATAAAATTAAATCATTCAACTCACCATAGTGCAGAATCAGTGGGACCACTGAGCGTGTCACCTTCTACGTCGCCTGCCACTAGATGCCATCAGGTTCCCCCAGTAGAGTCTGTCCTTACATCAGGTGCCCCCAGCGGAGTCTGTCCTTACATCAGGTGCCCCCAGCAGAGTTCATCCTTACATCAGGTGCCCCCAGCAGAGTCTGTCCTTGCATCAGGTGCCCCAGCAGAGTGCCTCCAGCAGAGTTCCTCCTTCCATCAGGCATTCCCAGTGGAGTGCCTCTTACATCAGGTGTCCCCAGTACAGTACCTCTTACATCAGGTGTCCCCAGTACAGTACCTCTTACATCAGGTGTCCCCAGCGGAGTGCCTCTTACATCAGGTGTCCCCAGCAGAGTGCCTCAAATCAGTGCCCCCAGCGGAGTGTTGGCTGCAGATGGAGTGTTGGCTACAGTCTAGCTACATCTCCTCAAGAGTGGTGACAAGGGGAGAGAGGTGTGTGGGTGGAAGCATGGTGACTTGGGGTGTTACAGGCTGACTTGGGGAAGGGTGGAGACAGGGTGGTGATTTGGTAGTGCAGGCATGATGGTGACCTGGGGGGTGCAGGCATGGTGGTGGCTAGGCCGGAGGGGGTGCAGGCATGGTGGTGACTAGGCCGGAGGGGGTGCAGGCATGGTGGTGACTAGGCCGGAGGGGGTGCAGGCATGGGGGGAGGGGGATGCAGGCATGGTGTTGTCATGGGGGGGAGGCGGGTGCAAGCATGGTGTTGACATGGGGGAGGGGGTGCAGGTATGGTGGTCACATGAGGGGGGACAGGTATGGTGATGACATGGGGGAGGGAGGCAGGTATAGTGGTGACATGGGGGGAGGGGGCTGCAGGTATGGTGGTGATATGGGGGGAGGGGGTGCAGGTATAGTGGCGACATGGGGGGAATAGGTATGGTGATGACATGGGGGAGGGGGGCAGGTATGGTGGTGATATGGGGGGAGGGGGTGCAGGTATAGTGGCGACATGGGGGGAACAGGTATGGTGATGACATGGGGGAGGGGGGGCAGGTATGGTGGTGATATGGGGGGAGGGGACTGCAGGTATGGTGGTGATATGGGGGGGAGGGGGTTGCAGGTTATGGTGGTAACACAGGGGGGAGGGGGAAGCAGGTATGCTGGTGACACGGGGGGAGGGGGGAAGCAGGTATGGTGGTGACATGGGGGAAGGGGGGAAGCAGGTATGGTGGTGACACGGGGGGAGGGGGGAAACAGGTATGGTGGTGACACGGGGGGAGAGGGGGGTGCAGGTATGGTGGTGACATGGGGTGGGGGAGGGGGAAGCAGGTATGGTGGTGACACGGGGGGAGGGGGAAGCAGGTATGGTGGTGACATGGGGGGAGGGGGAAGCAGGTATAGTGGTGGCATGGGGGGAGGGGGGTGCAGGTATGGTGGTGACACGGGGGGGTGAGAGGGGTGCAGGTATGGTGGTGACACAGGGGGAGGGGGGAATCGGGTATGGTGGTAACATGGGGGGAGGGGGGTGCAGGTATGGTGGTGACATGGGGGGAGGGGGTTGCAGGTATGGTGGTGACACGGGGGGGTTGCAGGTATGGTGGTGACACAGGGGGAGGGGGGAATCAGGTATGGTGGTGACACAGGGGAGAGGGGGGTGCAGGTATGGTGGTGACACAGGGGAGAGGTGGGTGCAGGTATGGTGGTGACATGGGGGGAGGGGGGTTGCAGGTATGGTGGTGACACAGGGGAGAGGGGGGTGCAGGTATGGTGGTGACACAGGGGAGAGGGGGGTGCAGGTATGGTGGTGACACAGGGGGAGGGGGGAATCAGGTACGGTGGTGACAGGGGGGACAGGGTGCAAGGGGGAGCCAGGACCAACAGTGCACTGTCCCCAGCCAGCAGAGCCCCAGTCCTTCCATCAGTGTGACTATATACCTGCTCATTGTAAGGGGGAGCCAGGGCCATTAGTGAACTGTCCCCAGCCAGCGGGCCCCACTCCTTCCATCAGTGCCGTTCTCGGACACTGTCACACACGGGGCAGAGCAGAGTGTTGGCGGTGGCAGGGACTGAACATTTCCTTGTATTCAGTGGAGAGGGGGGAGGGGTCGCCAATCCCTGTAGCCAATAGGCTTCAGTGTACAATAGAATTTTCTGTTTGTACACTGAAGAGAGAAGCCGATTGGCTGCCCCTCTCCCCTGCACTGAACACAAGGAGAAACAACTCTGTGACTGACTCATGGAGGCGACAGCGGCCATTTTTGTGGAGCCGTTGCCGTTTTTTGACAAAAACACTCACGATTTTCTCGGGACAAACCCAAAAATTCGGGAAAACAATCGGGACAAGATTAAATCGGGATGAGGGTCCCAAAATCGGGATTGTCCCCGGAAAATCGGGACTGTTGGCAACTATGGGAAGGGAGGGGGGATGAGTCATAAAAGAGCCAATGAGAGCTGCAGAGCATGTCTTTGTGTAAATCCAGGAAGTGAACAGGCAACAGCTTCAGCTGCCCAAAGTTAAAATGGATGCAACCAAACTCAGTGGAGGAAGATTTCTGCAGCATGCAGCAAGTACAGAATCACAGTAAGGGCGCATGGTCACTGCCCCCTCTGTCACGCCACCTGTCATGACTAATGGATAGATGCATGCATTGCATGCATCTATTCATGGCCGCCGCTGCCACCCCCTATTCAGGCGTCTGGACCCATTTTGGATGCTGGGCATCTGAATTACGGCGGCGGGGGTGTTTTATTGAAGCACCTGATTAAAGCTATATGCTCTAATAGGCTTCAAAAAAGGTGGACTTGTGGTGCAGAGCATTGTGCTCGGAGTCCACCCAGATGTGTTTGAAAAGCAAATTAATATTTGCTTTTCTAACACTGAACTGCCTCTCCGCCAATCAGGAAGCGCGGGTCTAATACCCATCACCTGATTGGCTGAAGGCACAGGTGCCCCTATTGGGCGCCTAGCAGAACGAGAAGAGACGCATGGAGGCCAGCATGGAGGCACACAGGAGCCGTCCCACAGCTCGCCGCCGTCACCCGCTACTCAGCCTTACTATCACCCCCCATAAACATCACAGGCTTAGCTTTATTATCCCCCCCATAAACATCACAGACTCAACTTTACTATCCCCCCCATAAACATCCCAGGCTCAGCTTTACTATCCCCCCGGCATAAACATCACAGGCTCAGCTTTACTATCCCCCCCATAAACATCACAGGCTCAGCTTTACCTCCCCCCCCCCCATAAACATCACACGCTCAACTTTACTATTGCCCCCCATAAACATCACAGGCCCAGCTTTACAACCCCCCCGCATAGACATCACAGGCCCAGCTTTACAATTCCCCCCACCGCATAAACATCACAGGCTCAGCTTTACTATCCCCCCCCCCAATAAACATCACAGGCCCAGCTATCACAGGCCCAGCATAACAATTCCCCCCTACCCCATAAACATCACAGGCTCAGCTTTACTACTCCCCCCCCATAAACATCACAGGCTCAGCTTTACTACTCCCACCCCATAAACATCACAGGCTCAGCTTTACTACTCCCCCCCCCCATAAACATCACAGGCTCAGCTTTACTACCCCCCCCCCATAAACATCACAGGCTCAGCTTAACTATCCCCCCCCCTGTATAAAAATCACAGGCTCAGCTTTACTATCCCCCCCATAAACATCACAAGCCCAGCTTTTACCGGCCCAGCTTTACAATTCCCCTCCACCCCATAAACGTCACAGGTCCAGCTTTACTATTGATAAGGTTGGAAATAATGGCCTAGAGTTCTACTTAAGTTGTTTTTCATTTTTCTGTATAATGTGTGCGTGTCAGCATATGTTGCAAGATTAGCTTAAGTTTTTCCAGATGTGTAAGTCTAGCGTGATATATGTTGAAATTATACTGCTTGTTACCTTATATGGAAATTTGCTCAAACTGATGCTTGTGTAACCAAGCCTATAAAAAGCCCCAATAAAGAGCCGACAGGTCAGTAGACAGTACGGGACCTTTAAGGCTCGGATCTGATATACAGAAACTCTTGATTCTGTGTTTTACTTCTAATAGAGCTAATTTGGCAAAGCAATATAAACTAGAGGCAATTCAGTTGAGAACTGCACTTAACATTTCTGGCGCCCGAACAGAGACTTACCGATGACACTTCAAGAGGTGGATGAATGAGTACTGACGGAACAAAAGGACAGGCATTCCGGGAACCACAGCTTGAAAACCTGGCCAGGTAAGAAAAAGCTTTATTTTTCTTATATTCTGTGCTCCCCTGATTTGTGCCTATCCGTTCTGTCAGTTACGGTTCTCCTGGTTTTAAAACACCAGCCTCTGTAGTGGTGAGTCTAGAATTACTGCATATTTTGGTTTATATTGCTGGAGTTATTTGTTGTTTGTTGTCTGTCTGTCTTGTTGAGAAAGTGAATGAGCCTTGTCAAGGATGGTATGAGTTAGAAGGGGATTGCCGAACTAAGCAACGGAATGCGCCCTTACCTCACTCACATGAGTTTTGGGGGTCTGACGCTTATGCTTAACCTCACATCTAACTCATAAACCATAGACGGGTTGAAAGTATAAGCCCTGTCTGCTCCATAAAGCAGGGATAAGAGTGTATGAGAGGGATCCCAGATACGGGGGGGAATAAGGTCTCCATAAGCCCGGAGATCTAGTCGGATACCTGGTCACTTAAAGGAATGCTTGTATATGTTGTAGCTGTCAGTCTGGTCATAATATTTGTCAGTTGGCTAGCATATAAAGTAATTCGATTTCAGAAATCTCATCCTGGAGAGGTTTTTAGTATTCTGGCACCCTAGGAGGAAGGCAACGAGGAACTAGTGTAGCTTTTTTAGTATTTTGTATTGTACACTAAGTGTCCCACACGCTACCTAGGCACGGACTGTCAGAATGGGCCAGCAGAACACGAAACCCCGTCAGGGAATTGTGGCGCATTATACAGTGCCACAGATAATTAAAAACATCTATGGGAAAGATGAAGCGCGGGACTTAAAGGATGTCCTTCGTAAATTTAAGGTGAAAGGAGCAGCGGGTTTAAACCCGGATGTATGGAGTGAAATAAAAAGGGACAGACAAGGAGAGGTGTTAGAGAAGCAATGGATGCGTCAGGTTCAATGCTTAATTAAGGTCTCAAATAGAGCGAAAGAAGAGGGGTGGAAATATAATCCAGATTGTGATGGTTGGGATATGAAAGATAGAAGAACAAAACATGTTGAAACTTTAAATAATCTTAGTTCAACCATCCCACCCCCATACACTGACATAGAGCAAAATTCGCATAAGCCAGGGTTATATCCTGTACTTGAGGGGAGAGGATGGGTTTGTCAGGTTTGTGGAACCCAGAACCCAGAATGGGCAATAGAATGTGTGCATTGTGGGGCACAAAAACCTCATTCAGAAACTGTAGCCCCCGTACGCACTGATACACGCATTGTACAGGTAAATAATCCAGAATTTGGACAAGTAGCCCATCCACACGCCCCACCTACTATTACTCGTAGGATGCAAATAAGGACTTGGAAGCCTTGGTCAGCAGACACTCTTATGGCATTAATACAGAGCGCCCCAGACCCAGTAGCAAAGCCAGCTGCTTTCTGTAGATTTGTGACACAGTTAATGAATACACATGAAGCAACCTGGCAGGATGGGGAGGATTTATGTAGACATAAAATGACTCTGACCCTGTTTAAACAGTTTATGACTGAAATAGGTCCGCACCGACCTGCAGACCGAGCTGACGGGGATGGCAATCTAGAGGCAGGACACGTCAGACACATAGACTCAAGGGCCCCTTTTATTGTTTGATTAGAAGCTTTCTGTCAGGCAAAACAACAGGAGAGGGGGTCAATATCACCCATGAAACAAATGCCAGGACAGACTGTATCGGAATTTTACTTATCTATGGAAAGTATGATGGCAGATGAGGGATTGGATTTGGCTCTGCCAGTCACGATCCGAGCCTTCAATAGACAGTTTATGGAAGGCTTAAATCCACAGATAAGTGAAAGACTGAAAGCCTGCACACCAGAGTGGAGGGCAATTAGAGATAGAGGGTCGTTGTTACAGAAGGCACAAGGCATAGAGGCGGACTTAGCAGAAACCAAAGGGAGGAAACATCATGCAATCAATGTGATTGTGGGTCCCCAAGAGCAAGGTAGAGGTTCCTCTCGCAAACCCCTTACCTGTTACTACTGTAACAAGATTGGTCAAATCAGACGCCACTGCAGGAAAAGAATAAGGGATGAAGGAGATGAAGGTGTTGATTCTCCAGTTAATCAGAGAAGAAACCAGCCCAGGGGCAATAACAATAATGGTGACATAAGGCGACAGGGAGATGATCCACGGGCATGACTCGCCCCGGTTTTAGAAAGATCCAAAACAAAGATGCTTAAGACCACTATAACGGTTGGTAATAAGAAAATTTCTTGTTTAGTTGACACAGGAGCTTCACGCTCGTTACTTTCTGATTCTGAACTACTTCCTGAGCAAGAATCACCTGACACTATATTGATAACTGGATATGATGGCATTTTAGCCAACGCCCCACTGACAAAACCTCTAAAAGTTAAAATAGGGAACCACATGTTCCTTTCATGTTTTCTGGTATCTAGAGGAGCCCCCACTAATTTGCTAGGAGCTGACATTTTGCAGAAAATAGGAGCTAACATTACCTATCACCCAGATGGTACTGTCACCTTAGCTATAGGGGATAATCAAGAACACATGGAGATGTGTAACCTGATACAATACCTGGAGGAGGAATCGGAACTGTCCGGTCCATCTCCTCCAGATTTGGATCAGATCTTGTCATCCCTTCCGGAAGAACTATGGGAGAAACATCCAGCTGATGTTGGACTTTTGCCCATACCTCCGGTTACCCTACAGCTGATTCCAGGAGCAGTGCTTCCCCAACAAAAACAGTATCCACTCAGTGCACCCCAAGAGGCGGCCATAGAAATGCAGGTCCAATCCTTGTTAAAAAGTGGAGCTCTAAAAGAGGTAAAATCACCTGCGAATACTCCTTTGTATCCGGTTAAAAAGAAAACAGTAGCCGGTAGTCCGGTTAAGTACAGAATGGTCCAAGACCTCAGAGCAGTCAACAAAATACTAGCCCCGATGACACCTTTAGTACCCAATCCACATACGTTGCTGTCACAAATACCATCAACCAGTATGTACTTTACTAGTATGTGTGTGTCACCGGCGCAAAACCAATATCTACCGATTACTTTAATAGTGATTGCCTTAGCTGCTGCATCCAAAAAACTTCTCATAGAAATAGATTACAAATGCTGTGTGTGTGAATGCGCTGCTCCCATCTAAATACGCTTATATCCTATCCATAAAGTGCAAACTTATTTCATATACAACATGGATCCATATAGAATCATTACATTAAAAAATAAATTATATCAAAAATTATATCAAAAAAATCCAAAAATTCAACAGTTCAATGATGTGTGTCACATTTGTGGCAAAGTCTCCCAGTAATGTGTTCAAATCTTCTATCAATTGCCGTGATTGGCGTGCTCTTGTGCTAATTCAATGTACTAGTGACTTAGTGCTCCACCACCACCTGTGAGATTGGCCACTCACCAGATGTTTCTTTAAAACTACACCTTTGGTTCATTCATAGGGATAACCACTCCACTCAAAGGGAACTTCTTCAACAGTTATGATTGGACCTTAGTGTTCCTCATAAAACATGAATAAAACGATCATCGCGCAATACCGTTTAAACTGTTTATTGTAAAAAACAAATAAAAACTGTGCACTCACATTTATATGTGCCCTTGAGCCGGCACCAAGCTATTCCAACAGTTAGGGACGGGTAGGTATAGCAGTCTAGTTCGCCTACTGTATGCTGTGCGACCTCCGTTCCTCCCCTCGTACCCGTTCGCGTCCTCACCAACCACGTTCGTACTTGATCACGTGGGTGTATATCTCCCAGCAGCCTCTACGCGTTTCGCAATTTGCGTCATCAGGAAGCACGCCAATCACGGCAATTGATAGAAGATTTGAACACATTACTGGGAGACTTTGCCACAAATGTGACACACATCATTGAACTGTTGAATTTTTGGATTTTTTTGATATAATTTTTGATATAATTTATTTTTTAATGTAATGATTCTATATGGATCCATGTTGTATATGAAATAAGTTTGCACTTTATGGATAGGATATAAGCGTATTTAGATGGGAGCAGCGCATTCACACACACAGCATTTGTAATCTATTAGTATGTACTTTACGGTTATAGATTTGGCCAACGCTTTCTTTTCCGTCCCGCTTGCGGAAGAATGCCAACCGTGGTTCGCATTTTCCCTCAAAAATCGACAACTAACCTGGACATGCCTACCTCAGGGTATGGCGCATTCACCTACCTTATATTCGCAAGCATTGCAAACGGTGTTGGGAGAATGGGTACCACCAGATTCCTGTGTGTTGTTACAATATGTGGATGATTTATTGTTATGTTGCCCGGACAAGGAAACTTGTTTGGCTACCACCCTTAATTTGTTGCGATTTTTGGCAGAAAAAGGTTGCAAGGTTAATAAGAAAAAGTTGCAAGTGTGTCAGAAAAAAGTTATCTTTTTGGGACATTGTATATCACAGGGTACAAGACATCTCACTGAGGAGAGGGTTCAAGTGATAAAGGGAATGTTACCCCCACGGAATTTCAAACAATTGCGTATGTTTTTAGGTATTGTGTCATATTGTAGACAATGGATACCACACGCTAGCGCTTTGATGCAGCCATTATACGATTGTTTGAAAATTGTACCGTATATGCTTACAGAAGTAGCTTATGAGTCGTTTGTCACTTTGAAAAGGTTGTTGATTTCTGCCCCGGCTATTGGTATTCCAGATTACACCAAGACATTTCGTTTGTACATTGCTGAAATCACTGGACACGCCACAGGTGTTTTGACACAGGCACATGTAAAACAAAGACCCGTTGCTTACTTTTCAGCAGCATTAGATCCAGTGTCCAGAGGTTCACCGTCCTGTGTACGGGCGGTAGCAGTGGTGTCGATAATCCTAGATAAGTCATCAGAGATTGTTCTAGACAATCCAGTTGTAGTGCACACCACACATGACATACATGCAATCTTGTCTCAAGTACAGCCCAAACACATTTCAATGGCTAGACAATTAAGGTTACAGTGTACTTTACTTTTACCTCCAAATGTCACTTTTCAGCGCTGTACAACCTTAAATTTGGCCACCTTTTTGCCTCTTCAGTCACCAGATTTGGCAAGGGGGAATAATAGTGCTAATAAGGAAGGAGATGAGGAAACTGACACCCTTCTGTTTAAAGAGATAGATGAGCACGATTGTTTTCAGCTCATGGAACAGGAGACAATGGGATTCCCACATGTTACAGATACACCAATCTTAAACGCTGAGCACACTTTGTATATAGATAGCAGTAGGTTTGCTGATGACAAGGGTAAATATCACACAGGGTATGCTGTAGTGACTGATACACAGGTGATTGAAGCACAGCCCTTACCAGCCCACATGTCAGCACAAGAAGCAGAATTAAAAGCTTTAGAACAAGCCCTAGAATACTTAAAAGGACGAGAAGGGAATATTTACACTGACTCTGCCTACGCTTATGGTGTAGCGCATGATTATGGCCACATATGGAGGGCTAGAGGTTATCTGACAGCAGCAGGTACACCTGTAAAACATGGAGAAGGGATTAAGAGAGTCCTGAACAATCTTCAAAAGGTTAAACGAGTGGCCATTATGAAGATAGCAGCACACACGAGCGCAAAAACAATTGAGGCAAAAGGAAATGCATTTGCAGATTTGACTGCAAAACAGGCAGCTCTAGGGGAAGGAAGCCCTGAGACCTTAGCAGCGGTAGAGGTGAGTATCCCAGAACCAACATGGCAGCAGCTGAGTAAATTACAGGAGCAAGCAGGGGAGAGCGAGAAAGATAAGTGGGTCAGGATGGGAGCAGCACCAGACCTTGACAATGTATGGGGGGAAGGAGGCAAAGTATGCCTACCTGCCTCTCTGTACCCAGCAATGGCAGCGGCAGTTCACCTACCCACACACGTCAGTTCCAATTCCATGTATAGGATTGTGAACCAAGGATGGCTCGCCCCTGGATTCAGTAGCACTGCAAGAAACTACTGTGCAGCCTGCCAAATCTGTCTCCTGAATAACCCAGGACAGAGAGTAAAAACCCCACGAAAACACCAGGTTCGGGCCCAATACCCCTTCCAGAGACTGCAAATTGACTACATACAAATGCCTAAGAGCGGCCCCTTTGAATTTGTCCTCATGTGTATCGATTTATTCTCAGGTTGGCCCGAAAGCTATCCAGTAAAATCAGCCACAGCAAAAGCCACAGCCAAGAAACTGATCACTGAGTTAATACCTAGGTTTGGTCTTCCTGAAACCATAGAATCAGATAGGGGGACACACTTTACAGGAGAAATCATGCAGAATGTGATGACCATGTTAGGGGTTCAACAAAGTTTCCACACCCCTTATCATCCACAGAGTTCAGGGTCAGTGGAAAGAGTAAATGGGACAATAAAGTTGAAAATACAAAAAGCCATGCAAGAGTTAAACAAGCCATGGCCAGAATGCCTGCCTTTGGCTTTGTTCTCTATAAGATACACTCCAACAGGGAAAACAGGATTGTCCCCATATGAAATACTTTTTGGGAATGCACCTAGATTAGGTCTATACTTTCCACAGAGTATGCAATTGCAATGTGATAGTTTGACTGCATATGTAATACAATTACAACAACGTCTAACTAAGATCCACAAAAGTGTGTATTCTTCTCTTCCAGACCCTAACTCAATAGCAGGTACACATACACTGCTACCAGGAGATTATGTATATGTTAAGAAACACACCAGAAAGACATTGGAACCTAGATTTGAAGGTCCTTATCAAGTGCTTTTGACCACAGCCACTTCAGTGAAATTGGAAGGAAAAGCAGCCTGGATCCACGCATCACACTGCAAAAAGAGTCTTGAACCGAGAGAAACAGAATGAAGATCCTTCTAACTATGATAATAGTGCTTGAATGTTTTCAAATGTTTGTTTATACATGGACTCCGGGTATCAATGTAACAGTTCATGAAAATAGTACTGATCTTAGATGGGTAAATCAGGATAAGAGTATAACACAATATCCTTACTACGAATGGTATACGGTAGGAAATTTCACGGTGTCAGGACAGGAGAGTCCTTTTTATATGATGCAGAATATGGAATCACCAGTAGTGTGGATAAAAGCTAAATCACAAGCACAAGTAAACATAACTTTCCATTGGAGGGACAATTTAACATGGCCCTTTAATAATACACCGCATAAATGTCATAAGTTAGGTCCATCTGAAACATGGAGAGAAGTAAAAGACAAATTACTACAGTTACTTAGAACTCCGAATTCAAAAGAATACGAGATAGCACAGAAGGGAAAAGGTCCTAGACCAGCAAGGGGAAGTGGGCAATTCAATCTAATAGGTCCTCTTAGTACCAATCAATCTGCAACTTATATTTGTACAGCATGGTATTTTGTACCAGTAAGGAAATGGGAAAATACAACAGGAGGATATATACAATGGCAACATTATGGTTTCAATATAAAGATAGAGGACGCTCTACCCACCATCTTCGAATCCTCTGTATTAACTCCTATTCCTAGATCTTGCATAAATGTTTCGGTATCACAACAGAAAACAAAAATCAAATTTAATGTAACTTTTCCCCAGCTACCAGAATGTAGGTATCGCCGAGAATGGTATGATACAGTTCTGGGAGCTGCAGGAACTGGAATGGGAATAATGAATGGGATACAGATGGAAATGATACAAAATAAGTGGAACCGTGCAGGAAGTCACATAGCTGATAGTTTAATAATCACAAGCAAATGGTTACCTACAACATTCGAAACACAAATTAGCCAGGTACAATTAACTAAATATCTCAATATTATGGTTAATCACACAGCACTAGCCAGTCTGGAGTTGTGGAAAGAAAATCAGGAGTTTATAAACATTACTCAATGTGCTTTTTCTACACTATCTTATCACATTCAAATTAATAGAGCTCGAGATGAGCTACGATTAGGGAATTATCGCACTTGTATGAACTATTTCAAGGGTTTAAATTTAGAAAGTACATGGTTTGAAGTACCAGGAAAAGAAGTTGAATGTGAGGAAAGATGGTATGCTGGAAGGTTTGATGTATACAAAGTGGAGGAGGTCCAGGTAATGTGTAAGTTAATAGTGATGCCACTCCTGATAGGAAAGGATCTACCTGAATTTTGGTATCCTGAGATTTATGGACACTATGTAGATACACAAAACATGACTCATGATCTATGTCTATGTGTTAAAACTAATAAGGGAATAGTCTGTGGAAGAAGTTCTCCAGTCTATGAACCTTGCTTATTGAAACATCAATCTAACATATGTAAATTTCAGAGATTACCAGTAGGTGTAGGAAACAGATTTATGGAGATAGGACCACAACATATTTGTTTAGTCACAAATGATCAGGAAACTATGGAAAGTTTAAATAAAACGGCTCCTTTTTCAGGATGCGTAAAGAATGTTAAAATGCTTAAATGGCAAAATTACACTTTCCTTTTTGAACCAGATGCACATAGAATATTTAATCTAGAATGGACGGTAGATAATCTTACTGATACTACTCCTTTTATAATATCATTAGAGCCCTTACGGCAAATCTTAAATGAGTCCGAAATACTTAGAAAACACATAGAGACACAAGAACATACCCTTCAAAATAATCTAATATCTGCGGTTATAGATAAAGGGAAATTAATACATTTATCCTCACAAATAAGAGATGAAACAACACATCATTGGTATGATGTATTTGCTGGATGGTCACCCACTGCTACGGCAATTTTTAATTGGATGCTCAATCCGATACTTATTCTAATTTTAGCTTTTGTACTGCTTACCGTGATAAACTGTTGCTTATATAGGAAGATTAAGGCACGAGCAGACAGAATGGAAAGAGAAAGGTATTAGGAACTCTAATGACAAAAAGGGTAACTTGACATCACCCCTTTTCTATTCTCTTTGCTTATAAGATGCAGGTATGGATTTGAGGGATGAGGGTAAATAAAGAAGACTTATCCTCCTCTGACAACCCGCGGTCAGGGATAGTACTCTTTGAAGTATCGGCTGTTCACTTGTTTGCAAGGACCCAGAATCGTGGAGGGGATGATGTCAAAGGGGGAAATTGATAAGGTTGGAAATAATGGCCTAGAGTTCTACTTAAGTTGTTTTTCATTTTTCTGTATAATGTGTGCGTGTCAGCATATGTTGCAAGATTAGCTTAAGTTTTTCCAGATGTGTAAGTCTAGCGTGATATATGTTGAAATTATACTGCTTGTTACCTTATATGGAAATTTGCTCAAACTGATGCTTGTGTAACCAAGCCTAAAAAAAGCCCCAATAAAGAGCCGACAGGTCAGTAGACAGTACGGGACCTTTAAGGCTCGGATCTGATATACAGAAACTCTTGATTCTGTGTTTTACTTCTAATAGGGCTAATTTGGCAAAGCAATATAAACTAGAGGCAATTCAGTTGAGAACTGCACTTAACACTATACTCCCCCCCTATAAACTTTACCGGCTCAGCTTTACTATCCTCCCATAAATATCACAGGCCCAGCTTTACTACACCCCCCATAAACATCACAGGCTCAACTTTACTACCCCCCATAAACATCACAGGCTCAGGGGGGCGTGGCCGAATGTGAAGCAGAGAAGACGTGCTGTGGCTGAGCCCTGCTCCTGCTTTTATCCTGGCATCTCATCCTAAGCTAAAACGTACATCTTTGTACCACAATCCGGCACCCTGGGGTCTAGGAAGACTTGCAACACCAAGCGGGGTTCTCCGCCGTCTCCGGGTAAGCCTAGATCCTCTTCCACAGCTATTACTTGGTCCGCTTCCCATGCAGAGCTGTTGGCGGCTATCAAGGCGGGCAACGATTCTGTTATGGTCAAGATTGACCACCTAGCCACGGATGTCAGCCTCATCAGACATGACATGGACAAATTTAGGTCTCGGTTTGTGGAGGCAGAGGGCCGCATCTCCCAG
The DNA here is from genome assembly GCF_042186555.1 of Aquarana catesbeiana. Lineage (NCBI taxonomy): Eukaryota > Metazoa > Chordata > Amphibia > Anura > Ranidae > Aquarana > Aquarana catesbeiana. The sequence goes on along the minus strand of NC_133330.1, from coordinate 72,370,591 downwards.
CTAGAGGATGACACCAGAGCCGACTCCCGAGACCTCCGTGCCCTGCAGCTGCAGGTGAAGGCTTTACAGGAAAAATCTATAGACACGGAAAACAGACTCAGGAGAAATAACATTCGTGTATTGGGATTACCCGAACGCGCGGAAGGCCCCAGACCTGCAGAGTTTGCAGAAACTTTTCTCCTTTCATTATTGGAGCTGCCTGCAATGCCTCCTACATATGTATTGGAGAGGGCACACAGGGTCCCTCCAACTCCTCCGATCCCTGGAGCCCCACCGAGGCCCTTCTTGCTCAGGCTACTAAACTACAGAGACCGGGATAAGTTGCTTGCAGCAGCCAGAGAAAAACAAGATTTACGTTTTAATAACGCCAAAATTATGCTTTTTCCCGATTATTCTCCAGAGATACAACAGAAACGCTGTTCCTTCACTGAAGCAAGACGCCGCCTTAGGGACAAAGGCTTAAAATTCAGCTTATTATATCCAAGTAAGCTCCGCGTGATCGATGGTGATCGGGCACATTTCTTCACGGATCCTGAGGCAGCAATATCCTGGCTGGATGGTCGTGGCTGAACACACAAGGCCAAAGCTGCTACATGAGAAATGTCCTTATCTGCTAAGGTCTGATTTTTTATTTTTATTTTATTTTCATTTTTATGTCCCACTATATTGATAGTTCCCCGATCCTAGTGCAAATATACCTGCACATGTGACATTGACTCGAGACTTACGGCTGATCTCCGTAGACCCTTTCAAAAAATTTTCTAGATCCCCATCCTTTCTTTTTTGTGAAACGTTTAGCACTATACCGTGGGCTGGATTGCTCGCCACCTGGCAGAAGACACGCTCTAAGTGCAAGTCCTACAGAACAGAGCTACCACGCTGTTCTCCCCCCCCCCCCCTTAGTTTTTCCTTTTTCTTTTTTGTTTTGTTCTGGAATCACCGCCCTGTTGGCAGACTCTGACGGGTTTTGGACTGGAGCCTGCCACTGAAAAGAGACGGTCATTGGTCGGTTGACTAGCGACAGGAGCGCAGAGCACTGTTTAGTGTCGCTACCATAGCTCTTTGTTTAAAAACTGTTCCCAAGCTCTCCCCCTAGTTCTGGTGGGAAGATGGGACACAGTAAGGAAAGCACATTGTGCTGGGATAGGTTAAGAAACGTTTTTTGTTTTTTCTGTTTTCTTTTTTGTTGCCTTTTTGTAATAAGTAATGTGAAATGTTTAAGTGCTGATGATACTTGGTATGCTGTAATAGAGATTGTGCTGCTCATGGGTTGTTTTTTGGTGTGTCCCCTTATTCATCCTAATTGGTTATTATCACGTTTCTCGTATGGCTGATCCCCTAGCTGATTCCTTCACAGTCCTCTCGTGGAATGTGAGGGGCCTCGGCTCCAAATTCAAAAGGGCCCTGCTATTTCAATATTTAAAATCTCTTGCCCCCCAACTTATCATTGTTCAAGAGACCCACCTCATGGGCAGCAAAATCTTGACACTAAAAAAAACGTGGATACAGCGGGCTATACATGCCACTTACTCCACATATGCAAGAGGAGTATTGATTCTTATTCACAAAAACTTCCCATGTGTGATTGAGGAGGTGTGTACGGACCAACAGGGTACATTTTTCATTGTGGTGTTTACACTCTGGTCACAGAGATATATTGTGGTCGGTTTGTGCATACCTCCACCTTTTTCACCTGATCTACTGTATACTGTTATGAATAAGGTTGCATCTTTTGGCACGGGTAAATTACTGATAATGGGGGATTTCAATGCCACCCTGTCCCCCGACTTGGATAGGCCTGCTCCCTCCAAACACCATAATAGAGATCTGTTTGCATGGGCTCAGGCAATGGGATTAGATGAAATCTGGCGATGGAAACACCCTACTGACAGAGTCTATTCATGCTTTTCCACATCCTATAAAACTGCATTGCGCATAGATTTGGCATTTTCCTACACTAATGGCAGATGTGCTGGAGGCTTCCTACCTGCCAAGCGGACTTTCAGACCATAGCCCATTGGCAGTGGTTCTGCGTTCTCTTGCATCTAGGAGTGCTGCACTCTGGAGACTGGGGGCACATTGGGTCTCACACCCGGAGTTGGCTGACTCAATTCCCCCCCTTCTTACTGAGTTCTGGGAGCGTAATGCTAAAACCTCCTCTTTGGGTACGGTTTGGGACACCTTCAAGGCCTACACTAGGGGGCAATATATTTCATCCATTGCACACATTAAAAACAGCAATCACTCAAGACACGAACATTGCAACAGTCAGTTACGACTCAAACCTCTATATACAGCTCGGATACCACCCCTGCTCACTTTGATCTGTTGATGGCAGCTCAAAGGGAACTCCACCTGCACTTATCAGAAGTCACCCGTCTTGAGGTTCTCAAAAGTAAACAGAAGGCTTTCGAACGGGGCGATAAGAATGGTCGTCTTTTGGCCATGTTGGCACAAAACGACCAACCACTCACACGTGTCTCTGCACTGCAAACTTCTGAAGGTGAGAGGGTAACCGCTCCTTCGGAAATCTTGCAAATTTTCAGCTCCTTTTATAAACCCCTATATACGTCCACGCTAACTTCTGACTTCCAGCCGGAGAAGCTGCAGGATCTATTGGATCCACTGGCACTCGGCTGGCTTTCAGATAACGAGCAGGAGATTTTAGTTCAACCGTTTACTGCCTTGGAGGTTCTGAACGCCATCCACTCCTTTCCGCCGGGGAAGGCGCCTGGGCCAGATGGCCTTCCAATTGACTTCTATAAGATGCATGGCGATCTATTAGCACCTTTGTTGGCCCAACTCTATACGACCTGCTTAACAGATGGCAAACTACTGGACTCTATGTACCATGCTTATCTGACTTTAATTTACAAGTCCCCCAAAGACCCTACGTCATGTGCCTCGTATCGACCAATAGCATTACTAAATAATGATTTCAAAATTTTGACTAAATTGCTGGCCCTTCGACTGTATACCCTCCTACCTTCCCTAATTGATCGCGATCAGACTGGTTTTATGCCCCGTAGATCCACCGACGTAAATCTAAGAAGGTTGTTCACCAACATACATGTCCAACACCATAACGTGGGGTCGAGAGCTATAGCCTCACTTGACATAGAAAAGGCTTTCGACACTGTAGAGTGGCCCTTCTTATGGGAAACATTGCGTAGGATGGGATTCCCATTAGTATTTATCCACTGGCTTCAAGTGATATATAAATGTCCTACCTCCTCGGTGAGCTTGGGTGGGGGTTTGTCCAACCCCTTTACATTACACAGGGGAACTCGGCAGGGCTGCCCTCTCTCTCCGGCTTTATTTGTGTTAGCCATTGAACCGGTAGCGGAGGATTTGCGTACCTCCCCTCACATCAGGGGTCTCCGTATTGGTTTGCTGGAGGAGAGGGTAGCCCTGTACGAGGATGACATGCTGCTGTTCCTAAACGACGCTGGCCTGTCCCTACAGGGTGCATTAACAGTGTTAGACACCTTTACAGAGGTCACTGGACTTAAGGTAAACTGGTCCAAATCCTTGCTATTCCCAACAGACCAAGCGGCTAAAACTACATCCCCTCAAGATTGCCCCCTGCAGTGGGTCGACACCTTTAAATACTTGGGGGTACAGATATCCACCCAAGTTTCAGATTTCATTTCATTAAACTTAGACCCAATTTTGATAGACACTAAAGCAAAACTCAACTCATGGAGTAGGCTACCTCTTTCTGTTTGGGGCAGAGTAAATCTTATAAAAATGAAAATTATTCCCAAGTACATTTATCTTCTACGACACTCACCACAATGGGTACCCAAATCCTTTTTCAAAAAAACTTAACCAATTATTCTCATCCTTTCTATGGGGTCCTTCGCCACCTAGGTACAAACTAACGACCTTGATGAGGCCGACAACACAGGAGGGGATGGCATTTCCCCGATTGCTACAGGTATTTTCTAGCCTCCCAGCTAGTAACAGTGACCATGGTGGTGGGTTCATTGGAAGCCCTCCAGTTTCTAATTTTCAGGGGCCCTTGAGCCCCTTACCCCTTGACACCCTCTATGCGCACTACCTTGCGGGCATGGCGGGCAGGACTAGCTATTGAAAAATATAAGCCAACTGAACATTCCCCCAATGCCCCATTATGGTTGAATCCGAATTTACCTCACATTTATAAACTCCCGGATCCTTATGCATGGACAAAACACGGTGTAAAGATTTTATCACAAATAGTGTCACAAATGACATTAATATCTCAATCACAGATGTCCTCTCTTTATAATATTCCGCATCACTACCAATTTCGCTACCTTCAATTATCACATGCTTTTGCTGCGCAATTTCCACGCTCTTCTTGCACCATGGTTCAGTCGGGGCTGGAGAGGACGCTTAGAACAAACTGCGCTGAAAAACCTACTTCACAGCTATACGCGCACTTGGTCTTGGTGTCCTTGCCATCTCTAGACGGACTCTGGGCTCGCTGGCAGCGAGACATACCCACACTAGATAATGACGATTGGGATGATGTTTGGGATTTCCCTTTCCGATCTCTAGTATCCATGCGTGATAGGTTAGTACAATTTAAGATTGTACATAGAGCATACTTCACTCCACATAGACTCCACATGATGAACCCTGATTGCCCTGCTGAATGCTGGCGATGTGGAATCGCCCCGGGAGATTTCTCACATATCTTCTGGAACTGCCCTAGGATTCAGCAGTATTGGAGGGAGGTAATAGACATGATAAATAAGGTCCCACCAGTCACGTTGCCACGAGTCATGGAGGTTTGTCTCTTGGGACTGATTGAAACACTAGTTCCTACTATAGTGAAACGCACACTAACGGGAATATTGCTCTTTTATGCCTGGAAAAATAATCTTTGATGCAATGGAAATGTATGGTCAATTTTAGTCTCCCATTATATAAGGAAACATACGCAAATAGGGGCTGTGAGTCGAAATACGATAAAGTATGGCGTAGATGGCTAGCAGAACCAGAAACGGTGTAACTGAGACTCTGTAATGACTTGAAAGGTTAAGAGGGGTGATATATGTTGATTAAATAAGGGGAATGAAAATTTCTTGATATACTCCGGAAAATGATTTGAGAATAGGGGAAACGCACCACCTAGATGACTAACTGATATGCTGTATAACATATGTTGCAGCGATGTACAGTATAAAGTGAATATGTAATGTAAATGTGTCATAGCACTTGAGTTGTATCTGTTTTTTGTTTGTTATCAAAAGCAATAAAAATAATAAAAAAAAAAAAATCACAGGCTCAGCTTTACTATTCTCCCCCCCCATAAACATTGCAGGGTCAGCTTTACTACCCCCCTCCCCATAAATATCACAGGCCAAGCTTTACTATCGCCCCCCCCCCATAAACATCACAGGCCCAGCTTTACCATTCCCCCCCATAAATATCACAGGCCCAGCTTTACTATCCCCCCCCACCATAAACATCACAGGCCCAGCTTTACAATTCCCCTCCATAAATATCACTGGCTCAGCTTTACTATCCCCCCCCCCACCACCACCATAAACATCACAGGCCCAGCTTTACAATTCCCCTCCATAAATATCACCGGCCCAGCTTTACTATCCCCCCCCCCCACCACCATAAACAGGCCCAGCTTTACAATTCCAATCAGTACAACTTTTGTCTGAAAATACAATACAAACACAATACAATATGCCTATAGAGAGCAGATAACTTTGTCAGCAGCTAACAGATTTTTTTTTTTTTAACGTAAAGTTTATTTAGATTTCAAAACAAACAGAAAAGTAGTGGTACAGACTCATCGACCATACATTAAGCACCCAGCGGCGCTAAAATCCTAACAGCAGTAACAGGGTACAGTATTATCAGAAAAAACTCCAACATACAAAACCACCATCAGGGATACATCAGGTTCAAGTTAGGGGCTAGTGGGGGGGGGGGGGGGGCAGAGGGGGGGGCAGAGGGGGGGCAGAGGAGTGCTGCCGAGCCATACTTCTGCATTGTAGAAAGGATCTCATCCATGGATTACAATTCTCACGCACTAAAGCTTGCCGAGCCCTACTCTAGAGGCAGCCGCCTCTCGCGCACCCACACCGCCCAAATTTTATCAAACTTTTTTGGGGCAGTTCCTTCCCATACACGTTAGTTTATATAGAGGTAGTGCTAGGTCTATCAAATTTTGCCATTGTTGGACTGATGGGGGTAGGGACTTGTTCAACTGTAAAATAATTGCTTTCCTAGCATAGAAAACCGTGTAGAATACAAACAATTTTTTAGATTGGGGGGCCTCAAGTGTATCGCAGATACCCAGAAGAAGGGGTATTGGATGACAGAGGACCCTTAGTTTACCTATGGAATTAATAGTCCCCACCATAGCCGTCCAAAAGGGACTCAACTGCTGGCACTCCCACACCACATGAAAAAAGGAGCCAACCTCTGTGCCACATCTATGGCAAGCCGGTGATATATCGGGGTATATTCTGGCCAGCCTCTCCGGAGAGTAGTAGCCTCGGTGGAGGAACTTCAGCTGGACGAGACGGTCTCTGACTGAGATCATTAATGGGATGTACTGTTGAATACCCTCCTCACAGTCGTCGTCAGTCAGGGCGGGGATATCTGATTGCCATGCTGAAAATAGCCGTAAGACCTTCGAGGTATCAAGACCTGCTAGGATAGAATAAAGGGCCGAGAGAACCCCTCCCATCTCGGAGGACCTCAATAAGGTTTCAACGGCATGGGCCTCTAACCTAGTTGGTCTTGGGAATGGAATGCGTGTCGTAACTGTAGATACCTGAACAACATGCGATTAGGTAAAGCTCGGTGTCGCTTGAGGTCGTCAGTGTTAAGTAGCATACCATCCGTCACAATGTCTCCCGGGGTTTTTATTTCATACCGAGCCCAGATCACCAGGTCTGGGATGGTATTAAAGTGGGGCAGTCTGGGGTTACCCCAAAGCGGGGTGTTAAGGGACCAAGTACCTGGCTTTGCCACTTTGGATTGGACCACATTCCATACCCTTAGCGTAGTACCCATTGGAGTTGTAGTTCGAGGGTTGGACCGGGGTCCTCAGGTTTCTTAATTTAGGGTAGGAGCCAAGCAAAGCTGCCTCTAAGGTGGAGGCCGAGTTGGCTGGCTCCTGCGAGAGCCACCACCGAACCGTGACCAGGACCACGGCCCAATAGTACTTAAGGAAAGATGGTAGAGCCAAACCTCCCAGGGAGGTCGGGAGCTGTAGTGTCATTTTAGCCATCCTGGGTGTGCTGCCCTGCCACATAAATGAGGTGAGTATCCCATCCAATTTTTTAAAGAAGGCTAGTGGTATAGGGATCGGGGTCTGCCTGAAGAGATATAAAAATTTAGGGAGAATCGTCATTTTGATTAAATTGACCTGACCAACATCTACGGATCAACGTGCAACTAACAGATTTACGCAGTCGAGTTGTAGAGATTGATCGCTAAACAGAAACCACACAAGAATAGTATGTAATGCTATAGCTGTCCATTTGGTTGTGTTCAAAACAGACAAAAAAAATCTGACCAGCACAATGGCTGTGTGTTGATGTGCACTGTGGTGCACTGCAATGCATACAGTATGTGTTGGAAGTGCACTGGGTCAGTCTGCTGAGGTAGAGAACCTATGGGGGAATCTAGGATGGAAAAGGACCTGGGGGTCCTAGTAGATGATAGGCTCAGCAATGGCATGCAATGCCAAGCTGCTGCTAACAAAGCAAACAGAATATTGGCATGCATTAAAAAGGGGATCAACTCCAGAGATAAAATGATAATTCTTCCACTATACAAGACTCTGGTCCGGCCGCACCTGGATTATGCCATCCAGTTCTGGACACCAGTCCCCAGGAAGGATGTACTGGAAATGGAGCGAGTACAAAAAGGGCAACAAAGCTAATAAAGGGCCTGGAGGATATTAGTTATGAGGAAAGGTTGCGAGCACTGAACTTATTCTCTCTGGAGAAGAGATGCTTGAGAGGGGATATGATTTCAATTTACAAATTCAATTTTCAATTTACAAATGCCATACTGGTGACCCCACAATAGGAATAAAACTTTTTCGTGGAAGGGAGTTTAACAAGACACGTGGCCACTCATTAAAATTAGAAGAAAATAGGTTTAACCTTAAACTGTGTAGAGGCTTCTTTACTGTAAGAGCAGCAAGGATGTGGAATTCCCTTCCACAGACGGTGGTCTCAGCGGGGGGCATCGATAGTTTAAAAAAACTATTAGATAAGCACCTGAACGACCACAACATATAGGGATATACAATGTAATACTGACATATAATCACACACATGGGTTGGACTTGATGGACTTGTGTCTTTTTTCAACCTCACCTACTATGTAACTATGTAACACACCAAGCATGTAACATGTGATAACATGTATTGCAATAACGCACAAAACTGTGATTCAGTGCTTAAGCATGGCAGTTCACAGAATACAATACACAGAATCCACTGGAACACTTACCAGCCAGTTAGCAAAATAAAAAAAAAGTTGAAATGGTTTGAACAGTTTATGTTTGGTTTACGTTGGATACATTTGCAAATATATGTGAAGCCGCACTGCCACGTCAAGGCTCCTCTGCAAAGTGCGGTCCCTAACTCTATTCTAACATTGTTTCCAAATGGAGACATACATAGCAAGAAATACATTGAGCGTCTAAACTAGTTCAACAAATTCATAAGAATTATTGGTTGCATATATTTGCAATCATATGTGAAACCACCTTCAATTACAGCAAAAAAAGTCCAAAACATGCCTGAAAAACCAATGGCCTGCTCTTAAATCTAGACCTGAAGATTGTCACCAAAATCCTTACTAACCCTCTTTTACCACACATCACAAATATCATACACCTGGACCAAGTAGGATTTCTCCCCACTAGGGAGGCTAGGGATAATATCAGCAAACTCCTCAACCTCATCCTCGTTGCCTCCTCTACCAAGACCCCAGGCCTCTTGCTATCAACCAATGGCAAAAAGGCTTTTGATCGGGTAAATTGGAAAAAGACATATAGGCATAGGCCCCAATTTTCTCAAATGGACCCTAGAGCTGCACGATTTTGGCTAAAATGAGAATCACGATTTTTTTGCTTAGAATAAAGTTCACGATTCTCTGACAATTGTCGTGGCGTAACATCATCTTTCACATTATACAAAAAATTGGGCTAACTTTACTGCTTAGTTTTTTTTAAATCATTAAAATGTAATTTTTTCAAAAGTGTGACATAAAATATTGCAACAACCACCATTTTAGTCTCTAGTGTCTCTGCTAAAAAAATATATATAATGTTTGGGGGTTCGGAGTAGTTTTCTAGCAATAAATATTGATATTAACCAGTTGCCTCACGACGATATATGTCGGCAGAATGGCATGGGCAGGCAGAATCACGTACCTGATCCCCCCGGTGCCCGAGGCAGTCGGCTTCTGTCTGGGAGCAATCAGACATGAGGGGGAGGCCATCCATTCGTGGCCCCCCCTCGCGATCGCTCCCAGCCAATGAGAATCTTCCTCTGCCTCTGTATAGTAAACAGAGGCAGAGGAAGTGATGTCATCGCTCCTCGGCTCAGTATTTTCCATTCCGGCGCCGAGGAGAGAAGACATCCGAGTGAGTGTAAAACACACACACAGTAGAACACGCCAGGCATACATTACAACCCCCTTTACCCCCCGATCCCCCCCTGATCACCCCCCAATCACCCCCCCCCCCCCCCCCCACTGACACCAAGCAGTTTTTTTTTTTCTTCTGATTACTGCATTGGTGTCAGTTTGTGACAGTTCGTGTGGTAGGGCAGTTAGTGTTAGCCCCCTTTAGGTCTAGGGTACCCCCCTAACCCCCCCCTAATAAAGTTTTAAGCCCTTGATCACCCCCCTTCGCCAGTGTCACTAAGCGATCGTTTTTCTGATAGCTGTATTAGTGTCACTGGTGACGCTGGTTAGGGAGGTAAATATATAGGTTCGCCGTCAGTGTTTTATAGCGACAGGGACCCCCATATACTACCTAATAAATGTTTTAACCCCTTGATTGGCCCCTAGTTAACCTTTTCACCAGTGATCACCGTATAACTGTTACGGGTGACGCTGGTTAGTTAGTTTATTTTTTATAGTGTCAGGGCACCCGCCGTTTATTACCGAATAAAGGTTTAGCCCCCTGATCGCCCGGCGGTGATATAAGTTAGGTTTTAGGGTCAGATAGGGTCTGCGTCGCCCCAGGCAGTGTCAGGTTAGCGCCAGTACCGCTAACACCCACGCACGCACCATACACCTCCCTTAGTGATATAGTATCTGAACGGATCAATATCTGATCAGATCTATACTAGCGTCCCCAACAGTTTAGGGTTCCCAAAAACGCAGTATTAGCGGGATCAGCCCAGATACTTGCTAGCACCTGCGTTTTGCCCCTCCGCCCGGCCCAGCCCACCCAAGTGCAGTATCGATCGATCACTGTCACTTACAAAACACTAAACGCATAACTGCAGCGTTCGCAGAGTCAGGCCTGATCCCTGCAATCGCTAACAGTTTTTTTGGTAGCGTTTTGGTGAACTGGCAAGCACCAGCCCCAGGCAGCGTCAGGTTAGTGCCAGTACCGCTAACACCCACGCACGCACCGTACACCTCCCTTAGTGGTATAGTATCTGAATGGATCAATATCTGATCGGATCAGATCTATACTAGCGTTCCTAGCAGTTTAGGGTTCCCAAAAACGCAGTGTTAGCGGGATCAGCCCAGATACCTGCTAGCACCTGCGTTTTGCCCCTCAGCCCAGCCCAGCCCACCCAAGTGCAGTATCGATCGATCACTGTCACAGTTTTTTTGGTAGCGTTTTGGTGAAGTGGCAAGCACCAGCAGCCTAGTACACCCCGGTCGTAGTCAAACCAGCACTGCAGTAACACTTGGTGACGTGGCGAGTCCCATAAGTGCAGTTCAAGCTGGTGAGGTGGCAAGCACAAGTAGTTTCCCGCTGCCACCAAGGAGAAGACAAACACAGGCCCGTCGTGCCCATAGTGCCCTTCCTGCTGGATTCACCAATCCTAATTGGGAACCCACCACTTCTGCAGCACCCGTACTTCCTCCATTCGCATCCCCAACCAAATGCAGTCGGCTGCATGAGAGGCATTTTATTTATGTCCTCCCGAGTACCCCTACCCAACGAACCCCCCCAAAAAAGATGTTGTGTCTGCAGCAAGAGCGGATATAGGCGTGACACCCGCTATTATTGTCCCTCCTATCCTGACAATCCTGATCTTTGCATTGGTGAATGTTTTGAATGCTACCATACACTAGTTGAGTATTAGCGTAGGGTACAGCATTGCACAGACTAGGCACACTTTCACAGGGTCTCCCAAGATGCCATCGCATTTTGAGAGACCCGAACCTGGAACCGGTTACAGTTACAAAAGTTACAGGTGATATATGCCGAAGCATGGGGGCAGCAGGGGCGGAGGAGCGATTTGCTCCTACCTTTTGTGGGAGGATGCCCCCCTGCTTCGGCATATATAAATGGTGCATGTATGCCCATCATTAGAAGTGTGTGGATGAAGGGAGGTATTCTAATGGTGGGCATACCCACCGATCAATCTCCTTTCTGTATCCAATCTGTAAAAAAGCTTACAATATATGCCCAACAAGGACCAGCAACGTACTGGTATGTTGCTGGACTTTGAGTGGTTATACCAGAATGATGCCTGCAGGTTTAGGTATCATCTTGGTATCATTCTTTTCAGCCAGCGGTCAGCTTTCATGTAAAAGCAATCCTAGCAGCTAATTAGCCTCTAGACTGCTTCTACAAGCAGTGGGAGGGAATTCCCCCCCCCCACCGTCTTCCATGTTTTTCTCTGGCTCTCCTGCCCCAACAGGGAACCTGAGAATGCAGCCGGTGATTCGGCCAGCTGACCATAGAGCTGATCAGAGACCACAGTGGCTCCAAACATCTCCATGGCCTAAGAAACCGGAAGCTACAAGCATTTCATGACTTAGATTTCGCCGGATGTAAACAGCGCCATTGGGAAATTGGGAAGGCATTTTATCACACCGATCTTGGTGTGGTCAGATGCTTTGAGGGCAGAGGAGAGATCTAGGGTCTAATAGACCCCAATTTTTTCAAAAAAGAGTACCTGCCACTACCTATTGCTATCATAGGGGATATTTACATTCCCTGAGACAACAATAAAAATGATTACAAAAAAAAAAAAAAAAGAAAGGAACAGTTTAAAAATAAGATAAAAAAAGCAAAAAAATAATAAAGAAAAAAAAAAAAAGCACCCCTGTCCCCCATTGCTCTTGCGCAAAGGCGAACACAAGCGTCGTTCTGGCGTCAAATGTAAACAGCAATTGCACCATGCATGTGAGGTTTCACCGCGAAGGTCAGATCGAGGGCAGTAATTTTAGCAGTAGACCTCCTCTGTAAATCTAAAGTGGTAACCTGTAAAGGCTTTTAAAGGCTTTTAAAAATGTATTTAGTTTGTCGCCACTGCATGTTTGTGTGCAATTTTAAAGCATGTCATGTTTGATATCCATGTACTCGGCCTACGATCATCTTTTTTATTCCATCAAACATTTGGGCAATATAGTGTGTTTTAGTGCATTAAAATTTTAAAAAGTGTGTTTTTTCCCCAAAAATGCGTTTGAAAAATCGCTGCACAAATACTGTGTGAAAAAAAACAAACAATGAAACACCCACCATTTTAATCTGTAGGGCATTTGCTTTAAAAAAATATATAATGTTTGGGGGTTCAAAGTAATTTTCTTGCAAAAAAAAATAATTTTTTCATGTAAACAAAGTGTCAGAAAGGGCTTTGTCTTCAAGTGGTTAGAAGAGTGGGTGATGTGTGGCATAAGCTTCTAAATGTTGTGCATAAAATGCCAGGACAGTTCAACCCCCCCAAATGATCCCATTTTGGAAAGTAGACACCCCAAGCTATTTGCTGAGAGGCATGTCGAGTCCATGGAATATTTTATATTGTGACACAAGTTGCGGGAAAAAGACAATTTTTTTTTTTTTTGCACAAAGTTGTCACTAAATGATATATTGCTCAAACATGCCATGGGAATATGTGAAATTACACCCCAGAATACATTCTGTTGCTTCTCCTGAGCATGGGGATACCACATATGAGACTTTTTGGGAGCCTAGCTGCGTACGGGACCCCGAAAACCAAGCACCACCTTCAGGCTTTCTAAGGGCGTAGATTTCACTCTTCACTGCCTATCACAGTTTCGGAGGCCATGGAATGACCAGGTGGCACAAAACCCCCCCCCCCCAAATGACCCTATTTTGGAAAGTAGACACCCCAAGCTATTTGCTGAGAGGTATAGTGAGTATTTTGCAGACCTCACTTTTTGTCACAAAGTTTTGAAACTTGAAAAAAGAAAAAAAAATGTTTTTTTCTTGTCTTTCTTCATTTTCAAAAACAAATGAGAGCTGCAAAATGCTCACCATACCTCTCAGCAAATAGCTTGGGGTGTCTACTTTCCAAAATGGGGTCATTTGGGGGGGATTGTGCCACCTGGGCATTCCATGGCCTCCGAAACTGTGATAGGCAGTGAAGAGTGATATCAAAAATTTACGCCCTTAGAAAGCCTGAAGGCTGTGATTGGTTTTCGGAGACCCGTACGCGGCTAGGCTCCCAAAAAGTCCCACACATGTGGTATCCCCATACTCAGGAGAAGCAGCTAAATGTATTTTGGGGTGCAATTCCACATAAGCCCATGGCCTGTGTGAGCAATATATCATTTAGTGACAACTTTGTGCAAAAAAAAAAATTTGTCACTTTCCCGCAACTTGTGTCAAAATATAAAATATTCCATGGACTCAACATGCCCCTCAGCAAATAGCTTGGGGTGTCTACTTTCCAAAATGGGGTCATTTGGGGGAGTTTGTGCCATCTGGGCATTTTATGGCCTTCAAAACTGTGATAGGTAGTGAGGAGTGAAATCAAAAATTTACGCCCTTAGAAATCCTGAAGGCGGTGATTGGTTTTCGGGGCCCCGTACGCGGCCAGGCTCCCAAAAAGTCCCACACATGTGGTATCCCCGTACTCAGGAGAAGCAGCTGAATGTATTTTGGGGTGCAATTCCACATATGCCCATGGCCTGTGTGAGCAATATATAATTTAGTGACAACTGTTTGTAATTTTTTTTTTGTCATTATTCAATCACTTGGGACAAAAAAAATTAATATTCAATGGGCTCAACATGCCTCTCAGCAATTTCCTTGGGGTGTCTTCTTTCCAAAATGGGGTCATTTGGGGGGGTTTGTACTGCCCTGCCATTTTAGTACCTCAAGAAATGACATAGGCAGTCATAAATTAAAGGCTGTGTAAATTCCAGAAAATGTACCCTAGTTTGTAGGCGCTATACCTTTTGCGCAAACCAATAAATATACACTTATTGACATTTTTTTTACCAAAGACATGTGGCTGAATACATTTTGGCCTAAATGTATGACTATAATTGAGTTTATTGGATTTTTTTTATAACAAAAAGTAGAAAATATCATTTTTTTTCAAAATTTTCGGTCTTTTTCCGTTTATAGCGCAAAAAATAAAAACGGCAGAGGTGATCAAATACCATCAAAAGAAAGCTCTATTTGTGGGAAGAAAAGGACGCAAATTTTGTTTGGGTACAGCATTGCATGACTGCGCAATTAGCAGTTAAAGCATCGCAGTGCCAAATTGTAAAAAGTGCTCTGGTCAGTAAGGGGGTAAATCCTTCCGGGGCTGAAGTGGTTAACATCTACAGACAGAAGTTCATTCCTTTGATCGAAGAACAAAATGTTACTTTGTTTATAGTCATCCACCATGTTGTGATAAAACTTGGCGGGCTGCCTGGATTTTTTTTTTCAGCTGTCAGAGAATTCTCTGCAATAATCGGGAATTGTTGTTTTAAGATCGGGAACACACTTTTTAGCTCAACTTTCCTTCTCCCCTTTACAGGACCCATCAACTTCTACAAAAATGAAACACTGGCCCCTTTTTCCTGGTTCGGCCCCTGCAATATCTTTAAAAGGACAATCCTCCCAAAATTCCTCTACTTACGTATGACCCTCCAGATCTACATCCCTCCTTCCTTAAATCAGTGAATTCTTTTTTTAAAATTCATGTGGGCCCAGAAACTCCCCAGACCTAAATCAAGAACCCTGGCCCTCCTCAAAAGATATGGAGGCCTGGCGTTCCCTGACATCTATAAAAAATACCAAGCTGCAGCGCAGCACAGCACAAACACGGAGACCTGAAAGAGTGGATCCCTCTGGAACTATCCACCTAGTTCCCTTCTGAGCTGCCTACCCTGGTGCTTTCCTCACATTCTTCCTCCCTCACATCCTTGAAAGCTCATCCTCTATTCAGCCCCACAATCTCTTTTTCTGCCAGGACACTCTAGAAATTCAAACTCTCCCTGGCTCCATCCCCTCTGTACCCAACTTTAGGTAACAGATTATTTTCCCCAGGTACAAACCCAGGCCTCTTCAGGCCCGGATTTTTTTCAGACCTCCCACTTTCTGAAAGCGCTGTCAGGAAAAGTTCCATCCACTGGTAATATATGTCATCTTTGGGCTGCAGTACTGGCGCCCACCAGCGGATGGATCCTGGCAGTGTGGAGCAGACAGCACCTACAATCAGGTGTCACTTGAGGCCAATTACAGGCCTATGAAAATCAAATAAGAACTCACATGTTTGCTTTGGTTTATTCCTTGCGCCCTGACCTGCTTGTGATCTGATCCTGATTCTGAAACTGAACCTGTTCCTGTGCCCTGAACCTGTGACCCGTGTACCTGATCCTGCC
The DNA here is from genome assembly GCF_042186555.1 of Aquarana catesbeiana. Taxonomy (NCBI): domain Eukaryota; kingdom Metazoa; phylum Chordata; class Amphibia; order Anura; family Ranidae; genus Aquarana; species Aquarana catesbeiana. The sequence continues at coordinate 72,354,793 of NC_133330.1, read as the reverse complement.
TCCCTGTCCTGATCCCTATCCTGTCCCACCTGTTACCTTGCATCCCTGCCCTGCAGTCTGATCCATCCATCCTCTCCCTGTCTTGTGTTCCTTACCCCATCTGCTGATCTCCCTGTGTATGACCTTGGCCTGGCTATTGTTTATGATCCTGGTATTTCCGATTTATTGTACTTATCTGTCTTTTGTTATTTGTGGGTCTCTGTCTGTTGGTTGGTTATTGCACTGTGTCATATTGGAGGTGGTTGTACTTATATTATTCACTTACTTTAATAAATCATTTATATTTTCACTTACATGTGTTCGGTGTTCCTCTGTAGCCAGGCCCGGATTTACTCCCTTTGCCGCCCCAAGGCCAGGCCCTTCAATGCCGCTCCCCCACACACCACCAGAAAGAGCCCGCAGACATAATACGGTCAAAGACTGCAGACATGATACAAGAGATGGTCAGAGACTGCAATCATAGTATAGGAGATGGTCAGAGATTGCAGACATGATACAGGAGATGGTCAGAGACTGCAGTTCCTATGGACATTAGTAGATAATGGCCGATCGGCCCTCTCACCTGACCCAGCGATACAGCAATGATTCCTCTGATCAGGAGTCAGCTCACTCTGAATTGCCCGTGGTGACTCCGCTGGGTAGCACCCAGATCTGTATTCTGGCAATGACTCCATTCCTTTCTCCGCCAGGGATAGAGCCAGGCTGTGTGGCTTTCCCTCTCGTGGCGCAGGGCAGCGGGGTTCTCTCTCTAATGGTGTTCCCTCAGCACTGCCCTCTCCCTCTGGAGCCCTGGGTGTACTTTCCTGGGTGTAGACCCCCCCAGGACAAACCACCCCCCTCCATTAGTACAGACCCCCCCTAGGACAAACCCCCTCCATTAGTACAGACCCCCACCAGGACAAACCCCCCTCCCTTCATTAGTACAGACCCCCCCAGGACAAACCCCCTTCCTTTAGTACAGACCCTCCCTAGGACAAACCCCCCTCCCTTCATTAGTACAGACCCCCCAGGACAAACCCCCCTCCCTTCATTAGTACAGATCCCCCAGGACAAACCCCCCTCCCTTCATTAGTACAGACCCCCCAGGACAAACCCCCCTCCCTTCATTAGTACAGATCCCCCCAGGACAAACCCCCCTCCATTAGTACAGGCCCCCCCAGGACAAACGCCCCTCTATTAGTACAAACCCCTCCAGGTCAACCCCCCCTCCATTAGTACAAACCCCCCCAGGACAACCCCCCCTCCATTAGTACAGACCCCCACCAGGACAAACCACCCCTCCCTTCATTAGTACAGACTCCCCCAGGACAAACCACCCCTCCCTTCATTAGTACAGACCCCCCCAGGACAAACCATCCCTCCCATCATTAGTACAGACCCCCCCAGGGCCAACCCCCCCATTAGTACAAACCCCCCCAGGACAACCCCCTCTCCATTAGTACAAACCCCCCCAGGTCAACCCCCACCCCTTCCATTAGCACAGACCCCCCCAGGACAAACCACCCCTCCCTTCATTAGTACAGACCCCCAGGACAAAACCCCCCCTTCATTAGTACAAACCCCCCAGGACAAACCCCCCTCCATTAGTACAGACCCCCCAGGACAAACCCCTCCATTAGTACAGACCCCCCAGGACAAACCCCCCTTCACTAGTACAAACCCCCAGGACAAACCCCCCTCCATTAGTACAGACCCCCCAGGACAACCCCCCTCCATTAGTACAGACCCCCCAGGACAAACCCCCCCTCCATTAGTACAGACCCCCCAGGACAACCCCCCCTCCATTAGTACAGACCCCCCCAGGACAAACCCCCCCTCCATTAGTGCAGACCCCCCAGGACAACCCCCCTCCATTAGTACAGACCCCCCAGGAAAAACCCCCCCTCCATTAGTACAGACCCCCCAGGACAAACCCCCCCAGGACAACCCCCTCCTCCATTAGTACAGACCCCCAGGACAACCCCCCCTCCATAAGTTTAAAACAGAACAGATGGAGGCAGGCTTGGGCGGGAGTGAGAGACAGAGGAGAACACGCCCCCCCCACAGAGACCAGCCACTCCGATCTCCGGCGGCTGCTCTCCTTCTCTGACAGGAGGAGGGAGGGGGGACAGGCTTGAGCCTCGAAAAAAAAAACAGCAGCGGCGGCAATGATCTGTGGAGGGAGCCGCCTCAGTCTGGACACAGAGAGGAGGAGGAGGGAGAGGAGCACTCTAGGGCTTCAGCGCCACCTGCACTGCATGCTGCTATGTTAGTGTGGGGGGCGGCCGAGAAGTCTTTGCAGGAGCGGCGCCGCCCTTGTACCACTGCCGCCCCAAGGCCTGGCCTCGGTGGCCTTGTGGGAAATCCGGCCCTGTCTGTAGCTAACCACGCAGTTCTGGTCACACCTGGTACATGACATGAACGCTCCCTAAGGGATATTTCTACCCTTCCACGCCCCACCCGGTGACCTCTCCTCCTCTCCTGTGTCTCCTCCAGGCAGCTTCCTCTGCTCTGTCCCACTTCCGCCAAAGCGCTGGGCGTCCAATAGGGAGGCCTGGCACTTTGGCTAATTGGCTCACTGACCTGCCTCCTGATTGGCGGGGAGGCACTGTGGTGTGAAACTAGCACATATTCATTCGCTATGGTCACAAAATTGGGTGGGCTCAGGGCGCACTCTCTGCACCCTGGGCCCACCCTATTTTGAAGCCTATTAGAGCCTCTAGTTCCAGTCAGGTGCTTCAAAAAAATATACCCCCTTCCGCTCCCACCATAGGAGTCCATGCATCAGGCATGCTGAAAGGGGCCGGGCACATGGATAGGGAGGCGGCAGCAGGGATGGGGGGCTTTGCCAGGGCGCCCACTATGTACGGGCCGCCACTGTTTTGACCGATGCTGGAGGGGCTGTGGTCACAGGGGTACAGTCTTGCATCCCTGGTGGGATTGCCCATGATCAGACCCTTTTGGGCAGACATTAGGTGCCAGAGTAGGGACATCATGGGCTAGACGTCCCTTTCTCCCCGATTAATTTCTTTTTGCACAAGAAAAGCGCGTTGCCTCATTTATTGAATGCAGCTAAGCGCCTGCTCCCAATCTATTGGAAGCGATCACAAATCCCTAGCAGGACTGGATTGAGACCTGCAGAGGTACCTGTGACCGCTTCTCCAGCACCTGGTCACCTTGGATAGCCTACGTTTCCGACCCAAGACAAGTGTCCTCTAGTCTAGATTTGGCTTTGCTGGAGCCCTTAGGCATAGCCCTCAACCTCTACAACAAGGAAAAGAGACCTGATTTAGGTTTTTTAGCTTCACGATTTATTTTGCTATGGCATTACGGGCTGGGTGCGAAAGGTGGCGCCAACTGCGAGATTCAAGGTATGTCCCTGTTCTTTTTTCTTCTCTTCTTTGTCCCCTATACTTTTCTTTCTTTTCTTACTTCTCCTTCTCTTGGTCTACTGGCCGATGGTTTACCATTTGTTTATGCATCAGGAAGTAGGTTATAAGATGAGGTGCTAGCTTGACAGACAGACTGGATAGTTTGTCGCTATGGGGTGGACCAGCTCATCTGGGGTTGGCAATGTTTTGCCCCTGTGGTGTAAATGCTCTGCCTTAGGGTGGCCCTGGTATGGGTGGCATGCAGGGGGTGGTTAGTTGGAGGCCTTTTTATGCCCCCCCTCTCCTTGCACCCCGCCGGGAGGACCCAGCCCTTAATTTCTTTAGCACTCTGTTATTGTTTGCTGTCTTGGAAGCTTGCCATTTCACTTTTCGTATTGAAATTATTCCTCATATGATATTTAGATGTAGAAGACAGGGCGGTTGGGGTTTCCCTCACTCCCTGTGAGGGGGGGGGGGGTACCCCGCTTTCACCCTGTTACATGACTGTTTCTTTTATACTTCCTGATATACAGTAATACCTATGTTATCTGTATTTTTTGTGTTTTATACTTTGGTATATATGACTCTTACAATATATGTTCCTTATGCTAATTGAACTGCTCACTGAGTTGTGATACCTTGTCTTCAATAAATAAAGATTATACAAAAAAAAAGCTGTTCACACCTCTGTTAAACCACCAATACCAAATTGTAACTCAATAGATCAATATACTGAAGTACTTTTCCAAACTAAGTTACTGGTCCTAATACTACCACAAAATGAACATACTCTATGCAAACATGATAATAGTGCACATAATTCCAAATAAAAAAAATATGTTCCAAGTGAAGTTCAATTAAAAAAAATCATGCAAACATTTTTACATAAAATTCGGTCTCCAAAGGAAAATTTCCCAGTGGAAAAGTTTATAAAAATACTCCAGACCTTCACCACTGTGCATCTTTTCCACTTTCCTGTGATCACTTAATCTTGTTCACAGTGTCTTCCACACTCATCAAGTGTTGCTTTAGGTGTGCCCTCACCTCCTTGGGTGGACCTCTAATTGTGTGTGAGGAACGTTTCTGGAATTCTCCTCTCAAACACTCAATCTTTTCTCCCACTTCCCTGCAGTAATATTTGCTCATGGAATATATAAATGCAAATGCCCCAATAGTGTAATATGTAAACATTTATTGGCCGCACATAAAGGCTTACACTCGACAGAAAACGTGTATCGGCTTATCAGCAAAAATATGACAGCGGTTTCTCACATCTCCCTCTCTCACAAGTTCTCCCAGAATGCCCACCATGGTGATGTCACAGCCCCGCCTCCTTACGTGTTACGTCCAGTTAGGACTTCTTCAAAGGATGACCATCATCCTTTCAATAAGTAATGTTTTATTTTAAAATATTAGCATTTTTTTTTTTTTTTTGCATGAAATTCACTTGAAACATATTTTTGTAGTTATTTGCAATTATGTGCACTATTATCATGTTTGCATAGAGTATGTTCATTTTGTGGTAGTATTAGGATCAGTAACTTTAAAAAAGTATTTCACTATATTGATTTATCATGGTAATATACAGATTTAGGAGAAAAAGGGGTTAAGGTCCACGCAGTCAATTTAGTTTTTGTCTTCTCAGGCCAGAGAACATGTTGTGCATTTTCTGTGTCTTACCTTGCTTTGTTTTCAAACTCCAAGCAGGATTTTCAGCAATAGCTTTCTCATTACTCTTCGATTATAGTGTTACTAATTCCACAATAGTAAAATCAGTCTGTATATACAGTAAAACATGCTTGTTATACTCACTGTGGAACCTAAGGTGTTAATCCTCTACATTGTGTATAAAGGTTGTTTGATCCTGTCTTCTCTGATCTTCCTCTTCTTTAACTGACTCCAACCCATCTCTTGATAGAACAGAGCTTTTGAAGTCAGGCTGCACATGCTCAGTTTGGTGTGTATTGCTAGAGAGGTTTTTTTTTTTTCTTGGAAGGGTGCATGTGATTAGCACAAGGGCAATCAGCACTGTCCAGGCAGCGGGTCAGGGGAGAATGAAAACTCCTCCTACAAGCTTAAAGAGGAGTTCCGCCCACCCCTTTAAAAATTAAAAGTCAGCAGCTACACATACTATAGCTGCTAACTTTTAACATTAGGACACTTACATGTGCTGGAGTCCATCGATGTCGGCACCGCAGTCGATGTTTACACCGGCTGGTCGGGTGCTGCCGCCGCCATTGCTGGTAATGGAAACCCAGCAGTGTAGCCTTTCAGCTTCATGCCGGGTCCCTACTGCGCATGCGTGAAGTAGGCTCCGCTGTTTCACTGGCCCAGCAGAAGGGGAGGTGGGCCGAGCTGCTGACGTACTTTGCTGCGGCCTGGGCTCTTGGAAGTGGGGACAGGGTACCTGAAAAGAACGGGTACTCGCTCCCCCCCGAAAGGTGTAGCCTATAATAAGGCTTACCTGTAGGTAAAATGAATATCTCCTAAATGTAGCGCTGGTAGATTTTTATCTACCGCTGATAGGTAAATTTAGTGGGTCGCTTGTTATAGGAAGTTGTATTTGCCTCTGTTCCAGCTTGGCTGACGTTGCATGCAGTTCCACACTGTGCTGGTGGGTGTCGTTGTCACCATGGGCCAGTGTTGGAAAAGCAACGTGCTGAAGCGTATGAGTGCTCCTCTTTCCCGGAGATAACTCGTGGGAGGTGGTCCTCCGAGTTGCATTCTGGGAGAGGGTATTTATGGAACAGACGCCATGTTCTGGCCGACAGGTATGCGTTAAGAGTACCACCTCGTGGTCCTCCGGTCCGGAGGCCCACGTCGCTGCGGCATGTGGGTGGGCCCAGGAGCTTGTCTGGGGGGGCCTACCACAGCAGCGGAGGAGCGGTCCTGAGCTGTCTATCCTGAGTGAAGAAGCTGGACAACCAAGGAGATCCCAGGGGAGGACCCGTCATGGAAGGATCATGCAGAGTGCTGGTCTGGAGAGGGGCCTGGTGACTCGGTTGGAGGACGTATCCTAAAGTAGTTTTACCGCATAGTACTGCCGGGTTGGCTTAAAGGTTCAGGTGCTGTGTCTGAAATTCATCACGGGCCAATACATCCGGTGGCAGAGGATCGTACGGGTTTTATTTCAAACAAGTCTGTGGCAGAGACTTTTGTTCGTGCTACGTACTGGCTTCTAGACAAGTGAGAGAGGTCTATCCAGGCGGGCAAAGATTGAATCCCACAAGGGGATTGCATTCAACTACAAGTGTTCAATTACTAAGAATGTTCTGGAGAATACTAAGGAAAGGTATTTGAGCTTCCCTGCAGCTTTCCTTCTGCCTCTTTCCTGCTACTTCCTTCATTTGTTCATTAAATCATTGGAAAACCTACTTGAGTGTTTGGTGCTTATATCGTCCAGAGGTAAACTCAACGGAACCCCTAGACCCGGTGCCGGTGAAACAGAGGTATCGAGAGTGAAGGTAACAAGCCCGCTTTAAAACAGCAGCTCCACCGAGAGTTAGTGCTACATAAAAGTACACAGTTTAGGAGATATTCACCCTGCATGCAGCCGCTGACTTCAGCAGCGCATGCGCTCTGAAGGTCCGGCGTATGGTGCCGGAACTTCAGAGCTTCTTGACGGAACCGAGGGCACCCGTGCGCATGTGCGGGAGTGACATCATTGTGTCTCCAGTCATTTAGATCACCGAAGCCCGCGAACCCGGAAGAAACAACAGGGGAACATTTCAGCCCCCTCAGCGGTGCCGGGCGCCTCTGTGGCGACTTCGTTCTAAGGTAAGTATTTCATAATGTCCTAGTATGCGATGCATACTAGGACATTATGCCATTGTCTTGCAGGTTTTTTTGTTTGTTTTTCCAGCAGTTTACTACCGCTTTAAGCAGACACTGATAGAAGTCACAAGACTGCTATATACTGCTGATGAAAAAAGGTATTTAGCAGTTTATATTTACTAAAATAATTGCATTTCTATGTCCTGTGTACTGTGGGAGACCAGATATAGTGACTGCAGGGCCCTGGGCTTAGTAACAAAGTGTATGTTTACCCAAAATCTTTCTTTATCATTTTGGTAGAGCATGGAATGATAAAACTTGCAGTTGGTTTTTGAGGTCTTCATTCCATTTTGGAGATTTACTTTCAATTCCTGTCCTTCAGACACAACAGGAAGCAATCTCCCCAACGGGGACATTGACAGCGATAACAGCTTGACAGGAGTGCTAATAATTCCACACTCTATTAAAAAAAAAAAAAAAAAAAGGTTTTGTCTATGCATACACTTTAAAGCAACGTTGTCAGCAAAAATGTCCTCCCCTGCTGCCAGCACTTCTGTTAATGTCGGTTTCTTGGGTTTGCCAGCAGCTCTCAGTGGGCTCTCCTGCTGACCCTATGACATTATGTACCAGTAAGCACCAGTTCTGGTCTGCAGATAACTGTTTAAAGAATGCCCTTTTATACAGTAAACCATTTGAAATTCTACAAAGTCCTATCTGATGAAGGTGGCATTTGTGTGACTCATCAGGAGTTGTTATATATGAATCTGGTCCATGACCTGAAACAGGTAGAGGACAACTAATACCTATCGGAATATGGTGTGGCAGCCTAGCTACTCCTGCAAAGTTGCATAGAACAAGGGTGCCATCTGCTGGGTGAACTGTACTTTGCAAGCGCATCAAATGGATTAAATATGATATTAAAAAGGCCGCTATTAATTTCCGTCTTGAATGAAGTTCTTAGTGATGTGAAATCTATGGCTGCTCAATTGTATAATGGGTTTAAAGAGCAATTCCAGGTAAATGAAACGAGTCTTTGAGCTACTAATGATACCTAATACTAATGCTACCTAGCAAATTGCCAATGTCAGAAAGCTCTAACAATTTATCTTAAAGCTAAATTCCAGGCAAACTGCTAAATACACCGATGAAATACATACATCAGTTGTTTTACCTAAGAAAGGTATTGGTATTTACACAGCACACAGAAAAAGCTCATTCTTAGCTCTTTCTATTGCATGGGAGGGGACCTGATGTTTCCTTGCTGCAGTTTCACTTTCACTTACAGGTTTCTTCCCCACCCCCTGGCTGTGACTGGACAGTGGAAGGATAAGCAACACAGTGATGAGCTCATCGTCCTGTCACTCTGCTCTCTCCTTCTGTTAGCATGGCTCCTTGCACTGCAGGACACCTGATTGGCTCCTCTTGCTATTTGTCCCTCCCCTTCTCTGAGATCTGTTGTGCTGAAACTGCCTGGGGGTGCTACCAAGTCACATTCAGGTACTTAAAGCAGTATGAAACCCAAAACCAAAAATGTAACATGTTGCACCTTACCAATCATTAGATGTGGTGGCTGCATCGGTTTTCTTTGTCTTTTTCCCCCTCTGTTCTCACCTGGTGATCTGCCCTGTAACACCTCCAATATTAGTGAGACACAACTCTGGAGGAATGAGCATAGGAGGAACAGCACACAGCAGTATTGTGTGTGTGTGTGTGGGGGGGGGGGGGGGGGTGTTAAATGTAATATTAGATTTGGATACACTAACAAATTGAGGCCAAATTCCAGCTCACACTTTATAATCAGTTTCAGCAACAGTTTTTTTTTTCCTTTTGGGATAAAGGTTTTACATGAATACATAAAAGCTGATCATTTTAACTTCCGAAAGGTTTTACTCCCTTCATGACCAGGGCATTTTGCTATTCAGCACTGTGCTACTTTAACTGGCAATTGCGCAGTCATGCAACACTGTACCCACGTGACATTTATATAATTTTTTTTTCACGCAAATAGAGCTTTCTTTTGGTGGTATTTGATCACCACTGGGGTTTTTATTCTTTATTATATAAATGAAAAAAGATTGAAGATTCTGAAAAACAACACCAATATTTTCTACTTTCGGTCATAAAACATATTCAATAAAATCTAATTTAGGCCAAAATGTATTCTGCTACATGTCTTTGGTAAAAAAAATCCCAATTAGTGTATATTAAATGGTTTGTGTGAAAGTTATAGCGTCTACAAAGTATGGTATACACACTATATTACCAAAAGTATTGTGACGCCTGCCTTTACTCGCACATGAACTTTAATGGCATCCCAGTCTTATACGTAGGGTTCAGTATTGAGTTGGCCACCTCTTTGCAGCCAGGGCCATCTTTTATTCTTTAATATTGATTGGACCCCCCCCCCCCCAGACAGACATTTTTTTGCCCCCCCCACCCCCTTTTCATGCAATTCCCACCTGCTCTGACACATACAATAAATAGCAGCTAGACTCAAAGTCAGTTTACTGAATCAGATCAGGCAGGGATTGCGATTGGTTGCCAGAGATTACAGTGTGTCATTACCGCTCACTGACTGGCTGCTAGAGGTTACAGCACACATTGTGGCTCACTGATTATTTGCTAGAGGTTACAGCACATGACTTCTGCTTGTTGATTGGTTGCTAAAGATTACTGTACATCAATACTGCTCACTGGTTGGTTGCAATAGGTTACTGGATATCCTTACCACTCACTATGGGTTGCTAGAGGTTACTGCACATTATTACTGCTCACTGGTTGGTTACTAAAGGTTACAGCACATCATCTCCTTCAAGGGACAAGGGAATTTAAACTGGGATAGTTGGCAAGTATGAGGCAGCTGCTTTGGACCCCACAACAATGATGGGGCCATGGCAGCTGACCCTTTTGCCCTGCCTTAAAGACGGCCCTGTTTGCAGCTATAACAGCTTCAACTCTTCTGGGAAGGCTGTCTACAAGGTTTAGGAGTGTGTCTATGGGAATTTGACCATTCTTCCAGAAGGTCAGGTGGTGATGTTGGACGAGAAGGCCTGGCTCATATTCTCTGCTTAAATTAATCTCAAAGGTGTTCTGTCGGGTTGAGGTCAGGACTCTGTGCAGGCCAGTCAAGTTCCTCCACTCCAAACTCACTCATCCATGTCTTTATGGACCTTGCTTTGTGCACTGGTGCACAGTGTTGTTGGAACAGGAAGGGGCCATCCCCAAACTGTTCCCACAAAGTTGAGAGCATGAAATTGTCATTGTTATCTTGGTATGCTGACGCCTTAAGAGTTCCCTTCACTGGAACTAAGGGGCCAAGCCCAACCCCTGAATAACAACCCCACACCATAATCCCCCTCCACCAAATGATTTGGATTTGGTTATAGCTGTGTAGCAATACTCACGGTGGAGCTGCTGGTTTAAGCAGGCCTGTGCTCTTTGCTCTACACCCTTCTTAAATTGTTCACTCCCCTTGACACAACTGTAGTGCAGTGTTGAAAAAATATGAGCATTAGCTTTAACCCACAATATACACTTACAATTAGGATTACCTCTACCTGGGCACTGGTAGCTCCACCTGTAGGAGAAATGACAACACTGCACACAAACTTCAATAATGACCAAAAATAACTTTCTTTGAATAAGTAATATATTTATATAAAGAGTTATTTCAGTAAATATACTGTCACACCAACGTAGTGCGATAGCATAAGGAATGATATGACAATCAATGACAATCACAGAAATATATATATATTAATATGAATCTATACCCGGGAGCTCCCCTTAATCTAAACCTATAAGTCACTATACTAAAATGCAGAGCCCTGCAATGAAAAAGGCAGTCCAGACGTCTTCAGTCTTCGCTAGCTTTTATAATTGTAATCCCTATAGAGGGTTCCTACTGGGCATTACACAGTGTAGTATAAGACGCTAGAACAATTGTAATCCAAATGAGTGACTAGGTGTCTTTATACGAAGAAACAAAACATCTAACATCCGCTCTTGAACTCTGAAGTCTATTTGGATGTAATACTCTCAGACTTAACTTGTTCCGTGGGACTATCAGTCCCAGCAACACTCTGTACAGTTCTAAAGATGTGTGTGTAATACTCAATTAAACTTCTGGGTATCAACCCTCTCACCACACGGGATCCAGGCAGGTGGATGTCTCCGGTTCAGCAGTTCTCAGTTCCGTATGGAGGCACCACCACGCCGTCATACTGTTCTGTCCACAAACGACCGGGAGTCCTCGGTTATCTCCCCACGGGTCTTCCGGAACAATCACGTCTCTTGTCCAGTTCACTGCGATGCAAATGGCAGGATACCGCAGCTGCTCCGCTTCTTCGCAAGGTAGGCCGCAACCCTGTGGGACACACACACCCACCCACCGAGTCCTGCTGACAGGCCACGTGTCCCAGGAACAAGAGAGCTAAAATGGCCGCTGCTTACCCTTTTATATCCTCCCACAATGCAGTTCAGTTCTGACTTTGTCCAGGAGCATTGTGGGTGGGTCAAAGCTACAGTTCCAAAGTAAACAGTGAATCACTTCCATGTCACTTAATCCTGAGACGTAAACCTATTGTGCTTTATCAATTGTCCACAAGATGGCACTAACACAACTATTGTACTAAATAATACACATAGAGCTAGAAACAACAGTTGTCAGCGCTACAGCTGCAAAGGGTGGGCCAACTCAATATTGAACCCTACAGAGTATTTTATTTATTTTTATATTAATAAATTGTGTTAAAAAAAAAAAAAAAATTGATCACTTTTATTGCTGTCACAAGGAATGTAAACATCCCTTGTGACAGTAATAGGTGGTGACAGGTACTCTTTATGGCAGGATCGGGGGTCTAAAAGACCCCAAATTCCTCCTTTGTACTTCAAAGTATTCATATCGCCGTTTTCGGCGATTCTGAATACTGTATATTTTTTTTAAACCGGCACCATTGGCACCTGAGTAAACGGGAAGTGACGTCATGATATCGCTTCCGTGTCTACATTCAAACATTATATATATATATATATATATATATATATATATATATATATATATATATATATATATAATGTTTGGGGGTTCTAAGTAATTTTCTAGCAAAAAATGCAGATTTTTACAAAAAGTGCACTTAAATTCTAAAAATCACAGGAGGATATCCAATCCTTTCACTGGGGCCCCCATGGATGTCCTCCTCAGTGTAGATTTGATACAATGTTGTGTATGGAGCTGGTACTTGTTACAATGTATCAGTGTTGTGTATGGAGCATACTGGAAGATTTTTTTTGTGTTTTTGTATTTTAGTTTTATTTGATTGGCAGGTCTAATTAGTGACAACCCAGATCCCTCCACGTGTGTGTGGGGGTGGGGTGGGGTGGGGAATCATTTGTCAGGACACGTGTCTCCAGATTGAAATCCAGACTCAGCTAATCAGAGGAGACCCATATAAGGGAGCCGAGTCACCTGCCAAAGGAGTGGGATATCTGTCCATCCAGTCCTGAGATTTACACTGCTCTGCCATATAGCACATAGACAGGGGCCAGGAGAGGATACGGCCACCGCCCATTATTATATATATTACTATTATTTTATTATTACATTATATGGATTAATACTTCTGTCCATAAAGTTCTGAGATTTACACAACTCCACCATGTAGCACACAGAGCCCCATCACACAGACAGGCGCCCCACCTTAGAGGCTTATTGACATGGAAGGAAAGTATTTGGCATGGAAAACCGCCACCTCCAGTTATATTACCATTGGTGTTTCTGTTCATCCATTCCTGAGGTTTACACAGCCCCGTCATATAGCACATTAAGCCCCATCACATAGACAGGGGCCACCACATTCACATGGACAGAAATACCAATCCACATAATATAATCATAGGAGGTGGCTGTATCCCCTCCCAAATGCAATAGGTATTTGGGAGGGGATACAGCCGCCTCCTAAGATTATATTATGTGGATTGGTATTTCTGTCCATGCAGACCTACAATTTACACAGCTCTGCATTATAGCACACAGAGCCCCATCACATAGACAGGAGCCACCACTTTAGAGGCTCATTCACACAGGCGGGAAAGTATTACTATTATATTACCATTGGTGTTTTTGTCCATCCAGTCCTGGGATTTATACAGCTATATATATTATATTATATATATATTATTTTATTAATACATTATGTGGGTTGGTATTTTTGTCTATCCAGTCCTCAGATTTACACAGCTCTGCTATTTATCACACTAAGCCACATCACACAGACAGGGCCACCAACCAGGCTCTTTTACATGGGAAGAGAGTATTGGGGGGGAAACCCACCACCTCTTATTATATTACTATTGGGGTTTCTGTCCATCCAGTCCTGAGATTCTCCGTCATATGGCACTGGAAGCCCAATCACGGAGACAGGAATCACCACCTTAGAGGCTCGTGCACACGGAAGTTCAGGAGGGGAAACTGCCACCTCTTATTATTATACTGTACATGTATTATTTTATTATTATATTATGTGGATTGGTGTTTCTGTCCATCCAGTCCTGAGATTTACACAACTCTGGAATGTAACACACAGACAGGGGTCACCAGCTTCACTCAGGCAATAGATGTTCAGGGGATACAGCCACTTCCTATTATTATATATATTATTATTAATGTTATTGTCTGGATTGGTATTGGTGTATATATAATGTAAACATCCCTTGTAATAGAAAAAAGTATGACAGGACCTCTTAAATATGAGATCTGGTGTCAAAAAGACCTCAGATCTCATATTTACACTAAAATGCAATAAATAAATTAAATAAATGACATTTAAAAAAAAAATGTCCTTTAAGAGCTATGGGCGGAAGTGACGTTTTGACGTCGCTTCCACCCTGCAATGATATGGAGACAGGTGGGGGCCATCTTCCCCTCACTCGTCTCCATGCCTAACAGGAGAGCAGACACGATCGCATCTGAAAGCGGACCGCCCGCTGAAGAAGAAGATATCACGGTTATGGCAGCTAGCTGCTGCCATAACAACGATAATCCTCTTCAAAGTAGCAACGTAAAACGATGGCGGGCGGTCTGTAAGTGGTTAAAATCCAGAAATACACTGTCTCACCCTGCTCTGCACATGCTCAGTTGCTCTCTATTTTTAGGCACTGTGCCGAAAATGTAGAGGCCGATCTGCTGACAGCCTAAAGATTTACTGCTGCTCAGAAGCTCTGGGCTTCAACAAAATGGCAGCTTCCAGCAAGAAACAGAAGCAATGCTGGAGGCAATTTACTGCACACGCTGATTTTGGCAACATAATTATTAATGTGGAATGTATGTTCCTGAATCCTTGCTAAAGAACATTATTTTTATGAAGTTGTTATGGGTAAAGTTCCACTTTAAAGTGGTTGCAGAGCCACTTTTTTTTCTTACTATAATCCCCTGTGTCAGATTACATTATGTGCCCCAGTGTATGTTATTTATAAAAAATATGCCGCTTCATACCTTATTTCAGAGTGCCGCTGGGCACGCATGTGACCGCCCACCACTGTCTTCCCTGATCTGACAACTACAGTAGGAGGGGCTGAGAATCCTCCACTGACGTCAGTTGGGAGGCGGGGAGGAGAGGAGGAGAGGCGTTCATGTGAGCAGCGCTCTAAATTAAGGTATGAAGCGGCATTTTTTTTATAAATAACATAAAATGGGGCACATAATCTATCACAGGAGATTATAGTAAGAAAACACAGTTATTTTTGCAGCAGGAGGGGAGGGGCAGGGAGCAGATTGGCACTGACTGAGCTGACAGGCAGGCAGGGAGGGGAGAGAGGGAGCAAGGAGAGACAGCAGGATGGCAGAGGCATGTAAACTGACCACGATATAAGGGGCCCAACAGCCATAACAAACATGGTCAGTTTACGGGGGGGGGGGCAGCACCAGGTAAGATCAGCCAGGTATTTTAGATAATAGAAAGGGAAAAATTACACAACACAAGCACCATAGCAGCACCATAGCTCCCAACTGTCCCTGATTTCGAGGGACTGTCCCTGATTTGGAGCAATGTTCCTCTGTCCCTCTTTCCCCCTCATTTGTCTGATTTATATAAAATGCACTTTTTATCTTTTAAAAAGTTTTTCCCATTGCTAACCCTTTCATCCAATTTCTAAATTGCTGCATTTGTAAATTTTAAATGCCAATATAAAGAAATAGTAGTGGTAAAAAAAAAGTCCTTGTGGACTTAACCTTTTTTTTTTGTTAATTCTCCTTTAAGGGGGTGTGGCAGGGGACGTGTCCTATGCCTACATACGTTTGTTAGTAGGTGTCCCTCATTCCCATCTCAAAATGTTGGGAGCAGGATCCATGTTTTTTTTTTTCCGGTTACAAGTGTTAAATTACCTTCAGACCACAAAAATGTGTTTGTAAAACTTTTATTGTCAAATGTGAGCCCAGTATATAAGTTTAATTTCAAAGCAAATATTTGTGTGCTGGTTTTTTTTTTTTTTTGGGCCAATAAACTTTGGGAGACAATTTTTATTTATTATTGCAGATCTACAGTCTCAGAAATTATGGAAAATGTTCTTAGGCTAAAAAAACAAAAAACACGACTGGAGCCATTGCCACGTTCAATAGCTGTCCTCATCACCTTCTGGCTCATCTGAAGACCCTAAAATAAAACAATACCATAATAATAATTAATAATGATATTATCATATAAAAGCAGTGAATTACACAATCTGTATGTGATATGTGTAGTGACATCTGTATTTACAGCTTGCAGCTATCCCTCTGGCCCTTTACCTCCCATTTGTGATTGATGTGGTCTGTATGCCATCACTCTATACAGCCCCCGGTGCCTGAAACATGCTAGGATAACACTGAGCGACAGAATACGATTGGCGGTTTGCAGTCTGACTGATTTCTGGTGTGCATACAACTATACAATTTTAAAAAGCTATGTTTTCCTTAATTACCCAAGCTGTATTTTTATTGGCTGACCTAAGGGATGATTACCACAAGTTTTGATATAAAAAAAACTGTATTTTTATGAAGCGATAGACAATCATTTTTATTTAGCAATAATCCTCTATTTCATACATATTTTTGATCCTTGGTTTGTAAAGGCGAATTACTGTTTCAGGGCAGATTGTGATGGTAAGATGTGATTGATGCACAGAATAGTACATGGACTCTTTATGCACTAACACTGTTTAATTTATTATTAAATTATTATTTTTTGAATTAAGTTTTAATTCATGCATATTGTAGACTAGTGAAGCACTAAACTCTTTTTATTTTTACAGGAAATTGTTTATATTATTGCTGGTGCCATGGCTCATCCTTAAAGCCAAACTAGAGGTTAAAGCAGAACTCTACCCATGTCATCATTTTTTTTGGGGGGGGGGAGCGGGTACCTGGTTTTGACAGGTACCCATTTCCACTTCTGCTTGGATCACCTAGGCACAATTCTCCTCTCCCCTCCCTTCCCCGCAGTCTTTTGGGACAAGTCACAGGACCCAGAAGACTGCGGAACCCAGAAGACTGCGGGACCATTCACAAAGCACAGAGCAGCTCACGCATGTGTAGTGGGCAGCTGGCTGTGAAGCCGCAAGCAGCACAGCCGGCTGACATACTGTAGGTTTTAATGGCAGCACCGAGAACCCAAAGGCTAGTGAAGGACTATCCTGGGTGAAGATGGTGCTGGATCACTGGACAGGTAAGTATCCTTTTATTAAAGGTCAGCAGATACAGAATTTGGAGCTGCTGACTTCATTCATTTTTTCCAGAGTAAACAACCTCTTTACCTTTTATTCCATTTTCTGCGAATGTGGGTGTATTTATTTTGTTTATTTATTTTTCGCAACAGACAGACTTATGCCCCGTACACAAGAAGGGACATTAATCGGACATTCCGACGGCAAAATCCGATTTTTTCTGATGGATTTTGGGACAAACTTGTCTTGCATACACACGGTCGAACAAAGTTGTCGGAAAATCCGATCGTTCTGAACGTGGTGACGTAAAACAGGTACGTCGGGACTATAAATGGGGCAGTAGCCAATAGCTTTTGTCTCTTCATTTATTCTGAGCATGCGTGGCACTTTGTGCATCGGATTTGTCTACACAGGATCGGAATTTAAACGATCGGATTTTGCTGTTGGAAAATTTTATATCCTGCTCTCAAACTTTGTGTGTCGGAAATTCAGACGGAAAAAGTACGATGGAGCCTACACACTACCCTTGTAATGGGGCGCCCCCCTTCACTGCAAGGGTTAAATGCCTGTTTTTGCCTAGGGTACCATTAAAAAGCACTTTTACTCGCCTTATCCCCGGTAGCCAATTCCCCCTCTGACGCTCTTGTTGTGGGTTGGCCCTCTGCGTCCTCACTTACAATGCACAGCTGCTGGTCCTGCATTGTACATGGTGGCGTCACAGTGGGAACAACGGATAGAGCGCCAAAAAGAAGCAGCTTTGGGGGACTAGTCACATGGAGATGAGGAGCCTGCTGGAGCAAGGAATAAGGTAAGAATACGTGCTTTTTAATTGTACTTTAGATAAAAACACACATTTAACCCTTGCAGTGGGGATCACCTACACAGTTTTTAATTATTTAGCTATTTTTCTATCACGGGTCCTGGTGGGCTGCCAATCTTCTATTGTAGAGCGGGGCCTTCTGATTGCTCCTGCATTGAATTGTATTGTAGCTGTACGGTTTGCCCTCATGTAAAGCACTGTGCAAACTGTTGGTGCTATATAAATCCTGTATAATAATAATAATGTAAACAACCAATGTGAATATACAATGCAGTGGCGGCTGGTGCTCAATTTTCTTGCCAGCCAACCACATAACCCCCCCGGGCCAGATTAAGAACATCATAGGCCTAGTGGTGGGGATTTATATATGTATATATATATATATATATATATATATATATATATATATATATATATATATATATATATATATATATATATATATATATATAAAAATGCAAAAATGTCTTGTTATAACAAATTAAATTAAATAGAGAGAGAGAGAGAGAAAGGGGATGAGAGAGGGGTGAGGGGTAAGAGAGGGAGGATGAGAGAGAGGGGGGTGAGAGAGAAAGTGGTTGCACATGAGTATGTGTGGGAGTGACATCAACGTAGCAACGTAGATATAAAGCAAGGAGGAAAAAGGCCACATAGCGTAATTCCATAAAACACATCACATCACAAATCCACTCACATGTACGTCTTGTAAAATCAGCGCTGTACAGAAAATGGCGGCAGTGGGGTCCTACCCGACGCGTTTTGTCCTCTTAGACATCGTCTGGGGGGTGATGACGTCCTCTTAGACATCTAGATGTCTAAGAGGACAAAACGCGTCAGGACCCCACTGCCGCCATTTTCTGTACATGTGAGTGTATTTCTCATTTTAATACATTTGGATACTTGTTTTCTGGAATTACGCTATGTGGCCTTTTTCCTCCTTGCTTTATATCATCACCATCTACTCCTCAACCTATCCTGAGGGACACACAAGTCCACGGTTTACTTCTTGATGTCCATCTTCATCATACTTTTGGAATATCTACCATCCCCCACCACCCAAGCCTGATTTGACCCCTTTGGGCATACGCCCTCTAGGGTCCACGTGATCTGGTAAGCCTTCCCATGTTCGGTGGTGGTGTGCCTCTTCTGTCTTCACCTTGGATGTCACGTATTTGAATTGTTTTTCACACAAAGCCATCGCATTTATGTGGACTATGTCTATGAGTCTTATAAATATTGAGGACTTTTCTTCCCTTTTTTAGATGTTTTTCATTATTGGTTGGACTTCAGCATCTCTATATTGAACTCTTAGCGCTACACATATTTTAGTTCTAACAATGTATTGACACCCACAACAGATAGCAAAGGCAGTGCATTTTGAACGGGGTGCAGGAAACATGCACAAATGTGCCTTTCCTGCACCGCGTTCTAGTGTGAAGCTGCCCTCAGAGTTACAACAGAACAGAATTACTTCCAGTCGGCCAGCTCATATCTCTTACTTTGGCTGTATTCCTTTTTACTATAAGCTTATACATAGTTGATTCAGCAATTATGAACTTCTAGCAGAGGTGTCCCCCTGGAATGTGTTGCTTAATAATTAGCTGTGATCAGCAGCGAAGACGTTACCGCAACACATAGGTGTGAAGCCTGCCTCCAGCGTTATTCATTTATAGTTTTGCATGCCTTTAAAATTATGCCTTTTTGCAAAACAGTGGAAAACAAATTCACGAATATTTATTAACTCAATAGAGTTTTATCTTTTAGATTTATTATCAATTGTCTACCTCATATTGTGTTTTTGTGCATTAATAATGTTCTTAGCGTATTTTAAAGTAAATATTGTTTTGATAAACATTTGCGCAACCATCACTAGATTTGCAAGGTATTTTACAAACTTTTAAAGTGTAAGTAAAACATGATTAGAAGGTGAAAATTAGCAAAAATGGTCTGGCCACCTTATGTTAAATGTGGAGAGCAGGAAAGGGTTAAACGCACAGGTAAACCGGAACAGGGTATGAGATTTACATATGAGAGCTGTTCATCATGGCCTGAAATGTACACATTCCCATCACACAGCACAGATAGGTGCAAGACAACACTTACTGTCACCAACCTAAAAAATTGCAAGTTATTTCCTCTGTAAAATAAATTATATATATTCTTTTTTAGGCATTTCTGTGCCTCTGAACTTGTTAGCAAATTTGACTGCTCCAGGAAGACTTAATTCCCTAGCACAGCCTCTATCTTTCTAGTATGTCATATCCCCCTTCTTTTATGGGAGTGTCTAATTACTTTCTGTGCTGGCCCAGCTCCTTTGGCTTTCCCCTTACCACCCTACATACATTTTTATGTAGCTGCTGGGGAAGGAGTTAAGTGAAATATTATAGAATGTCATTTGAATGACAGCTCTGAGTCGCATAGGGCTGTTGACATCACATACAAAGTAGCCCCCAATAGCAGTCTCAGGACATGTCTACACAATTGATGTCTACACAAGGGATACTTTTAGGGCTTGTTCACATATGTCTGGCAGGGACTGCTGCTCCCCAGAAAAGTGATCCACGCTCAGATTGCTTTTCAGAGATGTTTGACATTTGGTGAGGCCACCCCATAATTGCCATACTACCGTGCTGCAATCATATGTATTGCATGCAGTTGTGGCGAAGCCTAATAGAAGTGTATTAGTCATGTCCAGCGATGACACTGCCCTCAACCGCTTGGTTTTACTACCCTCTGGTCACACACGTGAGTAAACCTTTGGTTAAATAACATGCATAAAATTTTACCTTCATATCCTGTCCTAGAAACACAACAGACAGGAAGTAAGAGGATATCCCCTCTTAGACAGCTGTCATAACAGGTTCATTCATTACAAGCATAGCTCCCAACTGGCCCTGATTTTGCGGGACTGTCCCATTTGGGGCAAAGTCCCTCTGTCCCTCTTTCCTCCTCATTAGTCCCTCATTTTGGTCTGATCTATATAGTTGTACATAAAATGCACTATTTATCTTTCAAAAAGTGTTTCTCGGTGCTAAACCTTGATACAATTTCTAAATTGTTGCATTTATCAATTTCAATACCTAGTACACTAATATTACAAGCATAATTCGTTCCAGAAGAATGCTTGTAATCCAAAGCACTTGTATATCAAAGTGAGTTACCGCATATGAAATAATAAAACCTCTGATAATCCATTCCACAGCCACTGCTTGTCTATGCAGTACCACATGTGGCCAAAAGTGCTGGAGACACTCGGAATCACTCGGAGACACTCTGAAACAGAGTGCTTCCGAGTGTCTCCGAGCATCACTGGCGCCCCCGCACCTCTGGCTAAATGCGGTACTGCACACCCCAGCGGCTTGAATCCCACTTGTTTTGCTCGTATTGTTAACCGCGTTACCCGCAATCTGAGGTTCCACCGTATAAAAGAATAGCAGTGGTTAAAAAGCACTTGTGGGTTTAACAATTTATTTTTGTATAATTCTCCTTTAAGGGGGTGTGGCAGGGTGTATGTCTTATGCCTGCAAACTTTTGCTATTAGGTGTCTCTCCTTCCCACCTCAAAAAGTAGGGAGATATGTTAGACGACTTCCCACCACTTCCTGTTCAGGAGTCATCTCCTCCACTCCCCATGCTGATTTGACAGTAAAGGAGCAGCAGCAGACAGATGAGGTCATCCCTCTTCTCAATTTGCCCTCCCCTCTTATCAGCCTATCGGCACAATCCTGCAGCACACTTGATTGGCTACATTACCATATTTATTTATGTTTATTATGCTAATTGGTGTGATGGTGTTCATCTGCTGCCTTAATGCAAGGAACATAAAATCATTAAAATAAATCGGTAAAAAGCATATCTGATGGAAACAGCAGCATTTATGTAATGAATTCACAGCAACATCCATTAGCCTTTTAGCTTTATACATCATAAAATTTGTGCAAGTACCTATTTAGTGCGTCTGCATTATTGATTGGCAATTTAGCAAAGATGCTAAAATTATTGAATTCTTTCAGCATGCAGATAGTTATTAATCCTATGGGAGACCTCTGCCTTGTAATTTATTTCATAAAGGTAATCTGGAAGGTTTAAAATACACTCTTCTGGTTTAGACAGCTATATATTTCAGGATGGATTTTTCAGTGCAATTAGACTAAAGAAGGAGATCATGGCTATGCTGGAGGGTGCAATGTCCACCTCTGACCTCCAAGTTTATTGGCTCTCCTTACTAATATATTTTTTAGACTTCAGATATTGATAATGGGAGATCACATTAAACAGACAAAGGTACATTGGTGTGTTTTTATAATGGTAATTACTGCACTGCAGAGATTACGGCATCTCAAAGATTAAATGTTATCAGAGACATTTGTATGTTGAGTACATCTGGCTGGCACTAAACAGCCAGATGTTATTTCATAAAGAAGAGGAACTGTAGGTGCTGTTCAGCTTTATTAACCCTTTTTTCTACTAATCTGCATTTTTAAAGTGTTGGATTGGCCGCCCGTTATTTACCCAGTGCAGTTTATAAACACCACTGAATAAATAGTATTGCATGGACTTTCCACCTGCTAATAGCTGAGTACCGAGCCGAGCGGATGGGCTCAGTACCTTGTGATTGTTCATCATATGCTATTGTTTATATGGTTGATACCTTCCTCTCTGCTTACAACAGATGAAATGAAAGATCATAGGAATTTGTGAACGGGGAAAGAATGAGTGGATCAGCAAAAACAGCAGATTGAGTTATTCAGTTTTGTTCTTTTAATAAGGGTTTAGGCACCCCTTGTCTTCTACACGTGCAATCTAAATGCTGTCTCTGTATGTGAAATTTATACCAACCTTTCACCTTTCTTATCCTGCACTTCTAAACATTAAAGCTTGTGGGCAGGGCCGCTTGCCCTGAACACATAGGGGGGTACCGCTCCTCTAATGTATGTGCTCATCAGTGCCAGGGACTAGGCGGGGCCACATTCATGTGAAAGTCAACATTATGGCAGAGCCATACCTCACAACTTTTTGAGATGGGAATGAGGGACCTTTTAGCAAAAGTATGTAGGCATAGGACACACACCATGCCACGCCCCCCTTAAAGGAGACATGTACAAAAAAAAATCTACTGGTTCAACCCACAAGTGCTTTTTTTTTTACCATTACTATTCCTTTATACTGGCTTTTGGAATTTACAAATGTAGCGATTTAGAAATTAGATAAAAGGTTTAGCACTGTGAAACACTTTCTGAAAGATAAGATGTGCATTTTATATACAACTATATAGATCAGACCAAAATGAGGGACAAATGAGGAGGAAAGAGGGACCTTGTTCTGAATGAGGGACAGTTGGGGGCTATGCATAACCGTACATAACCAGAAATACAGCGTTCCTCTGTGAAGTATTCCATCCTGTGTCACTAGTCACCTTAGCTTGATGTAAAGTATGTTGCATTGAGGGGGGACACTGCTGAACCAATGCCCTCTTCACCAGTCCAGCGTAGCTCTGCCACCTCAGTCCCAGTAACAGGATGAGGTCCAACTGTGCACTTAGTGTGGACCTCATGCATGCAATCATTAGTTCCTTCTGCTCTCCTGTAAAATGCGGCCAGGTATATGGGGTCTCCATAGGGCAGGTTCGGCCCCAGTTACTTTGGAGGATTGACCACTAGGGAGGGAGCCAAAACACTGACCCTCTCGCTACTGGAGGACCTGTTACCTATGCCTGGTACCACGCTTTATGACCAGCTGCTATACATTCCCAGCAGTACATGGTTATCTGTGGCAACTATTCTCCTGCTACAATATTCCTGCCAATTGAACTTTTTGCAGTGGAATGATTTCATGCCCTGTGTGTGCTTTACAGACCCTATTCCTTCCATACACCATTTGCCTTCATGCACCCCCATAGAATGACTTCAGACAACGCTTTCAACAGTTAAATCTTTACTAAAACATTACAATGTAAAGTGCAACGCAGTCCTCCTCACTAACTATGCTGTGGATGCCCAAGCATACCTGAAAAGGTGCGAGTCCATAATTGGAAGTATCCATGGCTGGTGAATCCCTTAGAGGTGGCAGATAAAGGCTCCTCTGGGCTACATCCTTCTGGGTGATACAGACCCTCCTGTTTCCCATGTGGTCCCGCTCCGAAGCTCTGAGCTCAGCCTTGACACCACTTTTGGCAAAAAGGATGGAACAGGTCGTAACACAACCCTGTCGTGGTGAAGGATCAAGTATGGTTCCCTGCACGAAAGGGCCATCTCCGACACCCTTCTAGCAAGTCTAATGGATCTTCCTCAATGGGCTCAAACGGTTTCTGTAACACAGACAGCACCAAGTTCAAGTCCCAAGGACACATAGGTGACCTAATGGGGGGAAGCAAACCAGTTGCCCCCTGCATAAAGGTTCGGACCAGCGAATGGGAGGCTAAAGGCCTTTGGAAGAATACTGACAGGGCCAAAATCTGACCTCCGATTGTACTCAAACCAATCTGATTTCCACAGCTGACTGTAGAAAAGAAAAAGTTCTCCCAATCACGTATTTCCAAGGATGCCATTTTCTGGCTTCACACCAAGCAATACAAGTCTTTCATACCTTATGATGGATCTTCCTAGTGACAGCTTTTCTAGCATTCACTAAAGGTAGACACCACTGGTCCTGAGGTGCCACGGTCCTTCAACACCCTGGCTTCAATAGCCATGCCCTCAAATTTAGAGACTGTAATTTGGGGTGGAATATAGGACCTTGAGACAGTAGATTAGAGCAGCGTAGAAGCGTCCATGGCCCGTGTATTGTCAGTCTCACAATCTCCGGGAACCAGGACTTCTGGGCCAGGCTGGTGCCACCAGAATGACTGGAACCCCCTCTCTCCGAATCATGCGCAAGAATTACCAAGAAGCACCAAGATCCCTTAGGCCCTCAAACACCTGGGGAGCTGTGGCAAGCCCAAAGGGTAGAGCCACGAACTGAAAATGACATTCCTCTACTGCAAATCACAGGAACCTCTGATGAGGCTGAAAGACAGGTACGTGTAAATACGCATCTTATATCGATGGAGGCTAGAAAGTCTCCCATCTGGAGTGAGGCTACAACTGAGCGGACAGACTCCATCTGAAAGGACTGGATTAGTAGATGCTAGTTCAGAGATCTTAGATCCAAAATGGGCCTTGTGTCCCTGTTTGGTTTTTGAACTGTAAATAGGTTCGAATAAAACCCTGCGTCCCTTTCGGATACAGGAACCTGTACAATCACTCCTTGATGCACTAAATGATGTAGTGCCTGAAACAGTAAGTTTCTTTTTGGAGGATCCGAGGGAACGCAAGATCTTAGAAACCTCTGAGGGGGAACTCCCTGTAACTCCAGCTTGTAACCACGGGATATAGTCGAGGTGACCCACTCGTCCTGAACCACTGTTCTCCAAATGTCTGCAAAGTGCTGCAGCCTTCCCCCCACCTGATAGAGTGGGGGCATCCCCTCAAAAGGAGGGCTTGGTGCCAGGTTTAGAAGAGCTTTGGACCCAGGGCCTTTTCTGGCCCTGGCCTTGCGGCTTGCCCCTGGCTCTAGCGCCCTGTTGGCGGCGGAACCGCCTTCGCGCTGAGACACCTGAGGAAGCAGTCCCTGAGGTTTTAAGCAGGGGATGCCTGCTGCTTCTCTTTACAGGAAGTAGAGAGCTCTTCCCTCTGGAAATCTTTTAGATATATTTGTCCAAATCATCAAACGTTCCCCATAAAAGGGGAAACCTGCCAATAACTTCTTACAATGAAGCTCGGCTGACCAGTTCTTAAGCCACAAAAGTCTGCGCATATGCACAGAGCGCCAAATGAGAAACCTGCTGTAATGAATCCTTTAAGGCATCAACAGCAAAACACAGCGCTCAAGGAAAATCTGTCTTATTTTCAGCAAGATCATTCTCCTGGTTAGGCCTGTCAGGCCGTCTGACCTGATCCTTTATGGACTGGCAGATACCAATTGCTACAACAGCTGGCTGAATAGCTGAACTGGCCTGCATTGTTTTCTGAATAAATATTTGTAGCTTGAATAATTTCTCATATTTAGAGAGATTTTGCAGTGTTTTTTGTGAAGCTGTGTTTGTACAGTGCCTTGAAAAAGTATTAATTCCCCTTAAAATTTTCCACATTTTGTCATGTTACAACCAAAAACGTAAATGTATTTTATTGGGATTTTATGTGATGAACCAACACAAAGTGGCACATAACTGAAGTGGAAGGAAAATAAATAGTTTTCTAATTTTTTTTAAAATAAATATGTGAATAGTGTGGCATGCATGTGTATTCAGCCCCCTTGAGTCAATACTTTGTAGAACCACCTTTCGCTGCAATTACAGCTGCAAGTGTGTAAGTCTACCAGCTTTGCACATCTAGAGATTGACCTTCTTTGCAAAATTGTTCAAGCTCTGTCAGATTGAATGGAGAGCGTCTGAACAGCAGTTTTCAAGTCTTGCCACAGATTCTCAATTGGGTTTAGGTCTGGATTTTGACTGGGCCATTCTAACACATGGTTTCCTTCAGTAGATCCCAATGGAGGTAACTGGTACCTACCAGGGAGAAAAAACCTTAGTTACCGTGAGGGTATGTGTGTCTGTACCTACACACACATATCCCCATGCACCCGTGTGTATCAGCAGATATAAATGAATAAATAGATGAGCAATGTCTTCAAAGGGTCTGGCCTGAGGCCCCTAATAATGTGGTAAATTTACACCATATGCCACCACTAAGTGAAAATATCAATACCATATATACATACTACTGGTCTAAAATAAACCATCAAAATAAACCTTTGCTCATCGTGCAGAGAAAACACATGTAAGTATGAGTAAAAGACATTACATAATATCAAAATAGTGCCAATAAACGTAATGTAATCGATTAAGTCCAAAGAAACAATTTAAATCCTTAAAGTGAAAAGACTTATGTGAAAAAACTTTTTAGTGAAACAGTTTTTTGTTCAAATCCAACGTTTCAACAATTCCGTGACTTGAGTGCTCTCGAAAAATTCCTGTGACTTTTGTGCAACCCCTTTCGGGTCCCCACTCACCAGATCCAACAGCCCCAAAAGGGGCGACCAGCATAAGATGTCTCAATCACGATCTCCTTTCCACGATAGTTATACGGGCTCCCCAAGGTGGTTTCCGTGCCTCTGATTTTCCCAATGGATTCCTCCAATCTCAGATGGAACAGGCTGCAAGGGGAGTTGCGGTCCAAATATTCTCTCCCCCACCTTCCTACCGAGCATCCAAATAGTTTCCCACTATTGGTTTCAATGTTCGCAGTGGCTCCCTTGGGACTGAAGCCATAAGCGATGCCGACACCAGATCAACAGCCGGTGAACTGACAGAGCCATCACCGTGAAACCAATAGTGGGAAACTATTTGGATGCTCGGTAGGAAGGTGGGGGAGAGAATATTTGGACCGCAACTC
Source organism: Aquarana catesbeiana (assembly GCF_042186555.1). NCBI lineage: Eukaryota > Metazoa > Chordata > Amphibia > Anura > Ranidae > Aquarana > Aquarana catesbeiana. The sequence continues at coordinate 72,327,723 of NC_133330.1, read as the reverse complement.
CCCTTGCAGCCTGTTCCATCTGAGATTGGAGGAATCCATTGGGAAAATCAGAGGCACGGAAACCACCTTGGGGAGCCCGTATAACTATCGTGGAAAGGAGATCGTGATTGAGACATCTTATGCTGGTCGCCCCTTTTGGGGCTGTTGGATCTGGTGAGTGGGGACCCGAAAGGGGTTGCACAAAAGTCACAGGAATTTTTCGAGAGCACTCAAGTCACGGAATTGTTGAAACGTTGGATTTGAACAAAAAACTGTTTCACTAAAAAGTTTTTTCACATAAGTCTTTTCACTTTAAGGATTTAAATTGTTTCTTTGGACTTAATCGATTTCATTACGTTTATTGGCACTATTTTGATATTATGTAATGTCTTTTACTCATACTTACATGTGTTTTCTCTGCACGATGAGCAAAGGTTTATTTTGATGGTTTATTTTAGACCAGTAGTATGTATATATGGTATTGATATTTTCACTTAGTGGTGGCATATGGTGTAAATTTACCACATTATTAGGGGCCTCAGGCCAGACCCTTTGAAGACATTGCTCATCTATTTATTCATTTATATCTGCTGATACACACGGGTGCATGGGGATATGTGTGTGTAGGTACAGACACACATACCCTCACGGTAACTAAGGTTTTTTCTCCCTGGTAGGTACCAGTTACCTCCATTGGGATCTACTGAAGGAAACCATCTGGGTAACCACCCCTCCCATTTATTACCCTACAGGAAGCGCCACAACCCCTGGTAATATAATTCTAGTTAGTAGAGAATCCCTAGGGAAGCTCTTTTAAGGGAGGCAGCACACCTAAACTACTGTCCTAAGCGCAGCTCTTTGCATACAATTCTAACACATGGATATGCTTTGATCTAAACCATTCCATTGTAGCTCTGGCTGTGTGTTTAGGGTCCTTGCCCTGCTGGAAGGTGAACCTCAGCCCCAGTCTCAAGTCTTTTGCAGACACCAACAGGTTTTCTGCTAAGATTGCCCTGTATTTGGCTCCATCCATCTTCCTATCAACTCTGACCAGCTTCCCTGTCCCTGCGGAAAAAAAGCATCCCCACAACACGATGCTGCCACCACCATGTTTCACAGTGGGGATTGTGTGTTCAGGGTGATGTGCAGTGTTAGTTTTCCACCACACATAGCGTTTTTCTTTTAGGCCAAAAAGTTCAATTTTGGTCTCATCTGACCAGAGCACCTTCTTTCACATGTTTGCTGTGTTCCCCACATGGCTTCTCACAAACTGAAAATGGGACTTCTTATGGCTTTTAACAATGGCTTTCTCCTTGCCACTTATCCATAAGGGCCCTTTCACACTGGGGCGGGCGTCGGCGGTAAAACGCCGCTATTGTAAGCGGCGCTTTACCGTCAGTATGCGGCCGCTAGCGGGGGCGGTTTTACCCCCCCGCTAGCGGCCGAGAAATGGTTAAAAACCACCGCAAAGCGCCTCTGCAGAGGCGCTTTGCCGGTGGTATAGCTGCGCCGTCCCATTGATTTCAATGGGCAGGAGCGGCGAAGGAGCGGTATACACTCCGCTCCTTCACCGCTCCGAAGATGCTGCTAGCAGTACTTTTTTTACCGTCCTGCCAGCGCATTGCTCCAGTGTGAAATCCATCGGGGCTTTCACACTGGAATGAAAGCAGTGGCACTTTCGGGTCGGTTTGCAGGCGCTATTATTAGCGCAATAGCGCCTGCAAACCGCCCCAGTGTGAAAGGACCCTAAAGGCCAGATTTTTGGACTGCAGGACCAATAGTTGTCCTGTGGACAGATTCTCCCACCTGAGCTGTGGATCTCTGCAGCTCCTCCAAAGTTACCATGGGCCTTTTGGCTGCTTCGGAGGGCAGCCTTGTCCTTGTAGGTTTGCAGTTGTGCCATACTCTTTCCATTTTCAGATGATTGATTGAACAGTGCTCTGTGAGATGTTCAAAGCTTAGGATATATTTTAATTTTTTATAACCTAACCCGGCTTTAAACTTCTCAACTTTATCCCTGACCTGTCTGGTGTGTTCCTTGGCCTTCAAGATGCTGTTTGTTCTCTAACAAACCTCTGAAGGCTTCATAGAAGAGCTGTATTTATAATGAGATTAAATTACACATATGTGGATTCTATTTACTGATTAGGTGACTTCTGAAGGCAATTGGTTCCACTAGATTTTAGTTAGGGATATCAGAATAAAGTGGGCTAAATACAAATGCATACCACACTTTTCACATTTGTAAAAAAAAAAAAAAAAAAAAATAACGTGAAAGCCATTTATCATTTTCCTTCCACTTCACAATTATGTGCCACTTTTTGTTTGTCTATCACATAAAATTCCCAATAAAATACATTTATGTTTTTGGTTGTAACATTTCAAGGGGTATGAATACTTTTTCAAGGCACTGTATACCGGTATCAAACATGTTCTCCTAATAATGTTTTATGGTACAACATTATCTAGACATCGTCCCCTTAAACTCCATCAAGGTCTAACTAGGATGGTTTTTGTTCTGCTTGAAACAAACGTAATTCTGTTAACATATATCTTAGAAACAAAAGTGGAGGCATTGTTCTAGAAACATTAGGTGAATTTTTTTTTTTGTTTTTACTCAAGAGAAATGGCTACTAAAATTTGATTGTTTACTATCAGCAATAATGTATGTGCTTATACTTATGCTACCATTGCCATCTTATTTTCTCTACTTTTTTTGTGTAGATAGGAGTTTAAGATGGCTAGATGGACACAGTTTAAATAAACCTGACACAAAGTTATGCTGTTCAAATTGAGTATATAGTCTGTATAGATAATAATAGATAGTATTCATAAGGAAAGATTACCTCCAGTGAAAACCAAACAGTTGATCCAGAGATAAAGACAGCTTACGTTATAAGCAAAAAAAAAAAAAAAAAAAGAGCCAAGATTTGCTCAACTTCACCTTCTACTGGTCAAAGGGGTCATCCTATTGATCCATCTTAACATTCATGAGGGTAATTTTAGAAGACATGAAGGGGTATGGTAAGCTTTCCCATATAATGTATGGTACACTTTGACTACGTCTCTGGATTCACTGCTTGTATGCATTTTTGCATTATATGTTTAGTGTAAATTGCCTAGTAACAGGTTTACTAATGAGGAAATATGCATTAAGAGACGTATGGAGGCCAATTGACCTCCTGAAAATGTTAGTTTCCTTGTTGTCTCTGACCACAATACCTTCTGACCTAGAACAAGCATGTAAAGCAAAGTCACAGAAAAACCAAAACTCCTGATCTATGGTGAGGGGAAAAAAAGTATTTGATCCCCTGCTGATTTTGTATGTTTGCCAACTGACAAAGAAATGATCAGTCTATAATTTTAATGGTAGGTTTGTTTTAACAGTGAGAGACAGAACAACAAAAATATCCAGAAAAACGCATTTCAAAAAACGTATAAATTGATTTGCATTTTAATGAGTAAAATAAGTATTTGTTCCCTTATCGATCAGCAAGATTTCTGGATCCCAGGAGTCTTCTATACAGGCAACGAGCTGAGATTAGCTTGTTACCTGTATAAAAGACACTTGTCCACAGAAGCATTTGATCAGATTCACCATGACACCACCATGACATCATGACATCACCATGGGAAAGACCAAGACCAAAGAGCTGTCCAAAGATGTCATGGACAAGATTGTAGACCTACACAAGGCTGGAATGGACCATCACCAAGCAGCTTGGTGAGAGGGTGACAAGAAATGGTGCGATAATTTGCAAATGGAAAAAACAAAATAACGGTCAATCTCCCTCGGTCTGGGACTCTATGCAAGATCTCACCTCGTGGAGTTTCAATGATCATGAGAATGGTGAAGAATCAGCCCAGAACTACATGGGAGAACTTGACAATGATCTCAAGACAGCTGGGACCATAGTCACCAAGAAAACAATTGGTAACCTTACGCCATGAAGTAGTGCTAAAATCTTGTGAGCCACAAATGGGTTAATGCCTCCAATGTGAATAAATGAACCTAATTCAGCTGCACACACTAACCACGTTCCATACCGTGTATATGCCAAAATAAAATAAATATATGTGCATGCGCTAAAGGCTATAAATACGTGAACAAAGAATATAATAAATCTATACAATATTGAAAATTACAAACAGTGTCAAACGCCTGTGAAGAAAGTGACTAAAATCCACAATTGAATATATGAATAAATGGTAACAAGCAACATGCAAAAAAAAAAAAAAAAAAAAAAGTGAGAAAGAAAAGAAAAAAATCCTTAATAATTAACAAAAATATATAAGTGCTACTTGATAAATAAAGTGTCCGAAACCAATTCATACAAATGAATATATCTCAGTCCAAACCATTCACAAGAGTATATAAATCAAAGTGCACAATAGTGTCCAAACAAATAGCAGGCATTCCTCATGCTTGTATTTATGAAAAAGTGCTAAATATTCCTCATGCTCTTCTTAAGAGATGTGCACGTTATGGCATGCTGCAGTGCTCTCCAGTGACCCCCAATGGATAATGCGCTCACCTTAGAGCGTGTGACACAGTGGCTAAACAGTGTCAAAACACGCATTAGAGCCACTCCAGGGCTCATACAGGGTCTGCTGGTGATGATCTGTACCACGCTCAAATGGTGACATATATAAAAGAAAGGAGACTCATAGCATAATACCGCCAGGAATTTATTTGAAAAGCCATAAAAACAATCCCTCCAGGAGGGTACTCACAATGCTTGGGTGCGTCAGTGCACCATCCTATCCAAAGTATGCAATACAGATGAATCCTGTGGTGTGCGGTGCACAATCCTCTGCCTGTCTGTGTGTAGAAAGCTCCGTCCTGCCCCTCCCCTACGCGTCTTCGGCACAGGGTATACGTGCCTTCATCTGGGGGATCTCCCGCCCCATCCTCATGTCACAACAAAAGGAGGAAAAGGGGAGGGCACATAGGGAGCTCATCGCAGCTCCCGGGGCCAGAAGAAACCCAGCATGGCCAGAGCACCCAGTGCACCAAAACCCAAACCAAACCCCATAGAGCATGCAGCAAAGCGGGGGGGGATATTAGTGGGGATCCTAATTACAAAGCATCGGGCCTCCAACCGACAACCACCCATCCATACTCTAACCTGATCATGGCAAAATAGTCAACCAAAGTAAAAAGATAAACACACCTAAGTGGTGCTGACAATGGATGCTACCAATAGCTATATAAGGTGCATGTTTCCATCCCCGCTATGACAATGAAAAGAAAAGAAGAAACAAGTTGGGACTTTATATGAGGACATTAGAATGTACCTCCATCCCTGACATTTGGATATATAATATTTACCTTAATGCCTTTATAAACATCTACATTGCATCTGCTCCTAGAGTGGCAACATAGCCACGAAATGCGTTGAGCTATCAGATGCCTCTCATACTATTTTTATACATTTATAATATGCTCTTTTGGACTCTGCCAATTTTTATCATGTTGTTACTGTAGAGACACGCAACAATGAGTCTGATGTTTTCATTATTTCACCACTGTAATTATATTATGCTGCTATGCCACTATGTTACTTTGCTACTATGTTATGGAATTAAAGTTTCCTTGTTTTACTATATCATATTGTATGTGTTCTGGTATAGATATATGGTCACAAATATGGTTTATCCACCAGACATCATTAGTATTACCGTATCAGCGTATAACACGCACCCTAATTTTAAGAGGGAAGTTTCAGGAAAAAAACATTTTTAAAATAAACAACTTTGAAGCAAATTAAGGGTCAGTGCCCATCAATGTCCCCAATGCAGCCTGATCAATGCAGCCTGATTAATGTCCTCAATGCAGCCTGATTAATGTCCTCAATACATCCTGATTAATGTCCTCAGTTTAGCCTGATTAATGCATCAATGCAGCCTAAATAAAGTCATCAATGCAGCCTGATTAATGCCTTTTTTTAAACTACCATCATTTGCAGCCTCACCATCTCATAAATGCAGCCTGAATCAGGAAATCACCGTGCCGTCATCTCCTCTCCACTCGGCTCTCACGTCACACACACACAGTCCCGCCTCCGCCATTGGGATTGGACCAGCACCTGTGATAGGCAGAACGCTGGTTCAATGCTGGTGGCGGAGGCAGGACTGTGTGGGTGTGTGACGTGAGCCGAGTGAAAGCAGAGTGAGAGCCGAGGAGCCGAGTGGAGAGGAGATGACGGCTCGGTGAGGTACGCTGTCAGCGTATAACACGCACCCCTGATTTCCCCCTGATTTTCAGGGGAAAAAAAGTGCGTGTTATACTCCGATAAATACGGTATGTTGTGTTGCCTCCCTGGCTGCATGCTTCACATAAAGTCCCAAACCATTTTTCTTATATATCTTTTTACAGTATAATGTGAACTTCCTTGGACATAAAGTAAACATGATTGGTTTAGACACCATGGATAAGGTTTAATAACATGGAGAAAATATGTGCTGTCACCCTATGTAGCCAATCACAAAACAGCTTTAACCACTTTAGGTATTCATACAAAGCAAAGTAGACTAGCTCTATACCCCTGGTTGTTATAATGCAGCATGCATGCAGTTGGCCCTCCAGCTGGGCTCCTGTCAGCCCTATTCACTTTGTACTCGAAAAAGTCAACATCGTAGTCCATACGCAATTTGCAATTTTATTTATTAAATATTAAGTGGTCCAGTATGCTTGCAAAACCTTACTCATAGATACTCTGTTAATCGAGATCTCTTATTGACCACATACTAACATGTTTCGGCGTTCAAAGCTTTTCTGCTGTATACTGGACCACCTGATTTTTAATAAACTCTGCAGATTATTAATGGACTCCAGCATTGTTTTTTCAACTTTAGGTAATCTGACTAATTTGGATGCACTCTTTGCATTCATACTTAGGTTAGAACTGTTAGGAAGGGAAAGGGTGAGTGCTTTCTACAGGCAACAAACCGTTCTTTCAAATATCTGTATGGAACAAACAGCTTCTTCCACAGACTGATCAGGGAACACTCAGTGAATGTTTTTTAAGGCTTCTAGGCAGTTGCACAGCTTTTTAATAAGTAAACTTAAAAAATGATGCCACATACCAATACACAGAACTTTTCCATCTTATAGAAGGTTGAGCCTATTATCCCAAGCCAGCACTTAAATGAACAGGGAATAACATTTATTCCCTATCAAATAAACTGGGATGGGGAGAGGAGATTGACTTCCAGTACTGCTGTATAGAAAGTCCTTCCCTTCCATATTTGCCACAATCTCAGACGCAAATTGTCTTGACCATCCATGCTCTAGCCACATGGCTTACGATTAAGCTAAAGTGTCAAACAAAGTAGAATGGGACACATAGGATTATAACTATAAAGCAGCAAAAGTAGAATTTACCAAAGATTCATTGCAGATGTATCTTCCTGGTGCTTTATTTTAAACTACATTGAATGATTCACCTGCAGTAAATGTTGGTGAATGTCACATTAAAAATTCAATATAATGCCCCTCGAGTTTGACAATAGACTTGATCTTCTCCCCATTAAGTAATACAAGGCCATTGTCTAATATGAGAAGAGTGGGGATAATCTGACAAATTATTAAATGTTTTTTCAACCAATATATTCCAGTTATTTATGTCAGGATCTGGGAGACATAAGCTAGTCCCTGAAAGCTATTTTGAGAAATAACGTACAAATGGATTCTGATTGGTTGCTCTTTGTCCCATGTTAAGTAGATAAAACCACAGATAAACTGAAAAAAAAAACAACAAAAAAAAAACACAACACTAATAGGAAGACTGGTTTAGGATGAAACTGAACAGGAGAAAATTACAAGGACACACAAAATATGTTTTCAAGCACAAAATGTTTATTCTGTATAATACAATATTGAGGCATTGGTGCCACTGACTGTGTCAGCATACACAAGGGAAGGAGCTTTATACAATCAGGCAAGAGCGACCTGGAAGGTAAGATTCAGTGCAAGCAATGGGGGAGAGAGTGCAGTACGTACTTCCCATGTTTGTTCATGAAGCACAGACATGAATCTAAAAACAAACTCAAGATGTTGAAGAGAACAGAAATCTCTTCCTATCGTTAAGTTCTTGCCCGCAGAATGGTCCATATAAAATTCAGTTCCAGCAGAATTGATGAGTTACAGTCAGGGATTACCAACAAAATGAAAACATTTACAATGGTTAAAGGTTCTTGTAGATACATTTCACAGCTTGGCAGAACGAGGCACGGATGCCTCCAGCAGGGGAACGGAGATGTCATGAAAGAACGTTCATCTGGCATGACAAGTCTCACTACCCGTCTAAGGATCTGCAACTGAAACCACTGGTTAGGTGAATAAGAGAACTGTTTGCAACTGTACCTACCAGGTGGTATGCATATCAAGGCTAAAAACACAGAGAAAGGGTTTTGGTATTTAGTGTTGGATTGGTCTAGGGCAGAGGTTCTCAAACTTCTCCTCAGTTCTCACCAATGATGCACGTTGTGTAGAATTCCTCTCAAGACACAAGTGTATGATTCACTAACTGGGCTAAAGTAATTTCACTGTGCTCTGGTGAGGATATCTACTATATATGCACAACTGGTGCAAGCTAGACATTTCTACAAACCTCTCACTCAGCATGGTTATGGTACTGACTCAAAGCTGCAGTGCAGACGAACAGTCACTGTTATGAAAAAAAAAAATCTATACTTGTCCAAAGAACTGCATCTAGTATTCTATATTTAGCAGTTATACATGAGCAAAGCTGGTTTAGCTCAGCCAATGCAGCAATTGCAGAATTTATGTAAACATCTGCTCACTGAGGTACTGCTGATGCCAGTGATGTGGGAACTATGCAAATGTGTGCAAGTATATGCGAGTTCTTCTATTCCCATACTAAGAACATAAATGGAAAAAGCGAGTTGGAAGCCATGAGCAACAGAACTCTTTCAGACACTGTCATACAAGGGGAAAGTTATGAACTCAAAAGTATGAAATGTCAACGAAATGGTAACAGGACAAAAAAAATAATAAATAACCCCTACTGCAAAAAAGAATCTAATGACAAATATACACAGGTTAAATCCCAGTGCTCTTTGGATTAACCAACTTTTTTTTCTTTTAGTTTAGTAGTGTTAGTTAGAAAATAAAATGAACACCCCAAGTGGTTACTGCAGCCACCAGAGAGACTTTCTTTTTAGACACTCTAAGGTGAACCTCATGTGAACAAGCTGCACAGTCCTGCAGCTTAAAGAAATTCTGGTGAATGTGTGTCAAATTAATTGGTAAAATGACTTAACAGGACCAATTAACTTCTTCTTTATGGCAAAATTTTTCTCTCTCTCTCTCTCCATATTTAAATTGTGTTAGTATTCTAAGATGTGACTGTGCAAAAATAAATTATTGTGTGCTAACATACCACAAATAGTCCCAGATTTTATTGCAGCAAAACTTGAAATTTATAAAATAAATGTGAAAAAAAACCCCAAAGGACACAAAATTAGTCATGTGACATGTTTTTTTTGCATGAACCTAATAGCTACAGCCTTTCGAGATTAGCTTTGAAATTAACATTTAAGGCAAACTATTCCCCATTCGTTGTTCCTATTAAGTTTATTTTCATGCCACTGGTTTTCAATAACTGCAAAGGCTGTGTTATTCTGATACACAAAATGTCCACCACAAGTTTAGACAACAGCCACATGTCCCTATTTTAGGATGGCTTCTGTATGGTACTGCTGCCAAGGCCAGCTTTGGTTTCTAGTGTTATTGTTTAACATTTCATTTTTTAAAGAAAAAAAATCTTTGGAGTACAGAGCACATCAAGGTTTGACTGGCACAAATGAACAATTTTTCCTAGATCCAAAACACCCCATAATGCAAATATGTTCGTGTACAACTGCAATGACACTTTCAATTCAACTGAAAGCTGATGTAGAGATATACCCAGCCTAAATATATGTTCCATTCTTGTTAACAATCCCAAACTAGCATTTTTGGAAACCAACGCCAGTGCCAGTTTCGACATGCAAATTTTAAGAATTTGGCCTGAAAGAACAGCAAACCATTACAATTAAAAAAAAAAAAAAAAAACTATAAAAGAAAATAAAAAGGTATTCACTGCATTCTTCTCTTGAGTATATACCTCAAACTGTTGCTGGAAACATTTTACCTTATAAATATTAAACAATTTATTATTTCATAAATTAAAATAAAGCCACATTTAATCCAAGCTATCTGTGTGCCAAAATAATAAATAAAGCAGCATTATTTTTCAAATGGAGGGAGGAGGTTAGGTTTTGAAATGGGATAGCTACCATCTCCAAAAAAGCGTAAAAAAAAAATTAAACTGAGGAAAAAAAACATGTACAGTGTTATGGATGGAAAACAAAAATGGTAGTAGAAAATAAACTTGTTTATCATTTTTTCCCACACAGATTTTCCCAAACAAATGGGAAGCAAACTTCTCAAGGCACTAAACCTCCCACAATTTTCAGTTCAAGTACTTTACATTTCACCATGTGTAAAATGAGAAATCACAAATGTTGGACAAGTGGTGATGATCATGTGATGTTCACAGTGGCTGTGGGATGCAGAGAATGGCTGTGTGCATTTGTGGCCTCAGCCAAAGACTATTGCAGCATAACCATACTACTAATCCAACTCCTAATGCTGACAAGGGGCTGTGACAGTCATAAAACTCTTTCAGCACTGCTGAGATGTAAAATCAAAAAAACACACAGGGTGCTGACAGGCTCAAACACTTGAAAACAGAAAAAGGCATCAAAGCTACGTGATCCTCAGGTTGGAACCAGACTGTTTCACGGTAGGTTGCTGCAAAGACATGGGAAATATCTGCATGCTGGCAGATTGCGCAATCAACCGACTTCCTGCTATGGCAGGTGCTGCCGCTCCAGACCACTGCGCTCCGCAAACTGGTGCTGGGAAAACTCCAGCATACTGACAAAGGGGCATCATGTATGGTGGTAATATACCAGACTGCGTTGCTCCTGAAAGGGCTGCTGGAATAGATGTGGACATCAATCCCGTGGGTGCTGGACAAGACAGTGGAGCGCTGTACTTCCTGGCTGGCTCAGGAAGAGGTTGACTTTCCTAGAAAGAAAATATAGCAAATCAAAACATAGTTTTTAAAAGCCAAGATAAACATGTTAATATACAGTGGGAGAAAGCCACCCAAAAAGTAACCTGTCTAAACTGCACTTTTTTTTTTTAATTACCTACATTTATACATACAAAAGGAGTACTGTAGATCTTGCCATGAGTATTAAATTAATGTACTCCAACCACATTTTGCAAAGTCTGCTGGTACCCTTGCTTATAATCAAGGTCCCTTTTGAGAAGGTTGCTATGGATCTGGTCAGACACTGCTAAAGTCTGCCAAGGGAGCATGAACACATTTGTAGTCCTTGACTATGTCCCACTATATCCAAAAGCAATGCCACTCAAAACATGTACGCTAAAAGTTATAGAGCTGTTTCCGAAGTTTTGCCACACTGGTTATAATAAAGACATTTTGACAGATCAAGGGACCCCTTTCATGTCGGAAGGTAACCAAAGAGCTGTGTCAGTTGTTGAAAATTTCACCTATGCACCTCTGTGTACCACCCCCAAATTGGTGGGCAGGTAGAAAGCATATATTTCAGAGTTGTATTGAACCTAACAGTGATTGATGAGGATGGAAAATAGTGGGAAGTTATAATACAATACTTAATGTTTTCAGTAGGGGACGTGGCACCCTCATCCAAAGGGCTTTACAGTACTTTTGTAAGATAGACTTCCATTGATGTAAATATTCTGGGAAACATGGGAGTACGAAGGCCATACTTCACAAAAAGGGAAGGTATACCAGCCTAGAAAGAGAAAGCCCTCCAAATATGTCGCTACCAGATTACCTGGCTGAACTAATGTAATTTACCATGACATTGTGACCAAGCCTCCTGTCAAAGTTAAAACAAGACAATTGTGTATCAGAAGCTCAGAGAAAAGCCATTTCAGAAGTGTTACAAAAAATGTTAGACCTTAGGGTTATAGAGCAATCTAACAGCAAGTGGTTAGGTCCCATAATGCATGTCCTTTAACAGCCAAGGAAAAGAAAAAGACAGTATTTGCAACACTATATAGGTGGTACATGTATGTGGTCCTTTCTTCTGGTTTACTTGGGGCCCCTGCCTCTTTCCAAAATGTTTTTTTGTTTAAATTGAGAATGCATTAGACAGCAGAGATGGCCACAACATTTGGCCAAAGAAAAGATACAAGTAGTAGCCACTTAACAGTGTAATATCAACATCTAGTTGTTTGAAGTCCAACATTAAATGTTGAACATTGAGTGAGCAGCTGTTGGTAGAACATTAAATGATGCATGGAGGGAGGGAGGTGAGGCCTGTCAGTGAGATTTGAGAATTAAGTTGATGGACTGCATTCTTAATCCATACAGCATATGCTTTGGCATATCTGGATGATGTAAATTTTAGTCTTTGCTGGGATTCATTTGCAAGATCGATACTATTCTAGATGCTATAAGGGCAGATTAACTAGCCAATCCAAAAAAAGTGCAATAAGCCTGGAAGAAGCTCAGCATTGGTCAGAGGGTAATAAAGTCTTTACTAGACAAGAATGACTCAAATAAAAGTTGACCCTGGATAACGTAACAAAAAAAGAACAAGTTAGAGCAGTGGTTCCCAACATTTTTTGTACCCCTTGTTAGCCATTTTCAAATAGGTGGTTTAACTGTGCCGCGCTGAACCAGATATAGTAGGCTAAAGGACACAAACCTTTGTGCAGCAATATGGTTTATAGCAGTGCACACTGTGCTGGCATTGTTTGTGGCATGCTTTAGGTGGTGCAGCAAACTGAAGAGTTTATTAGTGGACATGTCCCCTGGCAAAAAATGGGAGGAAAAATGCCCTTGTGTCAGTGATAATAAATGTCCCTGCATCAGCAGTGTCAGTGAGAGGAAACAAAATGCTTGTGTGGATGATGTTTAACATAAATAAACTGTACAACATTCTTTCTTCAAATATAAATACATTTTGCACTCCTCTTCCACAGCTAGAAATGAATAGCACTAAATGGTACACTCCAACTGCCCAGACATAAATGGAGTGCATGCTCTCACCTCACAGAATGTAACAGATGTAGCCCGGTCCATCTTTTATTCTCAAACACACATTGTTCTGGTCCTGTCGGGAAGGATGGCACACCGCCTTTTTGGAAATTGCGCATTGTGAGGAGCTGGGAGGAGGAGGCGGCGAGACTACAGCCTGCACCTCCTCCCAGCTCTCTTCTCCTCCCCAGGGTTGGCTCATGGCTGTTATTTGAGAGGAGAAGTGATGCGGCTGTCAAGCCTATAGGCAGAAGTAACTCAGTACCCAAGAGACCTGGCAGGCAAGGTGACCAGCCAGAGTTTCAGGACCAGATCCTAAGAGTTCTCGTGTATGGATGCTGGTGCATGATGCTGCGTGGCCCAGCCACTTAACATCACCTATACTGACTTTTTTTTGGTATCTTAGGTTAAGAACCAATGGGTCACAGCCTTTCTAGGATTTGTAGGATACTACCTGAAGTTTGTGCTACTTTGCTACTATAGCAGCTTCACTTTCAAGAGCTGAAGGTAGTATTAGATTTTATGTAGAACACAGGCAAGGGAACCAGCAAGGGAATGCTGATGGACTGTCTTGCATCCTCTCTGTTGTCAAAATATGCTATCACTGTATGCGGTCAAAAAGACATCGACAGTTATGACCAGGCTCTGCGTGTAGAGTTTGATCAAAGAATGGCTGAAATAGTCTATGGGAATGCATAGCTCAAGTACAGCTGTAGCCGTCTAATTTCTAAAGCTTCTTTCCACAAGTTCACTCTTGCTTCCTGATGAAAGCATTTGTTGTATAGACATTCTTTAATTTATTACTTGCAATGCCAGGGACAATAAACCAGGAATTAGGAGCAACAGAACTTTTTCATTCAAATCATGCGTCCTTCAGAGGAAAATGTCCTTACTGCAACCACCACAGGTTGTTTAGTTGAAAATCTATAGCTTGCTAAGTATTTTATATTTGGTTAACATTTTTAAAGGATGATTTGTTACTAGGAGCTCCTTTCAATGGAGTGCATACAGTTTTCACTTTCTGAAATGTGCTGGTTCAGAATCAATAAAACATGCACAATCGTACAGGGCTAGTAATTAAAATGTTTGTTAACTCAAAATTATAAATTACTGCCAGCCTCTCTATTATAGGCAGGCATACCACACTGTGTAAGTCTTTTCTAAAAACGAGGATTGTAAATACCTTTTTAGGGTGATCTTCAGGCTGGCCACGTGATTCACGGCCGCTTTACAGATTCAATACATGGCTACTGCAGGAGGGGCTAAAATCTCCCTTTGACATCAGCCGGGCTGGTCACATAGCCACTCAGCCCCTCCTGCAGTAGCCCTGTCCCGAAGATGTTAAGTGGCCGCGAGTCACGTGACTGGCCTGAAGCTAGCTCTAAAAATGTATTTACAATCCTTGTTTTTAGAAAAAAAAAGTGTGGTATCCCTGCCTATAAGAGAGTGGCTGGCAGTGACCATTGTAAGTTTATTTGTACTAATAGCAGCAGGGATGGGGGGGGGGGGGGGGGGGTGGAGACAGACACAGAACACAGAACTGACAGGCAGGACGGAGGGGGTGGGGGGAGGGAGGAGAGCAGAGAAGGCAGTTGCGGATGACGGAGGGATGTACGCTGACCACGATTATCCCTAGCCCTGATTATCATGGTCAGCGCAGAGAGGGGAGATAGAGGAAGTGGCAGGATCAGCCAGATTTTTTTTACAGTTTAGAGGGGGACAGATTACACAGCAAAAGCACTGTGCTGTTTTATCTGCTTTAAGGGAACAGGATCTGAATTTTTTATTTTTGGGTTAAATACTTTAACCGCTTCAGCAGTGACCAGAGCGTTTTTTGTGATTCGGCACTGCGTTGCTTTAACTGACAATTGCGCGGTCACGTGACGTGGCTCCCAAACAAAATTGACGTCCTTTTTTTCCCCACAAATAGAGCTTTCTTTTGGTGTAATTTGATCGCGTCTGCTATTCTTATTTTTTGCGCTATAAACAAAATAAGAGTGACAATTTTGAAAAAAAACGCATTATTTTTTCAATTTTGCTATAATAAATATCCCCCAAAAATATATAGAAAAAACATTTTTTTTCCTCAGTTTAGGCCGATCGTATTCTTCTACATATTTTTGGTAAAAAAAAAAAAAATCGCAATAAGCGTTTATTGATTGGTTTGCGCAAAAGTTATAGCATTTACGAAATAGGGGATAGTTTTATGGCATTTTTATTAATAATTTTTTTTTTACTAGTAATGGCGACGATCAGCGATTTTTATTGTGACTGCGACATTATGGCGGACATGTCAGACATTTTTGGGACCATTGTCATTTATACAGCGATCAGTGCGATTAAAAATGCACTGATTACTGTGTAGATGACACTGGCAGTGAAGGGGTTAACCACTAGGGGGCAGGGAGGGGTTAAGTGTGTCCTAGGGGAGTGATTACTAACTGTAGGGGGATGGGCTAGAAGTGTCATTACTCTGATCACAGCTCCCGATGACAGGGAGCTGTGATCAGTGACACTGTTTACATCAGCATCTCCCCGTTCGTCCTCCCCGTGAGGCGATCGCGGGTATCCCTGCGGCGATCGAGTCCGCGGGACCCGCCTCACGGAGCTCCCGGCTGGCACGCACGCAATGGTGCAGCGGGGAATTCAAATGGACATACAGGTTAGCCCATTTGCCCAGCTGTGCCATTCTTCTGACGTACATCGGCGTGCGCCGGTCGGGAACCGGTTAAACAAGAATGACATTCTTTTTAAGCAGCTGTGTCTATCTGCAGATACATGGATGAACCTTGGTATAATAACTGATTTTTGGCTTTGCAAACCCTCACCCAGGACCACCCATGAATTGATTTCTTCAGACTTTCCTTCTCACATACTAAACAGACTCTGTGTCTCTCAGATACTCTACAATGTAATATCTGTGTGAAACTTTCTTTAAGGGCTAGTTCACCTTTACCACAAAGCAGCCTATGCAGATAAAGGACATCTATAGATAAAAACAAACTATGCAGCTCTGACTAAAGTTGAATAAAGCCCTTGCTATAGGTGTAGGCCATTTAGATACCTTATGAAACCTGACTGGAATACTCCCAGGTCATTGCTAAGTGATGCCTAGTCATTACTGCTCACCTCCACCATTACAGGAGTGAGCTCTCAAATGCTGAACTCAGAGCTACTGCATCAGGGGAGAGAAAGAGTATGTGAGGGGGTTTGAATCAGAGATCACCACTCCTGTGGTGGTGGAGATGAGCAGTGACTTAGTAACATCCTGGGAGTACTTAGCAATGTCCTGGGAGTATTCCATTCAGGCTTTATAAGGTATGTAAATGACCTACACCTATAGCAAGGGTATTATTCATCTTTAGTCAGAGCTGCACAGTTTGTTTTAATCTACAAACATCCCTTACATGCATATGCAGTTTTTGTAAGGATGAACTATCCTTTTAAAGTGTTATTAAAGGCAGTTTATTTAACAACAACAAAAAAAAAAAAGAACATACATGTCATACTTACTTGCTTAGTGCAGTGGTTTTGCACAGAGCAGCCCCGATCCTCCTTTTCTCGGGTCCCTAGTGCTCCTAGAGTGCTCCTAGAGTGTTGCCCCAGAGCAAGCAGCTTGCAATGGGGGCACCCAAGCAGGTTTGCTCCCAAGCTGATGCTTTCCGTGTCCATTCACATACACAGCAATGGCTTGGCCCCGCCCCTCTCTCTGTACTGGCTCACTGGCTGTGAGCCACAGCAGCGGGAGCCAATGTCTTGGCCAATGAGGAGGGAGAGTCCCCAGAAAGCTGAGCCTCTCGTGCACATCGCTGGATCAGATGGAGTTCAGGTAAGTATAAGAAGGGGCTGGGGGAGCTGCTGCAGAGAAGGTTTTTTACCTTCATACATAGAATGCATGAAGGAAAAAACCTTGAGCCTTTATAACCACATTTGCCAACCAGTTAGGCCTCATACACACAGGATTTTTGCTTTGCTTCTCTGATTGGCAGGACTCCTGATGGCATATCGTACATGCATATAGGCGCTGTCAGGAAAGGTTTCACCTGTTGGTGGCGCTGTCAGACCTTTGGCTTCCAGTACTGGTGTCCACCAGCGGGTGTCTCCTGGCAGTCTGGAACTGTCAGAAAAGGGTTCACCTGCTGGTGGCACAGTCTGATCCTTGGGTCGCAGTAATGGTGTCCACCAGCAGGTGTCTCCTGACAGTGTGGAGCCAACATTATCTCCCACGATCAGGCATCACCTGAGGCTCATTGCATGAGATGTATATTAATACCCAGCAAGCACTCACACACTTGCCTTGGTATTGTCCTTGAGCCCTGGCCTGTATCCTGTTATCCTATGTACCTGAACCTGTCCCTCCTGTGATCCTGTTATCCAGTACCCTTGCCCTGCAGCCTGATCCCATCCACGCTATTGGAACACACCCAATAATGGACCACATAGTGCCAGTCACTGCTTTTTTGTATTACATGGCTAACCTCCATGCTCACTGACTCAAGCCATACTTCCCTAACATAACATGTGCTTGTTATCTGCTGCTTTCTGTCAGCTGGTCTTTTAAATTTAAATTTACATTTGAATGCAAAGCTTGATTTTTCTGCACAAAGCCTTTTTGGAAGACTTTCTAATAATTATACATAAGGGGAGAGGAGGTGGTTATGTACTTACTGCATTTGAATCTCCATGTGCAGTTGTAGGCTTGTGCTCCAGGTCTAGCCGCTGCTGATACTGCTTCAGTTGATTAAGAGAAGGCTTGAATTGTGCTGCTCCAACAGTTTTGCTTGCCCATTCATCCACCAGTTTGTGAAGGTCATCAGTAAATGTTCCCTTTTTGTTGTTACTATTGTTAGACTGGGCCTGAACTTGCTGAGTGTTCAGTGAAGGAACTTGTGATGGTTCAGGGCCTGTTGCAAGGCTGCTTGTTGAGGATCCTACATGAGGGTAAACAATACTTAGTCTTTACAACTTAATAGACATGACTCTTGCAGAATGGAGCTTTGAATTTTGCCCTGTATTCTCATTTTGTCAAATGTTCTGCTGGACTAAATCCTACACAATAAACAAGGGAATTAGAAGTCAAAGGCAGGAGCTAACACTTGGCAATGTCTTGGAAGCCATCTAGAACCCCAGTGGAGAGATCTATCTTTACCCCAGCTTTAACTGTCTGAACCTGGCTTCTAAACTGAGCTTTTGGTTTCATGGATATTTCTGAAGCATACACTAGAATGGAGGGTAGATGATTATACATACATTTGTCTTTCATCTTCCAGTTGATATCACAATAATCTAACTGGACATTTAAACCGTACACATTTATTTATTGCTAATATATCTGCAATATACTACTGTGAACCTGGCATTTTGAGTATACAGAATATGGGACCTAAGTTAATGGCTTAAAGAGCCAATCAATGCCATCCCTATTTGTGATTATTATATTTGGTGTCAGAAAATACAAAGTCCTGGTCCCCAAACCTAGTAAAGAATGAATGAGAAATAAGGCTGGCTTTGACACTGGCATGGTTTCCTGGCTTAGGAGTCTAAGGTGACTGTATGTCACCCAAAAGTTAAAGAACACCTGTGCTTTAGTAATATGCAAGGTTGTGTATAAGGACATAAGGAAATTAATACATTGTCCTATTTTCTATAATAAAGGTTTTAGTGTATTGCACAAATGTGATTAAGGGCTCGTTTGCACTTGCTTTGACACACATTAATGCACCTACCGCTTAAACATGCTTTTTTGAGGCTTCTGTGATGTTTTCTTGAAGCTTTAATGAAGTTTGGCAAATGCCCTCTGTGTGTTGGTTTTGTTGGGGAAGCGATAATCATGTAATACTTTAAAAGCAATGCTAGCGCTGAATTAAAGCTCTTGTACTACTGCAGGTGCGGTTAAGGAGTGCTCGGATAGACTTGGCCTTGAAGAAGAGCTGAAGGTGAAAGCGACAGAGGGTATAATTTTTGGAGCAAAGCAAATGCAACAGTGTGTCAGGTCCAGCAGTTGTAAACACTGCCATGTGTTCGGCTGGAAAGTCTGAGATTCTTTTTTTTTTTTAATCTCAGCCTTTCCAGCCTAGAGGATAGATCTTGGGGCTTTATTGCTGACCCCCCCCCCCCCCCCCCAAAAAAAAAAAAAAAAAAAAATCACAGCAGCTGCCACTGCCTGTCATGCCCTATTCCTATTACAAGTGATGTTTACATTCCTTGTATTAGGAATAAAAGTGATTAAAAAAAATAAATGAAAAGGGAAAGTGTAAAAATCAAAAAATTTAAACAAAAAGAAAAACATTTAAAGCGTCCCGGTCCTCTCATGCTTGCACGCAGAAGCGTGCTCATATGTAGGTCGCGTCTGCATATGTAAACAACGTTCAAACTACACATGTGAGGTATCACCGCGAACGTTCGAGCAAGAGCAATAATTCTAGTGCAAGACCTCCTCTGTAACGCTAAACTGGTAACCTGTAAAACATTTTAACGTGTAGCCTATGGAGATTTTTAAGTACCGAAGTTTGGCACCATTCTACGAAATTGGGCTGACTACAGTTCTTTTTAATTCATGAAAGTGTTTTTTTTCCATAAAAAATTACAATGACCGCCATTTTATTCCCTAGAGCCTCTGCTCAAAAAAATATATATCTGATGTTTGGGGGTTCTGAGTAATTTTCTAGCAAAAAAATGATGATTTTTACATATAGGAGAGGAATGCCGAAATTGGCCCGGTATTGAAGCAGTTAAAAAAGCCCAAACTACATGTTTTGAAGCAAATGTAAACAGGCCCCTAAGTATGCTCTAATCCTATGTAATTCCATGCAGTTAGCTCTTGCAGATTACCGTACTTTCTAATAGGAGTGACTGCTTCAACTGGTACAACCACAAAACTTCAAACCTCCTTACAACTGCCATGCATAAAGTGGGGCTCAAATGGTATGGTAGGCAGAATTTTCCTCATGAAACCTTTTTATTATACCATAAAACCTTCAAATGAAAGAAAACAAGGCAATTCCTAGCTTTCCTACTGTCCTTTTCACGTTCACTGCTCACAGTTGTACTTCAACAGCATTTCAAGACCTCCTTGACAGCTTCCTGATTGGTCCAAAGTACAGCCACTCAGGACACAGTTCTGTTTGGCCTCATTAGAGTTACACATATAATCTTTCACTGAGCCATAAAGCATGTGTCATTTACCACATCAATCATTATTTTCAGCTTTTTTTGGATGTCAATGCTGCAATAAACTTATGGTCTGCTATTGTTGGCGTGAAACCTTTGCCATAGCTGGGGTGGATTGAGAATACAGAATTTTTTTTTTTATAAATGACATTCAAGATACAGACCACACGACATGACAAAAGGTGCAAGTAACCTATGGATACGATGCAACAAACATATGATCAATAGGATGATCAATATGATGCCCACAATGTGAGTGTGCAAGGTGTCAGGTAATTACCATATTTAAAACACATCATATGCAATATTCAGTACAACGTCCAAAGAGGTAAACAAGCAAGCTAGCAACCAGAAATTTTCCACGCAATGCAGGAGAAAATTAAAATAGGATAGTTACTATTGCTGTGCTCTTTGCCTAGACATAGTCGTTTCAGAGTAGACCCTATAAGGCAAAAGGGTACAAGAGAGAAGGGATTAGGCACAACTAAAAAAGAGAAATATTGCAAACATTCATGAACCATGAGAATTTGACTGCTGTGTGAGGAGAGGCAGGCTAAAAAGTGACTGCTTAAACAATGAAAAAGATGACAGCACATGCTAAACCAAAATTAAACAAATGAAAAGAAGCCTGTGCAGCCAGCACCATTGCAGCCTTAAAAAATCTATGTGAAAGAGCCATGGTTAAAAGCAGGCAAGGCATTCCATTCAGGTAACATATTATAAAGTCATATCTTTTTAAGTAAATCTTTACCCAAATGTTAAAGCCCAACTCTTCAGCTAAATCAGCAAAACACATTCTAGGTAAAACAAAACAGGTTTGTAAAGTCTTATGCCCCGTACACATGGTCGGACATTGATCGGACATTCCAACAACAAAATCCATGGATTTTTTCGGACGGATGTTGGCTCAAACTTGTCTTGCATACACACGGTCACACAAAGTTGTCGGAAAATCCGATCGTTCTAAACGCGGTGACGTAAAACACGTACGTCGGGACTATAAACGGGGCAGTGGCCAATAGCTTTTATCTCTTTATTTATTCTGAGCATGCGTGGCACTTTGTGCGTCGGATTTGTGTACACACGATCGGAATTTCCGACAACGGATTTTGTTGTCGGAAAATTTTATATCCTGCTCTCAAACTTTGTGTGTCGGAAATTCTGATGGAAAATGTGTGATGGAGCCCACACACCGTCGGAATTTCTGACAACAAGGTCCTATCACACATTTTCCGGCGGAAAATCCGACCGTGTGTATGGGGCATTACTGTTAATTTAGAGAAAGCAGCCACAGTCTAAGTAGAATAGCATGCCCACTGCCAGTATGCTGTAGATAAGGATCCTTGCTCATTATGTGAAGCTATGTCCCTCTTTAATGGTCCAGCTCATTCTTTGCAGAGTCAGATTAAGGTCTCTCCAATCAGCAAGAAGTGTGAGCTTTGCTGATTGCAGAGCAATAGGTCTGACTAAGCAGGGGGAATGTGCCAGACCTCTTCAAGACCCCACTGCTTCTACATAGAAAGGGTCCTTCTTACAGCATGCTGTCAGGGGACACCTTTTCTTTTTGTGCACCTGAAATGTATTTATCAAAATTGAACTAAAGTTAATTTTGGCTTTAAAGTATATTCCCGCTTTTGCAGTCAAATTTGAGAACCCCCTACTATATGCAAAAAGGGTGGATTGAGTGACCCAAAAGATCTGGCACTTCATCCCTTTCCAGTAGTAAAAGTGGTAGCAGAAGGGTTATAAGGATTATAACGGTGCCACATATGCCAAAGGAAATTATGCAAAACTGATTAAAATATAGAAATTTTATTACATAGAAACAATATAAAAAAATTATAAACAGAGTAACTACATAGCGTATATACTGGCCAAAGTATCCTTGTATGGAAAATAGTCGATGAGTATAACATCCCTACATGTTTCTCCAACAATGGCTTCCTCAGGGGATTATACAAATCACCAGTGTTCAAGGCGGCTCTAATAACAATAGATACACAAAAAAGGATTAATAGTTCATCATAAAATGATTGGGTAACAACAGCAATTCATATATATCGTGGTTCAAGGCGCCTTTCATTCTGCGATTCCCACCACACTCACCAAAAGGGACCCCCAAGAGAAGTGCACACCAAAGAGTTCAATTTTGCAATGAAGGAGGTTTCCGTGTAGCCACAGAGGGCATACAGGGGCCAGGCTACAAAAGAAGTGTATATTACAATCAAGAGAGAAAAAAAAATACATACCTTTGGACAAATATCAGTCCAGAATTTTAGACTAACATAACCTCTACTGTACTTACATAGGCTCTGCTGCAATATGGTGTAGGTACAGGGGTTTGATTGCATTGTAAGCCTATTCACAGTCTTATATCCACTATGCCAGTATAATTCCCATTTTTTCTTATACTACTTCATATATATCAATTCCCTTTTTTCTTTTCAATAGTGGTTTATACGGTGTCACTTTTCCACACTTTCTTGTCATTTGGTTTCAATATTTGGCACCCCTGTACCTACACCATATTGCAGCAGAGCCTATGCAAGTACAGTAGAGGCTATGTTAGGATAAAATATTGGTCTGATATTTGTCCAATGGTATGTATTAATATTTTTCTCTGATTGTAATATACACTTCTTTTGTAGCCTGACCCCTGTATGCCCTCTGTGGCTACACAGAACCTCCTTCATCGCAAAATTGAACTCTTTGTTGTGCACTTCTCTTGGGGGTCCCTTTTGGTGAGTGTGGTGGGGATTGCGGGATCAAAGGAGCCTTGAACCACGATATATGAATTGCTGTTATTACCCAATCATTTTATGATGACAAGGATACTTTGGCCAGTATATACGCTATGTAGTTACTCTGCTTATAATAATTTTTTTATATTGTATGTATGTTGTTTCTATGTAAAAAAAATACATATTTCTATATTTTTATCAGTTTTACATAATTTCCTTTGGTATATGTGGCACCGTTATAATCCTTATAACCCTTCTGCTACCAACCCCCCACTATATGTTTGTTGTGTGTTCCCAATCACACGGCACACCTTAAAATATTTAACAAAAATTTCTCTTACCTTTTTAGTAGCTTCTTTGGAGCAGGTGTATACAAAAGTCTCTATAGGGCTTTACAGGCAGCTTTATTGTTTAGAATACTTTTCAATGTGCAATTAGGAAGAGACTGGCGGACAGTTAATACACACGTTGAGATTATCGAAAGATCGTTTTTTTTTTTGCATGCTAGTCTCCATATTGAAAACAAAAAGGTTCCTAAAGTACAAAAATTCTCCTACAACAGTATAAAAATTCAGAAGTGATGTAGTATATTTGTATTGTATTTTCGGACAAAAACTGTACCGATTAAACAAAAATTGTAGGGATTGTGCGGTTTGTCCCTTTGGAAAATTTCGGATGAAAACAGTGTACTAAAGATCAGATTATCGTACAATAGCCTTAAAATCTGTATTTTTTGTATGATATTCTAATTGTGTGCACAGAGCTTTAGGTGGGATTTTGAGCAAGTCAGAAGCAAGTAAAAAGGTAAGCAGCGACTTTCATTTTTTATGTTATGCTATGTGAATGTAACAAATATAAAAGTAGGGGTTATCACAATTTGTCTGCAAAAAGTGGAGATAAACTTTAAAAAGTATGTGCACAGTCTTGATGGCATCAATAATGAGTAAAAGAAGGGCTGCAATACTGAAGAAAATGCTGCTTTAGGCTCCATTCAATGCTGGTCATATGTCTAAAGATTCAGGCACTTGGTCAGTTTATCTCTGCTGACAGGAGGGATTAGAGTTCAGACTGGCCAAGTCTCTCCATTAGTAGAAGACCTGTAACAAAATGACAAAGGATTTCAGACATATGGCCAGTACAGAAGGGAGTGTGCAACAGCATGGTCTCCAAAAAAACTATTAAAGTACTTCTACTACTCTATATCTATCTTTGAGAAACTGAAATTGTTACATAGTTTGTTAACATTTGAGTGTAGCCCTACATTTGTAATAGGTGTCAGGTGCATAAATTGTGTCAAAGGAAAGTTTGTGTTGCCATCTTATCTGTTTCTTGACCAGCACCGTGCAACACTGGTGTCAGGAATAACCCAAATTTGCAGCAAAGATGCCAAAGTGCTGCACATCCCAGGGCTAAAATGGACTGAAGATGGAAACACAACCTCACATAGCCCTGCACTTGCGGGAAGTCCCGAGCCCTGGTCCACAGACAGCTCCACAGCTTTAGTTGTTCAGTATTGAGGATGCTGCAGGCTGACAGGAGGTCAACTGCCATTTTTGCTATTGGTGGTAAATGTTTTGTTCTCAATTACTTACAATACCATCATAGCCTATCTCCCCTAATAATTGAAGTGCACTTATCCTTGCGCAGCTGAGGTGAGACTTAATTTACTTCACATACTTCTGAGTAAGCCCTTCTTCTCCACTTGTAGCCTAAAGTGGAACTAAATGCTCTCAGTCAACTATTTTAATCCTTATGCTACTAGCTTTAGTAAATAGATAGGAAGGTATATTTACGTGTTTTAATTTTTTTTCTCTTACATTTCTTCAGTTGCTTCCTGGTTCCTAGGTTATAATTATGTCATACATCCCAGGAGTCTTTATAGCCATTTCCTTTCACTGGAGGAGCTTTCTCAGCTAATCACATTCTTTCTGCATGCCTGAGCTAAGGGCAGATGTATTCCAGTAAGTAAATGCTACACAAATCATCTGCCCTTATCCAAGATAACCGCAGCTAGAAATTTTATTGAGCCGTTCTGAGTGATTTCTCAACAAAATAAAGTACAGAGACATGAATGCATGGGTAAGTTTGCTTACCTCACCACATTGGTTCCCCAGTGTCCACAGGAATGGACAGCTGGAGGTCAAGTGAAGTAAACATGATGCATTTTTCCATCCAGAATACAATTCTCACCACATTTTTTACATTGTCATTCAGCCCCACATTTTGTACATTTCTGTCTTGCTTCTGACATACATTTGTAAATCATCTGAAATGCAGCTCTTGAACTGGACTGTTCTGAGCAGTGCTCACTTCTATTTATTGTTGCATATAGTATATATACACACACACACACACTCTAAATTACCAAAAGT
Source organism: Aquarana catesbeiana (assembly GCF_042186555.1). Taxonomy (NCBI): domain Eukaryota; kingdom Metazoa; phylum Chordata; class Amphibia; order Anura; family Ranidae; genus Aquarana; species Aquarana catesbeiana. The sequence continues at coordinate 72,302,349 of NC_133330.1, read as the reverse complement.
ATTGTAATGCCTGCCTTTACACGCACATAAACTTTAATTGCCTCCCAGTCTTAGTCCGTAGGGTTCAATATGGAGTTGGCTCACCCTTGGCTATAACAACTTCAACTCTTCTGGGAGAATATACAGTACACCCCTCACATTTTTGTAAATATTTTGTTATATCTTTTCATGCAACACTGAAGAAATGACACGTTGCTACAATGTAAAGTAGTGAGTGTTCAGCTTGTGTAACAGTGTAAATTTGCTGTCCCCTCACAATAATGCAACACACAACCATTCTAGGTCTGGAGACATGCTTGGCTAGTCCATCACCTTTACCCTCAGCTTCTTTAGCAAGGCAGTGGTCATCTTGGAGGTGTTTGGGGTTGTTATGTCGGAATACTGCCCTGCGGCCCAGTCTCCAAAGAGAGGGGATCATGCTCTGCTTCAGTATGTCACATGATTTCCTCAATGAACTGTAGCTCCTCAGTGCCGACAGCACTCATGCAGACCCAGACCACGACAGTCCCACCACCATGCTTGACTGTAGGCAAGACACACTTGTCTTTGTACTCCTCACCTGGTTGTTGCCACACACGCTTGACACCATCTGAACCAAATAAGTTTATCTTGGTCTCATCAAAACACAGGACATGGTTCCAGTAATTCATGTCCTTAGTCTGCTTGTCTTCAGCAAACTGTTTGCGGGCTTTCTTGTGCATCATCTTTAATAGAAGCTTCCTTCTGGGACAACAGCCATGCAGACCAATTTGATGCCGTGTGCGGCGTATGGTCTGAGCACTGACAGGCTGACCCCCCCCCCCCCACCCCTTCAACCTCTGCAGCAATGCTGACAGCACTCATACGTCTAGTTCCCCAAAGACAACCTCTGGATATGACGCTGAGCACATGCACTCAACTTCTTTGGTCGACCATGGCGAGGCCTGTTCTGAGTGGAACCTGTCCTGTTAAACCTCTGTATGGTCTTGGCCACCGTGCTGCAGCTCAGTTTCAGGGTCTTGGCAATTTTCTTATAGCCTAGGCCATCTTTATGTAGAGCAACAATTCTTTTTTTTTTCAGATCCTCAGAGAGTTCTTTGCCATGAGGTGCCATGTTGAACTTTCAGTGACCAGTATAAGAGAGCGATAACACCAAATTTAACACACCTGCTCTCCATTTACATCTGAGACCTTGTAACACTAACAAGTCACATGACACCGGAGAGGGAAAATGGCTAATTGGGCCCAATTTGAACATTTTTACTTAGGGGTGTACTCACTTTTGTTGCCAGCGGTTTAGACATTAATGCTGAGGGGTCAAGTTATTTTGAGGGGACAGCAAATTTACACTGTTATACAAGCTGTACACTTACTACTTTACATTCTAGTAAAGTGTAATTTCTTCAGTGTTGTCACATGAAAAGGTATAATAAAATATTTACAAAAATGTGAGGGGTGTACTCACTTTTGTGAGTAGGGATGATCAGTGCTGGATCTCTTTATATTTTATAGTGCAAACTGGGTGGATGGACTTGTATGGTTTCCACAGGTTGCTCTTTGGCATACAGGAGCCATATACTGATCAATTTCTGTCAGGACCAATTTTATTTGTTTGCATGCAACAAACTTATTTTAAAAGTTTCAAAAGAAATATGCTTCTTTCCAAAATCTGTTTTGAAATTAGCTTAACATAGCTTAGCTTAACATTTCCAGATTGTAATCAGTTTTCTGCAGGGCTTTTTTTGAGCTGGAACATGGTGGAACATCGTTCTGCCACCTTTGGCACTGGCCCACCGCTATCTGTTGTCACTTTTAAGCACAGAAGCCCAGCTTCTGTTTTAGCAAGTGAGAGTGCACCTCTCCACAGCTCAGCTCCCCTTTCTGCCCCTGCACTCAGGGAAGGACAAGAGTTCCCAGGAGCAATATTTTGGGAAAACACACCAGCATTAAAGCCACTGGGGGTACTAGAGAGGGGCCAGCTGCTGACTTTTTTTTTTTTATTACCTGGAAGGGTATGTAAAGATGAGAGCTGTGAGGGTGCGGAGGTCAGAGCTGTGAAATGGGTACAGAAAAGCTAGGCGCACTTGGCGCAGTATCTTAATGAGAATGGGGGGGCGCAGGTAGAGTGCAGTGACAGCTTGCACCGCTAAGTCCATCTACGCGTGCAAAATAGAGAAGCAACCAGGGCACTGAATCAGTAAATATAGTTCTAATTTAACAAAATGTAGAGACTTACATTATAGTCTACGGAATGCAGCTTTGGTGTAGGAGATTGATGATCAGAAGCATGGAGCGAGAACACCATGAGCTGAAAGGTGTAAGTCTCTCTGGGCGGCTGATGATGTCCAGCACAGCTGATATTATATTACATTGCTAGAGCTTGTGGAGAGGCAGTAAGTGGGGGAGTTATGGAGCACTTTCAGTCTTCCTGAACCTGGCACTAGAGGAACTCAAGTCTTGCAGGCAGAGTGATCTCTGCCTGACAGCTCACTATTAGACCCTGCCACTAACATGATGCCATTCAAAGGATGGAAGAGAGGGATGCCACGTGAGAGCAGGTTGGAAGTAAGGTAGATAAACATACCTGTGACAAACCCAAATGGGACAGGGGCTTTTGGAGGGGACTAGGGACTAGCCTTCTACCCACCGATTATGGCTCATGGAGGAGACCATGATTGTGTCTGCTTCTCCTGGTCAGAGCATGAAAAAGAGCTCACTTCAGCCTCTGATCACATGAAGAGCAGATAATTCTAGAATGATGGACGTCGTGATGAACGCTGAGAGCGAGGCTTAGATTAATTCTCTGAATGAAGACAATGAAACTTCCCTTCTGAAGTGGATGAAAAGGTGTAATACTAATCTTGTACAGGCTAATGGTCAGAGGAAATATGGTGGCCCGCCTGCAGACTGAGTTGGAGAAGCTCCTCCACTTGGGATAGAAATTTTTTATCAACAATCTCCCTCAAGAAAACTATGAAGATAAAGTAATTTCACCTTTTCTGACTGCTGGAACATTGTATTTATTTTGTCTTATGATGATTTGTCTAGTGGACAGACTAAGTAAAAGTTGGTTAATGAGATTTGGACAGCTCTGGATCTTTTTTCTGGGGAACTGGTGGCAAACTGTTTGGGAGGGCACTGACCTGAGTCACCTAGGCTTATCTAGGTAACTAGTTAATTAGCTTACTGTTAATTAGATCACTGTTAGCTGTTCATTAGATGAATTGACAATTTTACGGTTTACAATTTGCATTGTTTAGGATAATGATGTGATCAAGCTCTTATCTGATTTTTGTGTGGTATAAATTTTGTGTGAATTTACAATAGAGAGTCAGCTCCAGTTTGCACCCAAGCTAGTGTTGTCTAGTTCTTGGGTGCAATGTTCAGCTAAATGTTCTGGTTCCTGGTTCCAGAGTGGAGGAATCTGTATCTTGGCAGACCCTCACAATACCACAAGCAACCACAAGCAAGACTACTGTCCAGTCCATCTGGGAGTTATCGCAGAAACTGGCACTGATGCTGGGGGTAATTATTGTGTAAACTGGTTGGGGCTATTATTGCTACTACTAATGCCAGTAGTGGGGTTTATTACTGCATAAATTGGCACCAAGGCTTGGGGTTATTGTGTAAACCAGCACCATGGCTGGGGTTTAATGCAGAAACTGGCAAAAAAGCTGTGGCCTATTGCAGATAACATCAGCACCTAAGCTGGAGGTTATTATTGTGTAAACTGGCATCAATTTTAGGGTTGTAATTGTGCACACTTGCACCAATGTCGGTGTTTATTGCTATCACTGGCACCGATATTGACAGTTATTACTGCGTGAACGATCTCCAATGCCGGGTGTTTGTGCAGAAACTGGCGCCAATGTTGGAGGTTATTATTGCGTTGCCACTAGTACCAATGCTGGGAAGAATTATGACGTCCACTGGCCCAAATGCTGGGGGTTATTATTACTGCAATGATTGGGCTTATTTTACTCCTTTCTCTTCTGGGTTTCTTGCGGTAAAAAATACAGCAAGTTCAAAAGGATTTTGATGATTTTTTGCATGAATTGTATGAACTAATATTTTTTTATGATTTATGGTGTATTTAAATGAATTGTATAATTTAAGGGGACAGCACTGGGGATCTGCATATATAAAGTATAAAAGGAAACTGTGGGAGCACTGCAATACTAAGCTAGCACCTATTCTCGGATATAAAAAGCCCTGCTACTGCATTTCTAGGTCCTGATGAAAAAAAGAGGAAGGGGGCATTAACACTGGTGACTTGTGGAAGATGCAAGCTGCAAGTTTGTCATTCTAATCCTTCCTTCATCATTTATTGATTCACTAAGTTGCAAAAAGATGTGCATAGGTTCTAGTATGAAGTATGGAGAAGGATTACATTCAACAAGTTAGTAATGGCAGCTGCCAGATTCTCTTTGATACTTGAGTTAAAGAGGATCTGTAATTTTAAAATACCTTATCCAGCTATCAGTCTTACGATTCTTATAGCCTACTTATAGAAAAGGTTTCATAAAAACTATAAGTCACAATCTTAGGTGAGAATATATTTTACAATATCCCTCCTTTATGACATCTTTCTCTTTCAGACATTGCAGTAAAAATCGTTTAAAATGAATGCCAGGAAAATAACTCAATATGTTTTGAATACACAGTTGTTGACCATATTAACTGTTCTGTTTAGCCAGTCTTGTGACTTACACACTATACAGCTAGGTGACATACTCAGATTTGCAGCTTCCAATTTTACCTCTCTGGCCTCAGATTCCCCCCCAAAAAGGTTTTTTCCTCCTATTTCAGGATCGTGAACCTACTAGTCTGAAGTACTGTATGCCATGCTGCAGTTCATATATTACTGATTATTCCTGCACTATGGTAAGTGTGTGGGTTCTTTTATAAAGTGACTGCTGCTAAGGTAAAATGGACAAAATGGCCTCAACGTTGAATAGTATTTATACATGATTTATATAGCGCCAACAGTTTACGCAGCGATTTACAATGTAGAGAGGGAACAGCACAATTATAGTACAGTTCAATACAGAAGGGGCAGGAGGGCCCTGCTCGTAGAGCTTACATTCTAAAGGGAGGGGGTGGTGGTACAAAAGGTAATAGATGGGGGGTGGCTCGGGGACAGTTAAGTGGGTGTGGGATAGGCTTCCCTGAATATGTGAGTTTTCAGGGATCTCCTAAAGGTGGACAGGTTAGGGGCTGATCGGATATACCGGGGCAGGGAGTTCCAGAGGATGGGAGAGGCTCTGGAGAAGTCCTGAAGGTGAGCATGAGAGGAGGTAACAAGGGAGCTAGAGAGCAGGAGGTCCTGGGAGGAGCGGAGGGGACGATTTGGGCAATATCGGCAAATGAGATTGGTGATGTAGATGGGGCGATGTTGTGGATGGCCTTGTATGTTGTGGTTAGCATTTTGAATTTTATACAGTGGGGTAGGAGGAGCCAGTGAAGGGATTGGCAGAGAGGGGCAGCAGTCACGGATCGATTAGTGAGGTGTATTAGTCTAGCAGCAGCATTCATAATAGACTGAAGGGGGCATAGCCTGCGTAAGGGTAGGCCATTAAGGAGAGAATTGCAGTAGTCGAGGCGGGAAATAATCAAGGAGTGAATAAGTTGCTTTGTGGTGTCATTAGTCAGGAAGGGTCAAATTCTGGAGATGTTTTGGAGGTTAAGGCGACAGGATTTAGCAATGGATTGGATGTGGGGGCTGAAGGTCAGAGTCAAGGATTACACCCAGCACTTTGGCATGTGTGGAGGGACTGTCAGGGCTGGGCTCAACCCTTCCTTCTTTGAGCTGGCCGCTCAGCTGCCGGCTAATTGCCAGCTCCCATCTCTCTCCACAGTTACCCAGCTGTTGTTAATTCTGCTCGTCAGTCCTGCCTACTTAAAGTCGTCCAGCTCACTTGATCTCTGCCTTTGCCAACATCACAGAGATTTTTTTCCTGTGTTCCTGTTGAAGACTTGCTCAGCTGACGTTCCTTCTGGCTCCTGATCCTGCTTGCTGTACTATTACGTTTATCTCTGGCTCTCTGACATTTGCTTGGCTGACTACCCGATCCGGTTACTGAACTCTGGCTTGCTTTGACTAGGCTTACTCTGTTTACCTTATTATTATTATTAAACAAGTGTGATTTAACTATACTTCTGTCTCGGTCTGATTCATGGTTCCTGATGGTAAGGCGGGTGGTAAGGCGGGAGTGGGATTTATAGTAGGGCAGTGGAGTGGAAGTGGTGATACTGTGTTGGCTTAGAGTGAGCAGGAGGTGATAAGTGCAGTAATATTGAGTGGGCAGAAGAGAGGGAGATATGTACAGGTTGGGGGCTGGAGAGGGGGGTAAAGACATGAGAGTTTGAGGAGAGAGGATGTTATATATGTGTATAGTATGTGCAATTTCAGCGCTATCTGTATCCCAAACAAAAAACAAAACTAAAAAAAATGATTTTAAATTCCTGGTGATATGTCCACCCACCATCCCTTATAAACCAAATGTATGAAATTTCACATTTAAAAACATGTTACTATTAAATAGACCAAACAATGAAAAAAATAAAATGTCCAAATATTAACAATATGTTGAAATTCTTCAAAGTGCAGTCCGTGCTGATATTATCTTGATAATGGTGAACAAAAGAGTGCAAATTTGTGCTCCCCTCCTTATGTGCCCTCACTCACCGACCCAAGGTGGGTCATGCGCCTGTAATATGTATATGAGGTTCCTCTGGATGTCTGACAACCAGCGCCAATGTTTTTGGGCTTGCCCAGCACCTTAGTAACTCGGGCAGGTTTGCATGGAGGAGCTTAGAGAGTGTTCATAGTGTGAATCTATTTTAATCAAAAAAATGTGTTTAAAACCATAAGTATTCCACTCACATTCAATGCTAGCTGATCAGTATGGGACCAACTTGTTTTTTTTATGCCTGATCACCTAGCATTGAATGTGAGTGTAATACTTATTGGTTTTAACCTATTTTTTTTTTATAAAAATTGATTCACACTACAACATGTTTTGTTGAAATGTGAAATTTGGTACACTTGGTTTACAGTGGACATGTCACCAGTAATTTAAAATAGTTTTTTTAGTTATGCTGCACTTCAGTTTCCCCATCACTTCACAAACAAAATTTATGAAACTTGAGATTGAGGACTATAAAATGCATACTGCACAATAAAAAAGAAGGAAATGGCATAAAAATTGCAAAAGGACATAAAAGTGCAAAAAATAAGGCTAAATGTGAAATTGTCAAAAAATGATTTATGCCAGCTTGTTTTTTCAGCTTTACCCCACCAAAAATAAACACCAGGAAGAAAATAAAAATCTAAAACATTTTTCTTTTTTGGCTTTAACTGGATGGATTTTTCAGTGAAAATACATAAACATAAAAAAGAAGGGGCAAGTCTACATCAGCAGTTCATAGCACCATTTTTTTGTTCGAAAACTTCATATGGAAAGCCAGCAGGAGTCTGCGAGGATGAAGCATGGCTCCTACCAGTGCAGAATGGGGTTGATTTACTAAAGCAGTAGAGAATATTTACTTTGCAACATGGTTTTTCACTTTGAGAATAAGATGAAGAATAAGATTAAGATTAGCAAAAATCCACTTTGCAAATAATGTCCATGAGCAAGGAAGTTTGCTTGCATGCGACTGGAAGACTGAAGCCAGTACAAACCATCAAAGTGAAAAACCGAAGAAAAATGAAAAATTCAGTTTGTGAAGTAGAATTTTTTTCTTGAAAATTTTTATTTCGTTTTGATTTTTAACAATAATATCTCCACCCAGAAATGTGCTTGCTCAGTAAATAAGGTAGTAGTTAAAGTTAAAAAAATCAAGAGGTAAGTTTCAGGGTATCATTCCCTCTACTCTGAGCAACCCCAGAGAAAGCTAGCCTAAATGTAAATGATTTACCTCAACAACCAAGTCTGTGAGAAAGCAGCCTTGGCCAACCTTGTTCTTTAAACGATCATTGAAAGGGATGGCCCTAGATGTCATCAGTGGTGACCTGCGGTATCACAGGTTTGCCCAGTAATAAGTTAGATCATTCTGAGGTCTCAAACAATGCTTATGGGCACTTGAAGCCTTAGACATACAGTATGTGACTTCTATTCTCTTTTATTCAGTACAGTTTGTTGACACATCTATTCTTAGACACGTCAATACATATTAGTATATGGATTCTACTTAAATGGAAATTCGGAATTAAAAAAAAAAAAAAAAAACTTATACCTATCCATTGGAAGAGCTTGTATGTGCCAAGTCAGAAAGACTGGATTGGAAAGCTGACGGGGATAACGGATGCTGAGGAGTGGATCATCCCATGTAAGAGTACTCGGGATCGCTTTGATTCCATTTGAGCCTTATGAAGGTGCTACGTGTCTGGGTTGACCACAGTTTCCTCCAGCCTAGACGCCGCCCTGCTGGCCCTACCGTATCCTACATGCCCACAACTTGTCCATGCGCACCAACTATCCGTATTATTTAATTTTTTTCCCACCGTTACTTCTTTTGACTATTACGTAGCAAACGGTTTCTTAACAGACCCTTTTTTTCCAGCCCATGACCTGGTTGTGGTTTACACATTCTGAAACCTCAGTGATATTTTGCGTCCTACATTTTGAGTATTTTAATTTGTGTTTTATTTATTTTGTTATGGCCTGATGCTAGATGCTCTTTTCTATGTGGCTTAATTTGGTGGGCTGGTCTCGCTTGTGCTCTATAAAAGGTAAATTTTTCACCTACTGCCAGGTTGCCACACATGGGAGACTTGAGGGCATTCGGCTGGTACAAGTAGTCTCGTCATGTGGGTGGTTGGCACAGCCGTTTGGCCGCTGTGTGGGTGAGACCTCCCCGAACTAATCCTAGGTTTTTAGTCTCAACAGTGCACCTCTGACAGCATCAACAGGCCATTGTTTGCACTAATTGTGTTTGTGATATCCTTTCTTAAATTCTTTTTTTTACCCTTAAAATATTTCAGGCCAGCTTACCATGATGCTATACCCTAATCTCTCCAATGTATGTGGTGTTTGCTTCCTTTAGACAAGAGATGAGGACATAGGAAGCTTTATGGATGTTGTGATACTAACGCTTCCCTTCCTAGGTGGATGCAGGATCGATCCAATGCTGTATCTGTCCCCCACTGCCTTTACATTGAGAATTGAGTGATCAAAGACAGGTTTATTTCTCAGTTCTTCAGTGAGCAGAGTGCCAGGGACTGTCAGTTAACCCCTCCAGTGCTCACTGGAGAGCTGGGCAATGGAGGGAGCAGGAGTGGTTGATTTAGGCCCTTAGCTGCTGGTCCAGGCATGTGGGTGGATCTAGACATTAAAGTCAGGATCTATCCAGAGTCTGGACCAGCTGAGTGACATCAGCCAACAGTCAGCTTTAGCCTGCTGAATATGGGTCACGGAAGTGCAGAACGAGGTGTACTCCTGTGATCCCCAGATGTACGGCCAAAAAGAGCTTTGCCCTACTGCTCCTTTAATATGCATGTAAATCACAAAATCAGTAGTCAAATCAGCATAACATATCTGGAAAATCTGCAACAAATTAAATGGAGTTTAATGTAGGGAAGAGTGATAACAGGAACAATAGCCAATGCTTGAGACATAGAGGTTGAATGACTAAAGGCAAATAAACTGTTCACTTTGCAAGGGAACTTTCCCTAGAGCTTGGTGAATGAGGTGAAGCTCTGTTGACTTCCATAACCCATCAAAAGAAAAAATGTGTTTGTTTTTTTCTCACGTTCCTTGCACGTGATTGGGTATGGTTTGAAGAATGAAATATGACCACATACACCAAGCTTTGGGGAAAATTCCCTTGTGAAGTACAACTTCCCTTGGAAGATGAGCAGTCTATTTTATTTTAGTCAATTATCCCCAATATGTAGATTCACACGTTACTGCAAGCAAAGTATCTAAATCAAATGTCAACAAGAAGCGATCATAGGAGTCAGTAAAATGATTCTTTTCTTAGCTTACTTTTGCCCTATAGTCTAAATGTGCTCTTTGGCTAGAGTGCTGTGAATACTTCATAGACTAGGTCAGGATTGTCTATTTCAATGGCACCTGACCTGCCTTAATGACTCCTTCAGCCCTGGACTGTCTTCATTTCTCATCTTTCTGGTTCTACAATTGTCTGTCTCACAGATATGATATAATGCAAAAACCAAATGAATGTAATTCTATTGAACCCAATAAGAAACACATCTTTAACCAGTTCCCGACCAGCTCACGCAGATTTACTGCGGCACAATGGCTCTCCTGGGTGAAATTCCGTACATATATGGGTTTCCCTTTAAGAGCTGCCAGAGGGCGCAAGGTCTGATCGTCGCCGGCCACGCACGATCGCGTGCACGAGAGCCAGCACGGGGATTTGTGTATGTAAACACACAAATCCCTGTCCTGTCAGAGGAGAGGAGACATATCATTGTTCCTACTTAGTAGGAACACACGATCTGTCGCCTCTCCTAATCAGTCCTATCCCCATACAATTAGAAAACACCCAACGAACACATAGTTAACCCCTTGATTGCCCCCTGGTGTTAACCCCTTTCCTGCCAGTGACATTTACACAGTAATCAGTGCATATTTTTAGCACTGATCGCTGTATAAATGTCAACGGTCCCAAAAATGTGTCAAAAGCGTCCGATCTGTCCATCGCAATGTCGCGGTACCGCTAAAAATCGCAGATCACCGCCATTACTAGTAAAAAAAAAATAAAAATGCCATGCATTTTCCCATAGTTTGTAGATGCTATAACTTTTGAGCAAACCAATCAATATATGCTTATTGCGATTTTTTTTTACCAAAAATATGTAGAAGAAATATATATATATATATATATATATATATATATATATATATATATATATATATATATATATATATATATATATATATATCGGCCTAAACTGATGAAGCCATTTTTTTTTTAAATATTTATTATAGCAACCAGTAAAAAATAGGGTTTTTTTTTTCAAAATGGTCGCTCTTTTTTTTGTGTTTATAGTGCAAAAAATAAAAACCACAGAGGTGATCAAATACCACTAAAAGAAAGCTCTATTTGTGGAAAAAAAAAAGGACACACATTTTGTTTGGGTACAGCATTGCACGACCGCGCAATTGTCAGTTAAAGCGTCACAGTGCCAAATTGTAAAAAGTGCTCTGGTCAGGAAGGGGGTAAAATCTTCCGGGGCTGAAGTGGTTAAACTTGTCAATGGTGCAGGTTGAAGGAACAAAGCAGGACAATTTCCTGGTGTAAGTAAAACCTTATCCACGAATACAAGTTTATCTGCTCCTTAGAGTTGCACAGAACCCCATTCCACACTCCTGTCTTAAATATTCCTTTTCGATCCACTATCCTAACTCAGAGCTAACTAGGAAAAGGGCCCATAGGGGAAAACCCTAATATATGTTACACATTGTATGGAAAGAGACAGCATTAGACACATTAACTAGGTTAAACTTCTGTTGGCACTTATAACCTTGAGGTTGCCTGCATGGTCCTTAGTATTTAAGACTACTCACATATAAAAGTTTGATGGTCCCAGTTTTTCCCATTGCTTATATCCATCACAACCAAAATAATGGTGAAACTAGATCTTACAAAACTAGATCATATAAACAAATGCCGATAAAAAGAAAAATACTAAAACACCTTAGAACATTGGGGCTTACAGGTTCGTGCCTGGCTGCTCAGACTGCGGGCTCTCGCACACATGCTTTTGCTGCTCAGATATTAGCCAAAAGCTAAGCACACAAAAGCATTCAAATGATACATGGGAAATAAAATACAAAGCAGTATCTGTAAATCACAGATGGAAAACAAAATGTTTCACTGAAAAAAATGATACTCAACCTATGGCACCCAATAATTTCTATTTTTAATTCTAAAGGGTTTTGAGTCTGTTTATAGATATTAAAGGGTCAGTCCACACAAGATCCACTCTGTAAAGTTTCAGCTATGGATGGGCTTTAATAGGCCGAATCATCTATTGGCTTCTTATTTCTTTTTGGGCCCCCAAGTTGAAAGAAACTTTCAGGAACTCACCTGCTGAAAATTCACCACTAGCGTCCAATAGAGATAAGAATTCCATGGATGATTCAATTTGCTGGCATCTACTTAATCTAAAATATTTTTTGGTAGACTGACTCCTTAAAATCATTAAGCAGTCAAAGGAAATATGAGGAATGCTACTGCTGACATTTTCTTCTGAATATGCTAGTTGTCTGGCTATTAAATTGACCCACTAGGTTCAAAACTTTAAGTAGTTAACCCAAAACCACAATACTAAACAGGAATAGCAGAAGTTATCTGCATATTTGTTTTGGGTCAATGACTTAGAATATTAAAGCAAGAGGGTCACCAAGATAGACAGCCGTTTTCAGAAGCAGAGCTCAGCAATTGCAAATGATTTAGTCAGATAGCCTTGGTTTTCTAACATGAGCATTTTGAGACACCTTTTTTAGCAAAGGTTTGGGTACCATATGTAGAAATATGATGTACTGTCAAAAGAAAAGATGGCTAAATGAATGAATTTAGTTAAAGAAAAGATGCTGAGGATGAAGGAGAGATGAGGCGTAGTAAATACAAAAGAACAGATACAAACAGATGGATAAAGACACAGGTCCACTGAGGAATCGGGTACGAGGTTTGCTACTAGACTTATAGGTCACTCTCTCAGACGTTTGGTGGTAAACCGTCCAGCCTGTAGATGAATATAGAAGGAAGAAAACAGAGAAATAGACTGATGAACTATCATTACCTCTGATGGCTTGCTCTAAATCAAAGCAGCCAAGTGATTCCACTGGCTGCCTAGCAAACATTCTAGAAAGTCGAGAAAACAGAAAGGTCTACAAAAGACAAGGGATGGAGATTATGTAGATAATGACCCACCCTTCTGGGATAGGAACCCCTTAACAAGGTAAATTCTAACCAAAGGAATGTCCAGCACACAGCTATGAATCCATTGGGCCTGATTTATGAAAAAAGGACAAAGAAGGAGCTGTTGTCCAATCCATTCATTTGTTTCATTATCAGGTTTCTTCTTTAGTGCCTTCACTTTTATTTGCTCCAGTTCTTGTACATCAGTCCCAATGGCTAAATGCAAAAGTTAGGTTAAGGGCTTTCATTACCCAAAGCAACCAGATTTTTGTCACCGGCACTAGAAAACGGACAATGGGTACCTCCCCATGCAGCAGATGATCCACTTTCAGATGCTTTCAATACATGAGGCCCAATATGGCTGAGAACCATGCAGTGAACAGTAAGGGGTGAAGTGTTTTGCCAAAGTGGGTTATATCAATTTCTGGTGATGTTACCAGAAGGTAGCAAACAGCAACTTTACCTTTGCATTTTTTTTCCTGTTTTGGTTAGAATGGGGAAAGATTAACCTGTTTGTCACTTCTCTATTTATACTTAAAAACCAAAGACAGAAACTGAGGTAAAAACAGAAAAATCTCAAGTAATTTCAGGATGTAAAGCGGGAAAGGGGCCAGTAAATACGTAATTTACCAGCTCCTTAGTTTTCTGAATAAACACAATGAGTGATTGGTACCGATTGATCACTGTGTTCATACATAACTGAAGCATAGTAAACAGTTTCATACGCTTCAGTTTTAGAATGAACAGGAAGCTGCTCAGCACAGAGCACTTCGCATTCATTCACTGCCCAGTGCAGCTGAGGCTACAGAGAAACGGACTGGGGAATCTGTCCTCAGTCCCTTTCTCTTAAAACAGAGTTTAAATTTTGGGGTGCACACCCTAATGCAATAGGCTGCGCACACCTATTCTGGCCATACATGGATAGATTCATTTCATTCAGCCTGTGGCTGACTGAAACAAATTTAGCAGATTTCTCCATCCATGCTTAACCGTACAGATGGAAGACTCCCATCTGGCAACTATTGTATTTTGACAGCTGGCACTCGAGGCTGTCAGAATACCCCAATTGTGCCTGCATCTGATTGGATGCAGACATTGTTCGGGCAACAATTTAATACCCAGCTCCTTTGAAAAAAGTCAGTTAAACAATCAATCTTTGTCAAGCCAGGCGGTGCCGACAGACACACCCATGGTTTGAATTCTTGCTGGTTCAGCATGAATCGGCTATAATTTGAGAAGCGAATGGCAGCCTTAAGTGTTGAGACTTTTAAAAAATAAAAAAGAGAAAGGCTGGCCATTTCTGCATGGCACATATTTTTTCTGAAGTATATAGGAGTATGTTTTTACAGTTATATGTGGTAATTTAGCGAGATAGCATGTTTTAATGAATAGCACAAAAGCTTGTTGTTTTTTTTTTTTTCTTTTTTTTAAGCATGCCATAGTTTCCTAAATGCCCATCATATGTGGTGTAAGAAATGTTTAAGGGCTCTTTCACACGGGGCGGATCAGTGATGATCCGCCCCGTGAACACCCTGAACACGCTGAGCAGGAAGATGACAGGTCCGTCGCTGCACACTGTGCCGCTCTCCCCTATGGGGGATCATATGATGACGGACCGTAGAGTCCGTCGTCACCCGATCGGATCCGAAAACGGATGGAAAAGTAGGGTTTTCCTCCGCTACACTTTTTCGGATCGGAGTGGGTCGGATGTCAGCGGACGTTCATCCGCTGACATCCGCTATTCCATAGGGATACACGTATGTCCGTTTTTCATCCGAAAATGGAAGGTGAAAAACGGACATACAGATCGTTCGTGTGAAAGAGCCCTTAGGCTCACACTTGCGAATAGGGCAATTAGCAATTACATGCGGAAGACCCACTGGGGGTTCCTGGCGATTAACTGCAGGTGGAAGCCCCATTAAAAGCAATGGGAGGCTGGCAGCTCCCACAGCGAATTGTGGCTGCTCACATGGGCTGTTTACATCCAGGGCCAGTCATTCACAGGTTATCGCTGTTTGTGCAATTACATATGAAAGACCAAAATTAGATACAGGAGAGGTCAGCTTCCCATTGCTACTAGCAGATAATCACCGGGAAACCCTACTGGGTATCCCAAATGTCATCACTAACAGGCCCATTCGCAAGTGTGAATGGGGCCTTACTGTAGGCCTCATAATTGAAAGTGTCAGAAAGAGGAAATGCTGCCCAACTTTGGAATGAATGCAAGAATCTAACTGGTGAAGATGAGCAACAAGTATGCCTTTGTGTGGAGCTGATATGCAGACCAACTCAGAAGAAGAAACCAAGCTCTGGTTCCTCTATTATAAAAATAAGAGGAATATAATCAGATGCTAAATTCCTATGTCTGACAAGCAAAACACCCCTAAGACGCTACAATAGGTGCTGCAGGATTTCAAACACACACCCTGTAAGGAATGAAGATAGAAGACGCTAAGCAAAAAGTTATGCCTCATCAACACTGATTTCTCTGAATTGTATGTCCGCACCACAATTTAAAACAGTCATATGGTCTAGGTTTGTTTGGGGACAAGAACTTTTTTCTGAAAAAGTACTATTGGCACCAACATTGTAACCTTAAATTTTTCATTGTGGAGCAAATGTTGACAGGGTTATCCGAAATGTAAGAGTATCTCCAGTTTTTTGGGTTTTTTTTTTTTTACTATTAGTTCCTGGAAAGAGTGGGGAAGGTCAGATCTTTGGTCTTTTTTTTTGTCTGTAGCTTCATTAGGAAGATTTGATTAGGGAGAATGAGAGGAAATCTTTAATTAGGACACAGCACAAATAAAATTATCATCGGCACAGAAAGTGTTGGAAAATCTTCCAAAGTGGGCCAAATATTCAGCAATAAATATGTGACGGAGGACCAAGCCCTTCTTCACCATCAAATGCAAAAAAAATAAATAGCTGGAGTATTTGTGCAAGAAATGTTTGTCATGAAATTGGAAGTAAAAGGAAAGACTGAAGCAAAAATGCTTGTCACCAATAGAATATCTCTGCAAACATAGTGGGCAGGTTAAGTATTAGGATAGGTTTGATGTGTTAGGTAATTGATGTCTGAATGCCTGGCAAAATACTGCAGCACCAGTATGCATCAGATATGACACTGACTAAATTTGCATTTTTACATTGTTTTATACTCTTTTTTTACCATATAAGACTTAATTTGCTATTTAAATTAAAATCTGCTTTTTTTTTATGAACTGTAATTGTATCTGACAATAACAATGTTAAACAGATGCACAGATGTGTTGCGTTTCAGCACTCCTTGAGCAATTAATCCAAACAAGTATGCAAACCAGAAAACCAGGGAAAAGTCATATTTATTGTTTTATTTTTTCTGGGTTAGAATTTCAGAGGAAACAAGAGGCTCAGTATGACGGCAAGGCAACTAGCATTTGTAGAATGGGACGATAGCCTCCATACCTCTCTCAGTAAAGGTTTTCTGCAATATTAAATTTGTAATTGTGAAAACCGGCAAACCTTATATGCTGTATAAAAATTAAATTTCTTTCAGAACATTACTGTTTTTCTGGGGTTTTTTTGTGCTGGAAATCTTGTTCACGCAATAACCCTATCAGTGTTTGTAAAAGAACAGTCATTCTGTTCTGGTTTTTGGGCACTTGATAAAGGGAAATCTCTTGTGCATTTGTCTCACAAAACTTGCACTGTGGTGTTGAAACAGCTAAGCTGTCCTCTATCTTCGCTCCTTACAGGAAAAGGAAATACATTTTTTTTTTAACACAAACACAATAAGCCTGACAATTCCCAGTTTATACACTGTGCGTAAGAGTGCGTCACTAGCCTGCCTTACCAATTTAAATGCTGCATCAGATTTGGGAGTTACGTAATTTATGTTTCAACGCTAGCAAGCGGATATTCAATAGTGCAGCTCAGCTAATACTGCCCCGAAATGTACCTGAATAGATTTCAGCATAGAGAAGATGAAGATAAATGAATTATTTTCACAGTGTCTGGCTTCTATTGAGATGCAGAAACCCTGCTGTACGGCAGCAAAGCCACGTGCAGTCAGCAGGCAACACAGCCCCTTGTTGCCTTATTATGCAGCCTGCTACATTTCATCCTGAGATACTGCACCGACAGTGAGACTAGCTCAGGAAGAAAACCTTGCAGTGATAGATCACCTTGTCCACCGTTGCCATGCACATCACCACCATCCCGGACTACACCAGAACAGATATTATCAGACGACACCGTGACCTTCACTGAGCAAGGCTGCTGCGTCTGGACACTACGACCTGGGGACGCTGTTAGGGAGGAGCCAGAAACTTTGCCCTTTAAATCGAGGTGAGATTTAAGTGGATCCTTGGCAGGTAATCCATTGCAGTCTGCAGTTATATTGCCTGCAACAGAAGATCAGATATATAGAGAGAACATGATCTGCAACATCAATATGAAAGAACATTAATTATATAACAACTTTATGTATGTAAAATTTATAAAACATTCAAGAGAACTGGTCAGTACTAGACTTGTGTAAGATTTTCAATCAGTCTAAAACCTAAACTCCAAGAATATAAACATCAAATGAATGCATCTGTTCCCATTAATACATCAATAAATGCATGCAAGCAGTGCAAGTAGCTGAATATGACATGCTTTCAGCCTCTAGCAGAGCTCAGACTGGAGGAGGCAGAAGCAATACAAGGAGCCAGTGAGCTGTGCTGCTGCACAAGGAGAATGCTGATAGGAGGAGAGAGCAGATTGACATTTGAGCTCATCACTATGCTGCTTTCCGTGCACTGTCACATGCTAGTGGTAGGGAAACCTGTAAGTGTTCGTAACCCGCAGTAGTAAAAAATCAGAGCTGTGAAAATCTCAGAAGCGGTTGGACACAAATATAAATCTTTTGGCAGGGTAAAACTGCTCCCATATATGCATTTCATCTGTGTCATTAGCAGTTTGTCTGGAGTTCAGTGTTTTATTATTGTAAATGTAAAGGCTGACTTATGGAAGGCTTGAATGTATCACTTACTTTCCTTTACAGTGCCTTGAAAAAGTATTCATACCCCTTGATGGGTGAATCACATGCTCCAACATACCCTGAAGCACCAGGTATTCCCTAATGGCACCAACAGAGAACTCAGCAGGCAGGCTAACAGTGGAGAGTCTCTTTAAATACACTACTGTTTTCTGTAAAATTTATATTAATTTTCATCCTCATCATCCTCTTACTTTATATCTTAGATTCTTTATTCATCCAATTTTGCCTGTTAAAAACCTCTCTAAATTTTCAATTTATTGATCTGTTTTTTATTTTTAAAGAAAAGAAAGATGAATTAAAGAAAACTTGCCGCTATATAACCTCACTGTTGACGGTTGATGCTTTAAAATATGGTCCCAAAGGCTAAAGTCACAAAACTTTAACACAGGACAATGATCTTTATTTTTAAGCCACATGACTAATTTTTAAATATTCGCATTCGAAAATAACTCCCTTTTAGACAAAATAGAGACCCTTTAATCATGGTGTGCTAGCTTTGTGAATTGAGCTTCAAATATAGGATTATGGAAATATGCAGTATAAACACGATGCAAGTAGCGTGGTGCTGATACCAAGCATTTGGATGAATATTTGTACTCATGAAAAATGCTTTGATACTAAAACCAATATCTTCACCCGCTTCACATATATGTGAATTGAATGCATTTTGAACCACATCCGATTTGCATGACATGTGAACCTGCAACCTTTTCAATGGAACCGGTTCACATATGTGCAGGCCGCAGAACGTTTTTAAAAAGAGTCCAATACAATTTTGAGCACAGTTCATGTTATTTCTATTGTCATACACTTTGACAATTCATACCGGAACCGCAAAACAAAGTCGCACCGGAGGGGGCTGAAATCCCACTGTCAAAATCAGACCACACATATGTGAACCCAGTCTAACCACCGCCATTTTGGAGGGAGATGTAGAAGGACGCCGCACGTTGTGGCAATTTGAGACGTGACAGCCAGACAGCAGAAGCTGTGGCAAGTGCTCTACCGCTACACCACCAGGGATGAGGCAGGTGAGTTGGGCATTGTGTGTAAAAAATAAAATGCATCTAAGGGCAAAATAAGTATCGGTAATTGGCGTCGGCAAGTACTTAAGAACAAGTATCAGTATTTGTACTCGGTCTTAAAAAACTGGTATCAGTGCATCCTTAGATGCAAGTCATCCTAATGGGAAGGTTTATATTGTCTGAACTTGTGATGGACCACATTAGAAATGGTAAAGGGAGATAATATGCCTGCAAATGCCCAGTAATAATTATCTTGCTTTACAAAAGAGAACTATGAACAAGGTACCAATATATTTTTTTCTTTATGCTCTTACTTGGAGTTATGACAAGGCAAAGGCAGCATGGCAGTAGATGACTCACACAAAAAATAAATTAGATCAAAAGTGAATCTGCTCTTAATGTTTTCTCATCCAGAGAAAGCATGCAGCTAGCAAAGTCAGAGGGAGGTCAAACTCCTTATCCGAATACTTGATTTCATTTTTTTCTAACAGTGTAATTATGGGCTGGAAGACAGCCACACTCCCGACTTCTGGATGGAACACCTCAATGGGCAGATGGACTTTCCAACCCATGCCGTTTTTATTTTAAACAATGGACTTTAAAGTTACTAAAAAGGACACCTATACGAAGAATCAAAGTCTGCTCTGCTAATCATCTTCTCAAAATACTAGTTGCCTGGCTGTTTGTCCTAATATTTTGTGAGTCAGTGACCAGCAACGAGTATGCAGCCAGTGAAGTTAGAATTCTTGGTCTGTTTACCTGCTATAGGTCAGCGACTAAGTATTTAGAGAATGTTGGATCAACATTAAAGCCAGGAAGCTAGAATTTTCAAAAACAAGAATTTTGTTAATGCTGAACTTCAGGGATAAAAAACAATCTTTGCAGTGGGATTCCATTTTGTTTAGGGGCACAAAAAAGCAAGTATACTCACCTTATCCCTCGCTTTCCCAGCAGCTGGCACTCTTCTCTATCTGGTGCCCCAGGTTGTGAGCAGTGTCCCCACTTACAATACAGAATAGCTGGTCCTGCACTGTATGTAAATGATGTTGGTGTGCCTATAACTGATAGAGCAAGGAAAAGACATGGTTTTAAGACACTGCTTGTGCAGCTGGGACCAAGCCTGTGAGAGCGAGGAAGAATAGCTGCTTTTTATGTTCTTCCTAGACAAAGTTAGGAATTTATCCCTTGTAGTGCAGGGGGAAGTCCCCCTGCAAGGGTTATCCCCCCCTCCCCCCAGGGTTCAGCATTAAGCACTCAAATAGTAGCAGAACGTAACCCCAATGTATTTTTTAAAAAGGTACATCTCTTTCTGTAAGCACTTACTCCTTGTAGGTCACCATGCCTCTAACAGTAATGCACATGTAGATGAATTAAAAATGAAAAACAGAGCATAACTCATGCTGTCCTGAAAAGATTTCAAAGCAGAATGGGCAAAACGGAAATTACTCTGGATATCTGCTTTGGAAGATAAGCTTATATGCATATTAGCAGTCATAAACTGAGACACAATTAATAATAGGTTATGACTTCAAAATCTAAATAGGGCTGGCATTAGCTAGATATTAGCTAGATAGGAAAAGCATTTGTTTAGAAAAGAACTCTGCATCACTTCACAGAGTGTTAGCACACGCAAAAAGGTAGTGCTATATTAGTTGCGAGAAAGAAGGTGAGCGAGTCATGAACACGATGTACACTCCAAAAAGAGTGGTGGTGCAAATAAAAAAAACAAACAAAAAAAAAAAAACACCACTCCCTTTAAATACATTTTCCAAAGAAAAATTTCACTTTGATGGGCAAAAAAGTGGACAAGTGGGGGAAGCGAAAACAACAAAGGAAAATGGACACCTAATACAAGAAATTGTGTTCCTGAAAACATTTCAGTATTTGGATACTCGAAAGTAGAATCATACGTTAAAGGTAGAACCTTCCTCTATAATAGATCATGTTAGGTATACATAGGGAAAAACAAAATGCATCAACCTACTTGCCCCGTTTTTCAGCTGCTGAACCAAAGGATTAAGTAACTTTCCACTTTTCAGTTTATTCTTGCTGACCCTGCGTCGACGGCCACTTGGTGGTGCCGCGTGTAGGAATCCCACATTAGGAGGAAGAGGCTTGCCCAGCCTGACGTAAAGAGCTTCTATCTCTCTCCTCTGCTGTACTTGTAATTCTGTGATTTCTTTCATGTGCCTGACAGGGAAAAAAAAAAAAAAAAGCTTCACTTGTAGAACCAGCATAAATCAAAGTCTCTGGCCATCTATACATTAATCTGGTACTAGTGGAAACAGAGGAGGAAAGAGGATGTCCAGCTGCATTATTATACATTGGATAAAAAGCTTTTAGTGCAACACATTATTGATCCCTAAGGGCGTCATTGATTAAAATGAACTAGAACAGACCTTGTAAACTTTTTTAAAACGTATTCACAGAGTAACAACGATTTACAAACTTCAGTAAAGCACCCAAACCAATGTTAAATACAAGTTCTCACTGGTTACTATGAATTATTGCATGCACACTGCTCTCTCCTTAATGAATGAGCCCAATACAGAAGCTTTTTATGTCAGACAATACAAAGAACTCTTGTAATTGGTGCACAGTGCAATAACCCCTATAGTGACCAATCATCACCAATTCATCTGATTACCATACACACATGAATTCAACTGTATGAGCAATTCAACTAATTAGACACATCTAATGTGTCTTTAATTAGACACATTTAATTAGACGTGCCTCTCCCCCTTACGGGGGAGAGGTACGGATCCAGTATATGGTCTGCATATTGCAGCAAGCATAATCTTGCTAAAGTGCAACTGACCTTTTTTAACAATTAGGTCAACACCATCTGATAAGCAGACACCCTTATGTAGAGCACTTCAGGTGACAACATAGTTGGTGAAGGTGGCAGCGATTCATCTCCAATATCAGAAGATTTTTTTCATCACATTGGAATTTTCTATGTAGCACATGTTGTTGTGATTTGTTTTCAACATTGTATTATTGTTGGCACAGTTTTATGTCATTGTATGGTTGACAACTTCATTTTTTGATATAGGTTATCCAATATCCTTCTGGCATTATAACACTGCATTTACGTTTTGTGTACAGAGATCACCATATCTAACTTACACTGGTTAGAGCAGATGCTCCTTGATTCACTATTATAGTAGTTTAATATAGGTATGCATTAGGGCCCCCTACTATCCAATTTCTAATTAGACACATCGTTTTACTTTTATTTTATTTATATATGCCTTTGTACCATTTGTATATACCTCTTGCTTATATGTATATATATGAAATTACTCTATCACCTATTTTGATATGAATAAAACTACTTTCTACCATCACCTCTGCATTTCAACCGCTTCATTTAAAGTCTCAATTCCCTTTTAATGTATTCGATATAGGGATGGAGGCTCCCACCCAAGCCTCATATAAAATCCCAAACTTTCCCCTTTTTCCAGAGAATCAACTCTGCCACCAACAAAACCGCATCAACACAGGCCCTTACTGTAATACCCCAATGACCACCGATCTTTGCATCTATAAAAAGGTCCAGTGTTACATTAATAAATACATTTCAGCATTTCTACATCCATTTAAATGTAAAGCACCCCCTCTACATTCATTTAAATGTACAGCACCTTGTAGACATCTCAACACAGGGGTGTAACTACAGAGATCGCAATTGCGACCCTGCCCGACGCTTCAGGGGGCTTGTGCGCCCCCCCACCTTCACATAGATCGGTAGGTCGTTAGGGGCAGCATATAGAGAAACCTATCCTCTCTGTTTTACCTCTGCAGCTATGGAAAGACTGTTTCTCTTCCTCTGCAGGCATTCAGCAGCTACAGGAGGAAAAATGGAAGGGATCTTTTGCTCTACATGCCGCCCCCGCCGCCCCTCCTATCCAGGTCCTGCTGCCCCCATTTGCTCTCCTGCTTCCCCCTTGTTCCCCTGCAGCTCTGCAAGCTTTCCCCCTCCCCTCTCCCCTCTCCCGCCAACTGCTGCAGAGGATGTGTCTGGATGGAGAGCAGGGAAGGGGCCAGTAAATATGACCTTTACAGACTCACTCCTTCCTTTTCCAAATGGACAGTCAGTGATCAGTACTAATCACTAACTCTGTCCATTCATAACTGAAGCATAGGAAACTATGTTTCCTATGCTGCAGTTTGTGAATGAATGGGAAGCTCTGGAGAGAGCTATTCCTGTCCACTCATTCTGTGCAGCTAAGGCTGCAGAGGTGGAGAATGACGGCTATAGTCTCAATCTCCTTTCTCTGTCTCAAAGGTGAAATATAAGAGATCTGTTTAGACCCCTGATATTTCAACAAAGCATCCTCAATGCCTCCTAAACAAATTGTAAAAAATTAAGTTAAAAAAAACACTGACACCATGGGTCCAGGGTCACAAAGGTCACACAAAGGTCACACTTGCCACCGGGGCTCTAGCATTCCGCCACCTGGCTTGGAGGGAAGGGCTTTGAAAGGAAGGGCCCCAGCCCTGAGGGTCAAGGGGGCTCTTTTTCTAGCACAGGACATTGCTGGGGATGCCTCTTTGACATAAGCGTTTTTGACAAATTAAAAGGAAGGCAGCTACAAGCAGGAAAATTCTAGGAAATATTTTTCAGAATTCTGTTTCCATGGGTGAATATATATTACACATACATATACACACACATACACACACATACACATATAGGGTTGCACCATACTGGTACTGATACTAAGCATTTGCACGATACCTGAAACTGATACTTTTAGGCTCGGTTATTTCAGCTGACAGTGGGATTCCCCCACTGACAGCTGAAAAGTAAAAAAAAAGCCAGCAATTATTGGCTGTTTAGGAGCCACTGTGTCCTTAACAACCGATGACAAATTCAGCTGTCAGTGGGGTACCCCTGTTGACAGCTTATCTGTAAACTGAAGTCCCGGTAATTGGAGCTCAGCCAAAGATAAGAAACATTGTTTCTGTTCGTATCTTACTGTTTTCTTCATCTACAGATCAAAGGGATGAACTTCGATCTGCAGATGAAGTCAGTTTAAAAACCAACCTGTCAAATAACTTTTTTTTTCCTGCTGATTTTTTTTTTCGTTCACTTCGATTTTATAAACTATTAATAATTAAAACTTTTTTAGCTTGCCCTGTTCATTGATATTTTTAGACCTTTAACATATATTTACAAGTTTTACATTGAAAGTATAAACAAAACAGTTGCGGTAGGTATCGGTAATTGGTATCGGCAAGTACTAATAAAAGAAAAAAAAAAAAAGTATTGGTACTTGTACTAGTAAAAGAAAAAAATAAATAATAATAATAAAAAAAAATTATATATATATTATATATATATATAAAATGAATAAATAAAATAATATGTAAATATATATATATATTTTTTTTTGGTAACAAAATTTGAGCTTTCTATTTTGGTGATGTAATGCATGGAACTGTATCATATACAATGGCTAGTATGCAGTATTTTGGACAGACATTGACTGCTTTAAACCCAAAACCTTCTCAAATATATTTTATAAACGAAATCTGCAAATAATCTCAAATAATTTTACATAACACAGCAACATTCACACACGTCGGACACCCATCAAGAAAGGTAATAGTGCACAAAGAAAACGTGCACTAAAAAGCCGGCTTAATCCACCTGCTGGTTTGTATGCAATTTTTAAAAGGCATTTTGATAAAGGCACCCCTAAAGAAACCCGAAGGCACCCTGGTTGAATAAGGCTGTTCTAGAACACTGTTAATCTATCAGTTGTTCAGAGAAGCACAATGCTTAAATAATGACTTTTGGTTGCCACAGTCATTGCTCACACACAGACCTTTCACATTTATATAGGAGGAGATTAATTGACACATTTACCTGGGGTGGGTGCGATTAAAGCAGGCAAGTTGAATGATGCATTTTTCTCTGATCCTATTACCCGCTATTGGAGGACTAGAAGCCATTAAGTGATGAAACCAGGGCAGTCAATATATGTCACCAGTTTACATTTTGTGTGCAAGTAATAAATAAAAACTCTGACACATTCCTTGGTTTAAAAGAAACATATCAAGAAAGAAATTGCAAAGTTTCTATACTAAGCTCTCTTCTGAAAATGCCAGGTGCCTGTCTGCAATGATGTTGTTTGGCTTTTGTAGCTTTTGAGTCACCGACCGGGAGAAACTACAGCAACAGGCAAAAGTCACACTTGCTGCATGCTTTTCTTGCTGTGTGACTCAGAAGTACTGAAGCTACGCAGAGCCATGAAACTTGCATTTTAAAGAAGGGGAAGGTCAACAAAAGGTGTCTCCATATTTCTCTCTTCAAAGGGATCTTTTAGGAGCCCCTTGGATTCAAGGCCTAGGCTATATACAGTATATGGCACCTCTTCTACCCATGTACCAGGTTTAGGTCTCCAAACTGATCTGAGTTTCAGTGGAATTACTTTGGTCCTAGGCCCATGCAATACATGAGGCCTTAGGTTATCTTATGCCCAAACTGAGATCAAGCGCCATTCCTCAGAGGTTTATTCTAGACTTTGGCAGAAGTAGCAGCCCTGTTTACAACCTGGACCTAGAATCCAAGGAGATCCACAGGAAAACTATGGCTTATTTATAGAAGAACTTACAGAAAACACAAAGGTCACCACACGCCAGCAGTATTATCTTAGAAACATTTTAGGCCAGGTCAGGTTCAGGCCCAAAACACTTCTAGGTTTGGTTAAACCTGCAGCCCTTTCCAGTTAGGTGACAGATGTTTTCCAGTTTTTTTCTCCCACAGGTCTGAAAACATGAGGGGAGTACTGCAAGAGGTTTGAACTTAATGCAACACTTTAAAATCAGCTAATTGCATATCAGATCCTCACTGAATGCTATTCGGTGCAGAGTTATGCTATAGGACACAACTGTCCATCTCTTTGCAAACAGCTTTCTTCCTGGCTAATACACCTTGCTGCCAGAATGTGCATTAGACATTATCAATCATAAATCTCCTTTAGCATAGAGTCCCAGGCTACAAAAAAGGGGCCATTAGTACTGCACCACAGCTTGCACACATTATTAGCGTACTTGGGAAGGATTTAGCCATAAACAAAGCTCAACAGTAGTCACCCACAGACAGGATTAGAGATTTCTGAAGTGAAGAATAGAACATTTGGTTACAGGCACAGCATGCCATCAAACTATCAATGACATCTTTGATCTAGACCAGATGGGCCAGCGGTAGAGCCTTAAAGCAGGTCTTTTTTAGAATCATGAAGCCCATTTATTATTTCAGTCCTCTATACATATATATATATATATATATATATATATATATATATATATTTACACATGGTGAGGGAAAAAAAAGCATTTGATCCCCTGCGGATTTTGAACGTTTTTGATCAGTCTATAATTTTAAATGGTAGGTTTATTTTAACAGTGAGAGACTGAACAACAAAAATATCCAGAAAAACGCATTTCAAAAAAGTTATACAGTAAAACCTTGGATTGCGAGCATAATTGTTCCAGAACCATGCTTGTAACATGTTTGTAATCCAAAGCACTTGTATATCAAAGCGAATTTTCCCATAAGAAATAATGGAAATTCGAATGTTTTCGTTCCACAATATTTATTCATAGGTCCTTCAGTTTATAGTCCATATAAAAAAATTATAGCAGTGTGACCAGGTTGTGTAACCATAATATGTCCATCCACAAATGGAAGCCTCCACAAGGGGGTTAGAAGCAAATTCCATCAGGAGCTACAGAGCATAAAAGAGAAGAGAGGTGCCTCTAAATGTAGCAATATGGTTACATTTAAAGAAGGTACAACATTTAGCAACTCACATGGTTGATGATTAAAAGAGACACATCCAAGTATGCAGGCATCTGGGGTAAAGCTGTCCACATAGACCGTCCTCCACACCACCGGCTCTCACCGCTGTCAGTCTGCAATCGTGACCTGAAAGACTGCCCTGCAGTAGAGCGATCTGAAAGCGAGGCTTGAACCGCTCCTGGAGTGCAGAGTGGAAGGGATGACGTCGATGGCGGTGAGGGGGATGGTTTATGTGGACAGATGTGCCTCTTTTAATCTTCAACCATGTGAGTTGCTAAATGTTGTACCTTCAATAAATGTAACCATATTGCTACACTTAGAGGCGCCTCTCTTCTCTTTTATACTCACTTGTGACATGACGCTACTTGTATATCAAGTCAAAATGTATTTAAAAGTCTTGCAAAATGCTCTCAAACCAAGGTTTTACTGTAAATTGATTTGCAATTTAATGAGTGAAATAAGTATTTGATCCCCTATCAATCAACAAGATTTCTGGCTCCCAGGTGTCTTCTATACAGGCAATGAGCTGAGATTAGGAGCACCCTCTTAAAGGGAGTGCTCCTAATCTCAGCTTGTTACCTGTATAAAAGACACCAGTCCACAGAAGCAATCAGATTCCAATCTCTCCACCATGGCCAATACCAAAGGGCTATCCAAGGATGTCAGGTACAAGATTGTAGACCTACACAAGGCTGGAATGAGCTACAAAACAGACCACCGCCAAGCAGCTTGGTGATAGGGTGACAACAGTTGGTGCGATTATTTGCAAACAGAAGAAACACATAACTGTCAAAGCTCCCTCGGTCTGGGGCTTCACGCAAGATCTCACCTCATGGAGTTTCAATGATGAGAACAGGGAGGAATCAGCCCAGAACTACACAGGAGAATTTTGTCGATAATCTCAAGGCAGCTGGGACCATAGTCACCAAAAAAATAATTGGTAACACACTACGCCGTGAAGGACTGAATTCCTGCAGCACCTACATGGTCCCCCTACTCAAGAAAGCACATGTACAGGCCCATCTGAAGTTTGCTAATTAACATCTGAATGCTTCAGAGAAGAACTGAGTGAAAGTGTTGCAGTCAGATGAGACCAAAATCAAGCTCTTTGGCATCAATTCAACTGAGAATGCTGCTTATGACCCCAAGAACACCATCCCCACCATCAAACATGGAAACATTATGCTTTGGGGGTGTTTTTCTGCTGAGGGGACAGGAAAACTTCACCGCATCAAAGGGACGATGGACAGGGCCATGTATCGTCAAATCTTGGGTGAGAACCTCCTTCCCTCAGCCAGGGCATTGAAAATGGATCGTGGATAGGTGTTCAAGCATGACAATGACCCAAAACACACAGCCAAGGCAACAAAGGAGTGGCTCAAGAAGAAGCACATTAAAGGTTCTAGAGTAGCCTAGCCAGTCCCCAGACCTTAATCCCATTGAAAATATGTGGAGGGAGCTGAAGCTTTGAGTTACCAAACGTCAGCCTTGAAACCTTAAGGACTTAGAGAGGATCTGCAAAGAGGAGTGGAAAAAAATTCCCTCCTGAGATGTGTGCAAACCTGGTGGCCAACTACATGAAACGTTTGACCTCTGATTGCCAACAAGGGTTTTGCCACCAAGTACTAAGTGATGTTTTGTGAAGGGGTCAAATACTTATTTCACTAATTAAAAAGCAAATAAATTTATAACTTTTTTGAAATGCATTTTTCTGGATATTTTTGTTGTTATTTTGACTCTCACTGTTAAAATAAACCTACCATTAAAATTATAGACTGATCCTTTTTTGTCAGTGGGCAAACGTACACAATTATATAATATTATATACATACACACAGTGTATAATATATATATATATATATATATATATATATATATATATATATATTTATATATACTGTGGATATATATATATATATCCACAGTATCTCACAAAAGTGAGTAATGAGTGTACAGCTTGTACAACAGTGTAAATTTGCTGTCAAATACCCTCAAAATAACTCAACACGCAGCCATTAATGTCTAAACCGCTGGCAACAAAAGTGAGTACACCCCTAAGTGAAAATGTCCAAATTGGGCCCAATTAGCCATTTTCCCTCTCCGGTGTCATGTGACTCATCACTGGAAGTTCAACATGGCTCCTCATGGCAAAGAACTCTGAGAATCTGAAAAAAAAGAATTGTTGCTCTACATAAAGATGGCCTAGGCTATAAGAAGATTGCCAAGACCCTGAAACTGAGCTGCAGCACGTTGGCCAAGACCATACAGCGGCTTAACAGGACAGGTTCCCCTCAGAGCAAGCCTCGCCATGGTCGACTAAAGAAGTTGAGTGCACATGCTCAGTGTCATATCCAGAAGTTGTCTTTGGGAAATAGATGTATGAGTGCTGCCTGTATTGCTGCAGAGGTTGAAGGGGTGGGGAGTTGGCCTGTCAGCGCTCAGACCATACACCGCACACTGCCTCAAATTGGTCTGCATGGCTGTCCTCCCAGAAGGAAGCCTCTTCTAAAGATGGTGCACAAGAAAGCCAGCAAACAGTTTGCTGAAGACAAGCAGACAGAGGATTACTGGGACCATGTCCTGTGGTCTGATGAGGCCAAGATAAACTTATTTGGTTCAGATTGTGTCTAGCAGCAACCAGGTGAGGAGTACAAAGACAAGCGTGTCTTGCCTACAGTCAAGCATGGTGGTGGGAGTGTCATGGTCTGGGGCTACATGAGTACTGCCGGCACTGAGGAGCTACAGTTCATTGAGGGAACCATGAATGCCAACATGTACTGTGACATACTGAAGCAGAGCTTGATCCCCTCCCTTCGGAGACTGGGCTGCAGGGCAGTATTCCAACATGATAAAGACCCCAAACACACCTCCAAGACCACCACTGCCTTACTAAAGAAGCTGAGGGTGATGGACTGGCTAAGCATGTCTTCAGACCTAAACCCTATTTTGCATCTGGAGGAGAGCAAGGTCTCTAACATCCACCAGCTCTGTGATGTCGTCATGGAGGTGTGGAAGAGGACTCCACTGGCATCCTCTGAAGCTTTGGTGAACTCCATGCCCAAGAGGGTTAAGGCAGTGCTGGAAAATAATGGTGGCCACACAAAATATTGACACGTTGGGCCCAATTTGGACATTTTCATTAATGGGTGTACTCACTTTTGTTGCCAGCAGTTTAGACATTAATGGCTGTGTGTTGAGTTATTTTGAGGGGACAGCAAATTTACACTGTTATACAAGCTGTACACTCACTACTTTACATTGTAGCAAAGTGTCATTTCTTCAGTGTTGCCACATGAAAAGATATAATAAAATATTTACAAAAATGTGAGGGGTGCACTCACTTTTGTGAGATACTGTGTGTGCGTATGTACATACGTATGTATATATATATATATATATATATATATATATATATATATATATATATATATATATATATATATATATATATATATATATATATATATATATACACACACACACACACACACACACCACACATGTATATATACTCGCACACAAAAACACACATACACAAGCACACACTACATGATCATCTACATTAGATTACAGGTTTAGATATTTTAAAGCCCAACTTTAACTTTTTTTTTTTTTTTTTTTTTTGGACAGAGCTGGAATGGGTTAGTCTCTCTGTCAGGTTTTTATTGTCTCTGTACTTTTAAGCAGGTTGCCTATGCTATTAGCCAGACCCATGTGGCTGCCCAGATTAAGGAGGAAAGGCATTAACTGTGCTATGATTTCTGGCTTACATTTGTGGACTTTTGGGGTCCAGAGGTCTGGGTCTCGTGGGTGCAAGGGTCAGTGAGATAAAGACCGGGAACCTGACAGGATATTCTGAGAGATGTAGTCCCTCTATGAACGCCGGCCTTCAGAATACACACAAGTCATGAACTTCTCCCATCAAGTCGTGCCAGCTATGTACTTCACCCACAAGGACTTTGCCTTTGCAGCCACTTTTAGCGTTAGATAGGGAAAGGACATTCTGTCATGTTTATGTTCATCATGCTGCACTTTAGTAAAAATGGTTAACCACACTAAGCCTGGTCTCAAGTTACTCAAGGGGTGCACATGGGGTCCCAGAGCATATACTCAAGGATCTGAGACCACCAGGAATACAAACGATTCTAGTAACATCACAGCAACAGAAGGTTAACTGCAACCAGTGGTTGGAATGGTACCTGGTAAGGTAACAGGTTCTCCGTAGTGAGGGTCTGGTTATGGCTCCCTTCCTAACTGTGTGTCTGTCGGTCTTCAGGAGTGGATTAGCAATACGGAGAGTTATGACCCGATCACTGGATCCAGAGAAGCAAGAGTTAAGTGAGCATGCATGTGCTCGGCAGGACCCCATTCTGTTACCAGGAGTGAGGTAAAAGAGGTATGCTGACTGGTGGTGGGGGAGGGGGGGGGGCACCCACGCCATTTTTTTTTTGTATTTTTGGTGCGGGGTTCCCCTTAATATTCATACCAGACCCAAAGGGCCTGGTAATGAACTGGGGGGAACCCACGCCGTTTTTTTCAATGATTTTTAGCTATATTGCCGGGATCCGACAATACATTACAGCTGCGAGCAGTTTTAAATGACATTTTTTCCTTTAGAAATGTAATTTTGCTTTGGTACTGTTATAAACATGGGGAAGATGTGCTACTTTACAGACTAAGGAGACCACCCAGGCACGATATTTAAAGGAATATTTCATTTTTAATGTTTCACTTTAAGCATTATTAAAATCACTGCTCTCGAACAAACTGCAGTTTTTAAAACTTTTTTTTTGCATTGGTACATGTCCCATGGTGCAGGACCCGGTTCCCCAAACATGGCAATAACTAGCATATAAGCCTTTAAAATTAGCACTTTTGATTTTTCACGTCCCATAGACTTTAACGGTGTTCGCACAAATTTTTTGCCTGTTAGCATGTTCTGCTGCGAACCGAACCGCTAATCAGTAGGCTCATCCCTACTGATTAGCATGAAAAAGGTGTAATCCTGGTGCGGGGACAACTGACCCTGCCTGTGCCTGGCGTAGCCCACAAGAATCCACCCTCGGGATAGGCTTCCTGTGCAACCCACACTTGGTGCCCAGTGAGTTAATGGGGAAACACATGGAGGTGTCACCTGTATCACAACATGCAGCCCACCCTTACAATCTAGTTCTAGCCAATTCTGTAGGTTGCTTCAGAAAATGGGCGGATGAATTTTTAAATGCACAAAATATACCAAGCTATAAGATCGAATCTGCAAATATCTGAATAGCCATAACTTCCCTTCAAAGGATTTAGATTCTGTTTCGAATTGGATTCAATCAAAACTGAGTTGTCTGGCCAGAGTGGACTATTATCAATCATTTTACACCAGTCCACAGAACCAAAACACTTTGTTCGTAAATCCGCTTATATTTGGATTGATCAGATGATCAGATAAAATTATCAAATTATTTTTAAAGCTAAAATGGAGCAGATTGGCTCCCTCTTCTCCTATCCGCCGCTGCCCCCCCCCCCCCCCAACAATGGAGGAATGCCAGGGCTTGGTCGCAAGTGCGACCTTTGCGACCCTGGTAGTTCCGCCACGGCTTACAGTGTAAGCTGTAAGCAGCAAAAAAAAGCTTTTCTAATATTTTGGCTGGAGAACATCCAGTATTATCTAACACTTTACTCCCCAGCTGCTTTCATTCATTTGAATTTCAGCTCTCAAATTTTCTATGATGGAGGTTCAGCATCCCATATGGGCTTTACTTAGGGTGGTCTACATGCAAATGCAGCCTGCTGAGAACACCCACTCCTTTAGACATCCATCCATTTTGATATTTGCATTAGGACTGAGGGCTCTTACTCCAGTTTGTGTAGTGTGAGTGATCCAAACTGTGCTCGGGAATGGTTAAGCGTACTGTACAGTTGATCACTTGGAAAAGGTGGCCCTGGGCATAGTTCACTTGTGGTCTGTACAGTTCGCGTCAGTGTAAGTGCAAACCATGTCTGATCTCAAACCTTTCCATAGATCACTGAGCACATAACTTTCCATAGATCAATAAGCACAGAACTTTCTATAGATCAATGAGCACAAAACTTTCCATAGATCACTGAGCAC
Organism: Aquarana catesbeiana; assembly: GCF_042186555.1. NCBI lineage: Eukaryota > Metazoa > Chordata > Amphibia > Anura > Ranidae > Aquarana > Aquarana catesbeiana. The sequence continues at coordinate 72,269,506 of NC_133330.1, read as the reverse complement.
AAAACTTTCCATAGATCACTGAGCACAAAACTTTCCATAGATCACTGAGCACAAAACTTTCCATAGATCACTGAGCACAGAACTTTCCATAGATCACTGAGCACAGAACTTTCCATAGATCACTGAGCACAGAAGCGGGGATCACTGTGGTCTGGTTGGCAGAAGTGATGATGGAAGTGTGCCCCAGAATATTTACTTATAAGCCCAGCGTGAGTGCAGACCAGCGAGGGAGTGGGGAGAAGGGAAAATCAAACTTGGGTATGGATTAGTTCAACTATGCCCAATGTGAGCGCGGCCAAAAAATAAGGTATATAATGAATGCCAAAAAATGGAAAAGGAGGAATCATGGAAAGCAAAATAAATGTAGATTAAACTTCACCTTCAGCTCAAACTTCATTATTCTTCATTCTACTTCATTTTTGCTACTATTCAACTCTGACTGAAACTAGAATTTCAGTGACATGATATAACATGTCTTTACTTCAAAAGCAAGAAGAACCTTAAAATATCACAAAACAAAATGGAGATTTTTACTCTGCCAGGACTACTTTAGCTGTAATTCTGAAAATTGCTACACAGTGACTAATGCAGTCAGCAAAGACGCTCTGAGTCACTTCTTATTATCCTTGTAGATTACTTGCGTCAAGGATTTCAAAACTTTTGTTAAGTGCAGGCATTAGTGGAAAAATAAGTTGCTTTATCTTTGCGTTCCCAGTTGGTATAAAAGTATTCACAAGTTAACTTTCAGAAATAAGACGTTCTGTGAGTTTTATAATTGAAGATAAAGAGCATGGTCATCAAAAGCATATTAGATCAACTGTAACAGGGAGGAAAGAAATGTCCTTATAAGCGGTCAAAGCCAGCAAAGGACGGTCAAGGTCAAAATAACTATAACAATAGGGATTTACTATGGCAACCTGTAACAAAAGGTGCTTCTAAAAAAATAGGATTTTTTATAACAGCTTACCTGTAAAATCTTTTTCTTTTCATGTACATCACGGGACACAGAGCCTCAGAAATTACTGATGGGTTATAGGGTATCACTAGGTGATTGGACACTGGTCACACCCTAGACAGGAAGTTCAACCCCCTATATAACCCCTCCCCTTACTGGGGATACCTCAGTTTTGTAGCAAACCAATATAAATGTATTAGAAGAGGGGCGGGACCTCTGTGTCCCGTTATGTACATCAAAAGAAAAGGATTTTACAGGTAAGCTGTTATAAAAAAATCCTATTTTCTTTCTCGTACAGCACGGGACACAGAGCCTCAGTAATTACTGATGGGACGTCCTAGAGCAATGCTATTTGAGGGGGGGGGACCACACAAGCAGGGTGTAATCAGACCTGAGGACCTTGTACTGCTGCCTGCAGCACACTACGCCCAAAAGGCGATATCCTCATGCCTTCCCACATCCACCTGATAAAATCTGGTGAATGTATGGACTGAAGACCAGGTTGCGGCCTTGCAGATTTGAGCCATAGAGGCCCGGTGATGTACCGCCCAAGAAGCACTAATAGTCCTTGTAGAGAGTGCCTTGATTTGAAAAGGTGGAATTTTCTGTTTCAAACCGTAAGCTTAAATAATCATTTGTCAAATCCATTTTGAAATGGTAGACTTTGACGCTGCCAGTTCTCTATTGGGACCTTCTGGCAGTACGAACAAAACATCCGTTTTGCGAATTTGAGCAGTTGCTTCCAGATAGGCCTTGACTGCTCTTACTACATCCAAAGAATGTAGTGACCTTTCTTCCGTAGAACAGGAATCTGGGAAAAAAAGGAAGGTAGAACAATATCTTGGTTTAGATGAAAATCTGAAACCACTTTCGGTAGAAAGCTAGGATGAGGGGACAATACCACTCTATCCTTGTGTATGATTAAATAAGGCTCTTTACAGGAAAGAGCTGCTCTGATACTCTTCTAGTAGAAGAAATGGCTACCAGAAAAAATTAACTTTCTTGTCAACAAGACCAAGGGAATTTGACGGATTGGTTCAAAAGGCTGTTTCTGTAAAACTGACAGACCCAAATTCAAGTCCCAGGGGTTTAGGGGCGCCCTAACTGGAGGATTAAGACGCGTTACCCCCTGTATAAAGCTTCGGACTAATGAATGCGAAGCAAGAGGCCATTGAAATAATACTGACAAGGCCGAGACCTGGCCCTTGATGGTACTCAAGGCCAGCTTCATTTCTAATCCCATTTGTAGAAAGTCAAGAATTCTACTTATGACATATTTTCTGGGATGCCAAGCCCTGGATACACACCAGGAGATCTAAGCTTTCCAGACTCTTATGATAAATCATTCTGGAAGCTGGCTTTCTTGCATTGATTAGGATACAAATCACAGGAACTGAAAGCGCACGATTCTTCAGAACGTGGGTTTCAATAGCCAGACCTTCAAATTTAGTGTTTGTAAGGCAGGATGGAACACTGGACCTTGGGATAGCAGGTCTGGACGTGACGATATGGTCCACGGGGGACCTACTGCCATCTTTACTATTTCTGCATACCAAGCTCTTCTGGGCAACGCTGAGCCACCAGAAGTACCGATTTCCTTTCCTGCCTGATCCTGCAAGAAGTCGTGGCAGTAGCAGAATAGGAGGAAATGTATAAATCTGGAAGAATTGATGCCATGGAGTCACCAACGCATCTGTCCCGCATGCAAGAGGATCCCTTGTTCTTGACACAAAGGTATCAATCTTGTAGTTGAACCTGGATGCAAAGAGGTGTACATCTAGAACCCCCCATCTTTGGCATATGGCCAAGAAGACGTCGGGGTGAAGAGACCATTCCCCTGGGAATAACTGCCGGCGACTTCAAGTAGTTCGCCTGCCAGTCCTCTACTTCCGGAATGAAGATCACCGATATGCACAGCACATGCTTCTGCCCAGATTAAGATCTGGTTTACTTCCCCTTGGGCTGCACGACTCCTGGTGCCTCCCTGGTGATTGATATAAGCCACTGCTGTGGCATTCGGACTGGATCCTGACAGGGCAACCCTGTAACCTGAGTGTCCAGGCCTTTAGGGCTAGATACGCCGCACGGATCTCTAGAATGTTGATGGGTAAGGTCCTGTCTTGGACCATCTCCCCTGGACAGTCGAATGTTCCAGGACTGTTCCCCAACCCGAAAGACTGGCATTTGTTGTTACCACTGTCCAGGCAACTGGAAAAAAGGGTTTTCCCTTTTGCATATTTTCGGGTATCAACCACCAACTGAGGCTCTGACGCACTGTAGGAGACAGACGCATCAGGAAATCCAGTGCCTGAACCGCCTTGTTCCAGGCAGACAGGATACTGTTTTGCAGCAGTCTCGAATGAAACTGAACATAGGGAACTGCTTCGAATGAAGCCACCATCTTCCCCAGTAGCCTCATACAAAGGCGAATAGGAGGATCTTTCTTTGCCCTGACTACCTGAATCAGTTCTGGGCTGTATCTATAACCAGACCGAAATACTCTAGTCTTCTCACTGGTTTCAAAGAAGACTTCTCTGAGTTAAGGAGCCAACCTAGGTATTGCAGGTAGTTGACTGTGGTGACCAAGCTTTGGTCCAAGCAGGCTACCGAGCGATCTATCAAGAGTCGGTCGTCTAGGTATGCTATTACCGTTATACCTAGGCCCTTAATCTGGCCAGCGGAGGGGCCAAGATTCTTGTAAACACCCAAGGTGCAGTAGCTAGCCTGAAAGGCAGAGCTATAAACTGAAAGTGGCGTTTTTCTACTTTGAAACGCAGGTACTTTTGATGAGCAGGGAAAATAGGCACATGCAGGTATGTGTCCTTGATGTCTATTGACGCCAGAAATTCTCCTTTTTGTGGGATGGAGATTACCGATTGGATCGATTCCATGCGAAAGGATCGTATCTTTAGGAATTGGTTTAGATCCTTGAGATCTAAAATGGGTCTGACATCTCCATTTGGTTTTTGGAACCCTGAAAAGGTTGAATAAAACCCCAATCCCTGCTTTTGCGTGGGAAACACCACGATAACTTTTTTGCGACAATAGTCGCTCCACTGCTGGAAGAGAGACTTCTTTTTCTCTGGGTCTCTGGGAACATTTGATCTGAGTAAACGAGGAGAGGGGAATACTCTGAACTCTAGTTTGTAACCTAGAGTTAATGAGGACATCACCCATCTGTCCTGGAAATCCTCCTACCAGAGCCTTGAGAACTGTAGAAGTCCTCCCCCCACCCCAGCGAGCGGGGGCACTCCTTCATAAAGAGGCTTTAGCGTCTTGTCTAGTAGGCTTCCTCCCACAGGACTTCTTTTGTCCCTGGGTCGACTCTGAGATTTATTTCTTGAGCCTGACGGAGGAGGCCGTTGCGACTGCCTGGAGGCTGATGCTCCTGGCACTGGGAACAGAGCCTGTTTAAAAGAGGGACGTATACCAAATCCTCTCCGAACAGCCTTGCACCATGAAGGGGAACCCCAGCCCGAAGCTCCTGACATGGTGATTCGGCTGAAAAATTTTCAACCATAAGATTCTACGCATATGTACCAACCCAAGGGCAAAGCGAAAGGTTTGGATGATAGAATCTCTGATTGCGTCAACAGCAAACACAAAACCGCTGTTAGGTTGGCAAACCCCGGGGCTTGCTGTTCAGGTAAAACTTTGAGGACCTGTTTAACATGGTCTCTCAAGTATTGACAGACTGATTGCTGCCACTGCAGGTCGAGCTATTAGGACCTTGCCAAGAAGAAAACACCTTTCAACAGGAATTCCAATTACTTATCAGTTGGATCCCTAGGCATCTGAGCGTTGTCGACAAAACAAGCCAGACTTATTTACGGAGGAATGGCGGCGTCAACTGCCGGTATACCCCCCATCTTAGTAAATTTTTCCTCTGTAGGATAAAGTGTTGCAAAACTTTTTTAGGCGGAAAAAAATGTTTATCTGGGTGATCCCACTCAGAATAAATAAGCTTTTTCAGTAACCATAAACAGAAAAGCATGTGTAGTTTGAGGAGGCCTCAGTGAACCCAATCCAAAAGGAGGGTTCTTTAACTGACTCAGATACGGGCAATTTAAATGTGGAGCGGACCAATCCAGCCAAAATTTGCACTGAAAAGGGCCTTTCTCCACTTGATTCCTCAGAAGAGGAATCATCAGTCCCATCCCGAACCTCTGAGAGGGATTCCTCTCCCTTTTTCCCCAGAGTTCCTCAACTTGAGGGTCCTGGGTAACAGAGGAAGACCTAGTGCGTTTTCTTCCACTGAGTGAAGATGCGATTAAGGCCATTTAGACTTTCCTCTAATCCATTAATGGTTGAGGAAAAAACCTCCTGCGTAATGTATACAGGGGCTGAAGTGCCAGAAGCAGATGCAGCCCCTGGCCCCGACGGCTCTCCCTGGCCAGCCATCCCAGGTCCTTCAGGGGGGGAAGGTGCTGCAGAAGGGGGGTCCTCAGAGCCTGAGGGAGCCTCTGGTTTTCGGGGTATTTGTACCTCTTCTACCCATAGTGCAAAGCAACAAGGTGGAGGTATCACACAAATTAAACACTGACTGCTGAGCGATGTAGTACAGCAACTGCCGCTGCTACCAATGCCCAGTCTAGTGTTTCTAAGTAAATGCTGCCTGGGAGAATGTCTGTGTCCCACCTTACATGCGACCGTCAGCTCTGTGTCCCTCCATAGGCTGTGTGCACCTGGAAAAGTGTGCCCTTTATAGCCTGTGTAGCCGGCGATGTGGGCGTCTAAGCATGCCGGACGTCTCGTTAATGCTCCGCCCCTCCCTCCCGCCCCCCTCCTTGGTTTTTTCAAAAACGCGCGCTTTCCTGCGCGAGCCGAGGCTCCGATCCTCAGGACAAGCATGGAAGGGAGGCTGGGGTGGAGGAGAGAAAGAGCGAGAGAGGCCGGTATATGAGGAACCTGCCGATAGTAGCGGCAGCGGTAGCGCAGTATACTACCGCTTTTCCGCCCACACCAGCCCCCCTAAACCTCGGGGGGAGATATCCCTGAGGAAAGAGCCCCCCATCCCATCCTACCTGGAGCTCGGCTGGAGGAGCGTACAGCGTGGACACTGAGACAGACAGATCAAGCATGAGAAGGTATGTGCTCTTGGCAGCCCCCGGTGGTGACAATAGGCATAGCATACATTTACTTAAAGGAGAAACCTACTAGAATTAAAAAATTCTGAGGAATCTCCCTTACCTTATCCAGCTGCAGGGTTCTGTTATACAGACCCAATCTTCACCTCTCACAGTGGGCTCCATTTGGAAAACCTTCAGAGACAGGGGCCCCATAGAAAAGGAGGACCCGCAGTTCTGGGCCCGTAAAGCACCCCGCCAGGGATATGGCTAGAAAAACCAAATACTGGATCCCGGGGTCCAGCTCTCTAAAAAGAGAAGCGTTACAGGTAAAACCTCGTTTCTTCGGACATGAGGCCCGGGTACCATCCAATTTGGCCTAAAAAAGCACTTTGAATGGATCCGGTTGCATGGCTTGCCCCAGTATAGGATATCCCTTTGGAGCTTTAGCACAGCGCATCTTATTCGTGACCAACACCTAAGACACTGGCGAAAAAACTGAGGTATCCCCAGTAAGGGGAGGGGTTATATAGGGGGTTGAACTTCCTGTCTAGGGTGTAACCAGTGTCCAATCACCTAGTGATACCCTATAACCCATCAGTAATTACTGAGGCTCTGTGTCCTGTGATGTACGAGAAAGAAAACTTGTTCTGAGAAAAAAAGGCAGACTGCCATTACTGATCTTCTAAAAATACTAATTTAATTGCAGCTGTACAGATTTAATGGCTTCAGACTTTTAGTGCATCTATAGCTACATTTTTTGGGTACAGTGGTTAGAAACTCTAATCAATAAATTTCAAATAATACATCCAACAAAGTGTAAGAACAACCAATATATAATATATTCATAAAACTATCCAAGCTAAGTTTTCCCCCTCACAATACTTACCTGGGACAGTCTTATGTACATATTATATATTGGTTATCACATCTATGATGGCTGTAGTATATGTATGTGTATTTAGCTGTGCATAAAAAAACAACTTTTTGGACAAGTATAGTACTGTAGTAAAAAAAAAAATTATATATACACATATATATGAAGATATATATACACACACACACACAATGTTGATATCACAAACCGCATCAATATAGTGCACTGGGACATTTATTTCTCATTATTGTGATATCTGAAGTCTACGTTAAAAGTTTACATATCGTATTACATTTGTAAGATTAAACACATTATATATACTGCAATTAAAAACTTCCCTGATTTCCTCTATTACACATTGACACTAAAACTTTTTCAGATCTTCAGATAAAATTTAATTTCAACATTTACTGTATAGAAGAAAGTATTCAACACCAGCTAAGGCTGTGGGTAATAGATGGCCACAGGCAAATCAAAATTCGATCCATCAATCTCCGGTGAATTTCAATCCATGTATGGGCAGGCTGGTCGTATTGAAGTTGATCTATTGATCAACTTCCGTACAACTAGCGTGTCAGGTTTTTTTTCATTCAATCACTGCCGGTGACAATAGCCGCAAGCAGTGATCATTGTAGTCTGACAGCGGGAAAACATCCCGCAGTCAGAATACAGTAACTCGACGTGAGAGATTCCCCCACCACCAACATGTGGTTGAAGGAAAGAAAATTGCATAATATATGGATAGCTGTTGCAGTAAGCTGCCTTCTTACACTTAAATGATTTCACCACCTTGAGTTAAAAGACTGAAACCAAATGTTTTCCACTGTTGCTGTAAAAAAATGTTAGTTTCCATACTGAACACTTTTCAGCCTATTTAAAAAGCGCAGTCTAAGGCTGATGTCACACAGAAGATGGCATGCTAGCATCAGGAACACAAAAAGGCAGCTTATCTGTATGGTATTGCCCACTCACTAGCTGGCACAGCAAGGTGTGCCTCCCTCACCCCAATCTCCCCATGTAGGGGAATTTGCCAACATTTAGGGCCAGTTAGGAGAAATTCCACAGAGAGAAGATTTCGCTCATCTGCGTGACTCTGCCACTGGTGAAGTGTTGCCAGTCGCAAAATGCCCTTGTGAAATTAGCCTAAGAACAGACCCCATAATGCGTGAGCTAGGGCCTTTTCTAACTAGGAAAACAGTTTTCTAACTTACATTTTAGATGGACAGAACCAGATATACATACTTTTCTCTGAGATTCTGTAATTCTTTCTTCATATCGGCATCTTCAAACTCCGAGTCATTGTCACTACTCACATAGGAAGACTGTGAATGAAAAGATGTCACATTTATTGAAGGGATTTTCATGCCTTGTCCACTTGGGGAATCTGGGCTCTGCACACTAGACTTTCGATGCAGGAAAGCTGCAGCTTTCTTCATGAAGTCATTAGCCCCTTTGCTTGGGGTTGACGGAGCAGAATCTTTGGCCTTTGGCTGAAAAATCTCATCCCCTGAATCACTTGACACGTGTCCACAGAAAAGAGAATTTATAGGGGAAGATGTATGTGCACGAGGCACAGAGGTCTTGACTAGATTGGTGGGAAGTTGGTCTAGATAGACATCTGGAGGAGCTGAAAACCTCTGATAACATAGAGACTTGACAGTAACCTCATCTTCTGTACTCATAACAGAAAACCTCCCAATTGTTTTTGACTTTTCAGCATGATGATGTCTCTTTTTGGGAGAAGATCGTTCTAAAGAACTTTCCTCTTTCATCTTCTGATCTCCAGAATAGCGTCTTTGTGATGGAGTAGCAGTATGGACCTATCAGGAAAATAAAAACACAATGCTCCAAATTCAGAACAATCCTTCAGTATTGAGTGATAACACAACTTACACATGTATACAGGCACAGATTACTTACACACACACACATACACTAAAAAATATATATATATATATATATATATATATATATATATACACACACACACACACACACACACACACACACACACATATATATATATATATATATATATATATATATATATATACACACACACACACACATACATATATATATATATATATAAATATATAAACACACACACATACATACACACACACACAAGTATTTAATTATTATAAATTGTTTAAAGTGGAGCTTTATACAAACCGCTACATACACAGATTAAATGCACAGTCAGGAAGAACACCATGCTAATAACGGGTTTTGCTTTTCCTAAATCACCTCTCTGGTCACTGGGACAGAGCTGATGATGCTGATTCATTGTCTAATGATGATAAGAATTTCTGCACAGTATTTGCAAATACTTTGGCAGGAAAATATATGAGGGGATTTACTGAAACTGGCGCAGCGGTGCATGGCAACCATATAGCTTCTGCCTTTCATTTTCGAAGCTTAACTGAATAAACTGAAGATAGAAGCTGATTGGTTACTTAGCACAGTTGCTCCAGATTCTGTTTACATCAGTTTTAGTAAATTCCCTCCATTGCATACACTGTATGTATTTTTATAATGTTCATTTATCTGTTTGGAGTTTAAAACATTCCATCTTATGGGAAATTATGAGTACAGCACTAGATGGTACATAAAAGTGTATCAGCCCTCTGTGACAAAAGCTATATTATTAACGCAAAAGAGGCACTTGCTCAACAGAACACCTAAAGACTGTAAATACATGAGTTTTAGGATTCCGGGACTGGCAAGCCTGGAAAAAAAAAAAGACCTTTCAATTTAAATACTGTAATAGAAACATAAATCAATTACAACAAGTTAAAGTGGTGTTCCGGCCGAAATTATACTTTTTAAATAAAAATATCCCTATAATACACAAGCTCAATGTATTCTAGTAAAGTTAGTCTGTAAACTAAGGTCTGTTTTGTTAGTTTATAGCAGTAATTTGTTATTTTATAAACTTACAGCAGGCCGTGGCCATCTTAAGTCTAGGCATCTGAAGCCAGACTGTATTTCTTCCTGGATCTCATCCTTGCAGATCTCGCACATGCTCAGTGCAGCACAAGCAGTGTAATAGGTTTCAGGTCAGTTTCCATAGCAACGGCAGTGTCAGAGGAAGTTGCTTCCCCTTCCCAGAAGGCATTGCAAACAGGAAATGATGCGATGGGCCGCGGCCAGGGAGGAGGAAGTGAAAAATGAATACAGCAGATATACAGTAAGTGCTGAGAAAAAAAAAAAATATATATCCAATTTGTTTACAGTGCACAGTTTAGTGAGGGATGCTGAAGATTGTAAAAGTGGGTGGAACTCCATTTTAAGCTAATTTCACACTAGCCCGTTCTCTGAAAAGCAATCCGCGGAGGATCAGTTTTCAGAGTGCAGCTAAGCAGTCCCTGTCAGGCATTAAGGAGGTGATCCCACTGCCTCCTGAATGCCCGTTTTTTTTTTTATCCGAACAGCAATTTACAATGGGACTAATGCGCCACAACTGCCACACTTACTTTCATGGCCAAGTGACAAGCTGTGCTGCCTGTCAACTCAACATACCACGTTAAATTTTCCGCAACGCAAAGCACCATAGCAGTGGCATGTGAACAGCCCTCTTCAGCTATTTTGTAGGTTTTGGGTGGTTAAAACTGCTGCTCAACTGTCTGTTTTTACCACTTACCCCCTCACTGCCCATATTAAAAGAATTGAATTTCCTACTACCGTATATACGCGAGTATAAGCCGAGTTTTTCAGCACATTTTTTTTGTGCTGAAAATGCCCCCCTCAGCTTATACACAAGTCGTTATCCATCTGCATACCTGATCAGCCCATGTCATGCTCAGATGGCGGGCAACAGTGAGGCGTGCAGTGGGCGCAGTGAGGCGTGCAGTGGGCGCAGTGAGGCGTGCAGTGGGCGCAGTGAGGCGTGCAATGGGCGCAGTGAGGCGTGCAAATGGGCACAGTGAGGCGTGCAAATGGGCACAGTGAGGCTGCAAATGGGCACAGTGAGGCTGCAAATGGGCACAGTGAGGCTGCAAATGGGCATTGTTGACCCCCTTTTCCACTTACAGTAGCTGCTGCATTTCCTACCCTAGGCTTATACTCAAGCTAATATGGTTTTCCCAGCTTTTTGTGGTAAAATTAGGTGCCTCGGCTTATAATGGGTCGGCTTATACTCAAGTATATACGGTAAATTATAAAAGTCTCCTAAACACAAGGTAGCTAAACTCCAGACAAACACCTAAATACACTGTAGAAATACATATATGGGAGCTGCCCTACCTACAAAAGGATTTGTATTTCTGTCCATATAGTCCTCAGATTTAAACAGCACAGCTGGCATTGTGACCTGACTTTTCTTGGTTTAAAATAAATCCTAATGCTTGGTCTCCCACCTTTCCTCAATCTGAGATTGGACAGTTAAGTAGAAATCAGACTGATAAAGGTCATTTATCTTCCCGCTCCTTTTGTCGAGCTCTGATGAATGCAAGACCACTAATTGGACCCAGGTACTGCCTCTCACTCTCACAGTTTGGATGCTGCCATAGAACAATTTAAAAAACTGCTCAATTCACGTTAAATTCAGGTATTTCTACTAGCTTATTTTTTTAAGCACACAATTTAATTTATTTTTCTTAACTGCCTAGGTTTCAGCTTTAAAATGTAGTTTCTATCTTCTTCACTCTACTGTTGGAGAAATCTAAAACATTTCAGATTGGAAATGTGACTCCTTTTGTTATGCCCACGGAGGCTAGATGGGAGCTGGCATTACATGGATGACCCAGCTGCCAAGTAATGGTTCCTGCCACCAGACATAGGATATTCTCGGGGGAAAGCAGAAATACTCTGTTGTAAAACCTAACCCAGATAATTGACTCTTTGCTGAGCAAGCTCACTCAGTGGATATGGAGGACATATAGACACAAAATTGTACCAGATCTTTCCTGCAGTTTCGCCTCAGTAATAATTAGGGTAAAAATAGAGAGCTAGATAGGGAGCTCGTGGAGTTTAAAACGCCTGTTTAAAGACGTTTTGACTGTCTAGAAAATGCCCTGAAGGGCAAAGTCCATGTACTAGTGAGACCAGACCTGTGTTAATGGTTCCGGTCAGTGTAGGCAGCCAGCTTGTTAGAGCAGAAGAGCACTCTGTATACAATGAGAGAGAGGGAGAGAAAGCGGCGCCACTCTGAGTGCAGCATTAGGATAAACCATACAGTTTAATAGTTCAAGTTCAACTCATAATTTTAGCAGAGATATAAAGGCATGTTTGCAATTTAAATTCTGTCCTTGGGGGTCCCCTGCATCCAGCTGGGCAGCAATGATCTGCAATCCTGGCCGCTCCGGTGGTTTCCGAGGCTGAATGTGATCAGTGTATCAGGAGCGTCAGCCGTTATTGACAGGGGGGGTGGTAGAGCTCACATTCGGAGCATGTATGCTCTTTTATCAGGCATCTAGCTCTCTTTTGCTAATTTTTTGGTTATGGTCCAAGATGGGCTCTTTCTGGGAGGGGGTCCAACAGCTGATGCATAAACTTACAAGTTTCTTGTTAGAGGACCGCCTTGAGCACTTCCAGGTTACAGATCACTCTGCTCTACAAAGGGCAGATATAAGATATCCCCTCATGGTTCACTTGCCTACTTGGGCTAAGGTCAGCATTCTACAAAAGTAGAGAAGTACTGACTCCCCCCTCCCCCTACTACTGGCCATTGGTTTGCAGTGGTAAACAAAATCAATGACATGGAGCGCCTGACGGCGGCTATGAAACGTATTGAGGAGCAATTTATTAAAACATGGTTTCATTGGCATGATTTCCAGTGCACATGGGATTACGCTTCATACATGTCTGAAGTAATTCCACAACCATCTCAGTAACAGGTCTATGGTTATTTGACATGTTATCTAACAGCATAGTTTGGGAAACTGTCATTAGAACGGCTCCTATTTGCTTTTTATCCTACCACCCAGCCCCCCTCTCCAGTGCCCCCCCCTTTTTTGCCCTCTCATAGTATTTCCCTACCCTTGCCATTGCTTAGCCACCCTTGGCTTCCTTCTTTTACTTCTTACTTTAGTCTAGGGTCATCTACCATATCTCTATTCAAAACATGTCCTTTCAAGCATGGCAGAGTCTTATAACCATTTTTTTAAAGGAGGGATCTGGCAGGGACAAATGTTAATTTCTATATTTTTCTATTATGACATAAGTAGTGGCATAACATTTCTGTGCATACATTATTGTTACCGCATCTCCTCCATGTACCTTTGTATGACCAAAGTGTGATATGTGATGGCTATTGTTTGGTGAACTGTTCTACATACCTTGCTGAAAGAAGAAATAGAACATTTATAAATGAAAAATTGTTCCCTGATCTAACTGTAAAGGTCAGATTGGGTGAAAGTCTACTTATATTTATATGCACCTTTAAATAGACCCTGATGTGTTCTAGCAATTTACATGCTTTGTACATTTTACCGACATTACAGATTTTGTTGAATCAAGGTTTAGAGAAATGTCTGTATCATGCAGAAAAAAAAAAAGAACTTACCCAATGTCTTGGCGATTCATGGCCACTGGTGTCACCACTGACTGATTCTGCTGATGGAGCACTCTCAATTGGATCCAAGATGGTTCTGTTACAACCTGTCATAGACGTTATGTCTGCATTCAGTGGCTGTGAACTGATAACCTCTGCTATATTTTCCATGGTCACAGAATTTTCTGGTGTCCCAGCAGACTGATTAGCTGGAGCATATTCCTGATATAGCAGATTACGGAGCTTTTCATCTAAAGTCTTAATTGTATCATCAGTATATTCCACTCTGGGTGGACCTTCTCCATCCGATTCGATGCTAGCTTGTTGTACAGTTGAATTTACTAATGGTAAAGCTAAAGGCTGAGCCTGAGTTTGTAAGACAGGTTGAGATGCTGCAGATACTTCATGAATGTACAGTGCCTCGTTCCTTTGATTACTCTTGACAGCTGAACCAGTGTCTGCCGTTACCACAACAGGTGGACTACATTCCGATTCATAGAACACCTGCTGTTCAGGCTGAAGACTCACAGCATTTTCCTGAGGAAGGTGGTGTGGTTTACCATTATCATGAGTTGCCTGTGCAGGATGGACCAGATCATTTGAACCTATAGCATTGTATCTTCGATCTGATGGTGACACACACTTATTGTGCTCGGTTTGTGCCAAAGTGTGTGCTGTTGGCTTCTCATTCAGAGACAGTACATGGGATTCTGCTTCTTCCAATTCAACAACTTGCTGAAAACCTGCAGATACACCAAGAGTAGCAGAATCTCCTTGCCGGAAGGAAAGAAATTCTGGATGAGCTGAAAATGACATTTCAGTCTGAGTTTGCAGATCAGAAAATATAGTGGAGGATGACTGTGTTATAGAGGATAGCGTCAAGGAAGCAGGAATTTCTACATCCACATCTGTTGAGATTGACTGGCTTGCGGTCGAGTTGGACTTGTCCTGTTCTGTAGAAAATTTATGTTGACCATCTTCACAGGCCTTTTCATCTGTAAGAAATGAAACCCTCATCATTCCACCTCATTTACTACCAGGAATAGAACAGCTAAGACCATACAGATTTATATCTCCTAGCAAACAAAAAAATGGAAAAACGGAATGGCAGCACGTTAAACCTGAGGATTTTAGATTTTACTATTTTGGAACACTTCCCTGTTAAGTCTAGGAGATAAATACAGGAACGGCTATATTTGCACACACGTGTGCTTTATGAGATGTCTAGTTGCCTGGCTGTTGCCTGCCTCTGAGCTTTATTGTTTTCTAAGGCTGGGTTTACACATGTCCGGCTGCAGTTTACAGTTTGAACGGTTTTGTTCAGCGGCAAATTTTTTATCTGAATTCGCACCTAACCAGACCCAAAATCACACAGGATTTTCAAAAACTGACTGTGCCGCCCCGGACATGTGTGAGCAGGTTCCATTGAAAGCTGGTACGATTCACATGTTATGTGAATCGAATGCGGTTAAAAACAAATCAGATTTGCATATATGTGAACCGAGCCCAAGTCAGCCTTGTTCAACCAGGGTGCCCTCAGGTTTCTTCAGCAGTGCTTTGGCAAAACCCCTAAAAATTGGTGGATCAAGCCTGCCTTTTAGTTACACAAAGCCACAACCTTCTAGCTGCTGGCGTCCTAACAACCAATGACTTCATTTGTTGATAAGGAGGATGTAAGGCCCCTGCACAGCATCCTTGTTTGCTCCTCCCCGTCAACACCAGGGTCACAATAGCTGAGTGATGGAGAGAAACTGAGGATTACCAGGTTAAAAAACATCAAAATATGAACAAAGAAAACTAATGCAGCCACCACATCTAAAATCAGTAAGTTGCAATACTTTCAAAGTGCATATAAACGTTAAGAACAAATATTAAGTCCTTTTGAGTTACAAAACCAGAAAGCATACTGTAAATGAGGACCAGAAAGTGTTAGAATTCCTTATAAAACCTGTTACAGGTCAGTGGCAGCAGTGGTAAACTAGTCCCTGTGATTCCCTTTAGGAAACAAGCCTTTCCAAAAATACATAAAAACTCTGACTGCAGTGACTGTTGTCATTGTGATGCACAGGATTTCCTACAGACATCAATGGCCTCTATGGTCATTACAGCTGTCAGCAGACATTGACAGTGTTCCAAAATGCTACATAAGCCAATGCACTATGCTGCCATCACAGAGCTCAGCGATAAATGCTGTGGATCAAAGGCAGCAATTATCTGGGTGTCAGAAAATGTAGAAATCATGGATGGAGATGCGATCACCCACACAAGACAATGTCTATGAAGCCTGACAGGATAAATAAATTGAATTATGTGAATTGTACCCCTTCAATAAGGAGTTAAAGTAACCCTATTTACAAAATTAGAGACATTCTGAAAACTGGTACCAAAAAAAAAAAAATCAATGTATTGATGTAACATACCAAGCCACAGCCTAAGTGCCCTGGAGGTTCAGAAAAATACTTCTGTTTTTATTCACAGCAGGAGAATATGTAAATGAGAATTTGAGAACATTTGATATAATTTGGGATAAAATATATTAATTCATGCATTGGCCAAAATGTGACCTGAATAAAATACTTAAAATGACTGTTAATAAGAATATTACAGCAAGCATGAGTACAGAGGCGGATGGTCTAACAAGGCCTTCCATTATCTGGGGCAAGGTTACATAAAATGTAATTGCACTCCGGAGTCCGTCTACATCACACATTTGTCACAAGAACCAGCTCAGTGCATGTGTTGTCATGCTTAAGAGAACAAGTCACAACTGGGCTTGTGTAATAGTCTAAATCAAGGCTTTTCAACTGGGGTTCTATGAGAAGTCCAATCTGCCACATTCTACTCATGAACCGCAGGCAGTTGTTGAGTAGATCGCTTCCCCACTTTCCCGCACATGCAGAGCAGCGCAGGAAAGTAATAGTAACTAAAACATATAAAATTAAGTGTAACAATCTAAAAAATAATAAAATCCAAAGTGCTATAATGGAACCTCCCAACTAAAAAGTTGTTCCACTTGAAGTTAACCACGTTAGCCCCGGAAGGATTTACCCTCTTCCTGACCAGGCCATTTTTTGCGATACGGCACTGTGTCGCTTTAAATGGCAATTGCACGGTCATGCGACATTGTACACAAACTAAATTTATGTCTTTTTTTCCCACAAATGGGTTTCTCTTGGTGGTATTTGATCACCTCTGCGGTTTTTATTTTTTGCGCTATAAACAAAAAAAAGCACCAATTTTGAAAAAAGCAATATTTTTTACTTTTTGCTATAAATATTCCCAAAAAATATATAAAAAAAACCAAAGCACTTTTTTCCCTCAGTTTAGGCCAATACGTATTCTTCTACATATTTTTGGTAAAAAAAAAAAAAAAAAACGCAATAAATTATAGCGTCTACAAAATAGGGGATACGTTTATGGCATTTTTATTAATAATTTTTTTTTTTAACTAGTAATGGCGGCGATCAGCGATTTTTATCATTACTGCAACATTATGGCGGACAGATCGGACACGTTTGGCGCTATTTTGGGACCATTCACACTCTTCCTTATAATTTTAACCCCATGTATTGTTCGTAATGATTTATCAAGGGACACATGATCAGAAGGAATATGAGACAACTGGGACATCCCGATGCAGTCTAACGGAGCAGAGGGCAACAACAAAACAGTACGAAGCCCACAAAACAGAAAGAAACTGGGGGTAAACTGCAGTTCAAAAGCTGCTTGGAGAACCTTAAACCAACTTGGCAAAACTTAGAGAACGTGTGTAGGCAGGTGCAGTCTGTATGCTCTACTGCAGGTGCCACTCAACCACAGTGGCAATGCAGATAGGGGATGAAGTTGAGAGGAACTTTGTTGCTCTATGATTTCCTCAGTCACAGCAGGGCAGGATGATGGATGATTGTGCCACATGTGACTCTTGCGGCCATCTTGGGTCAGGCAGAATCTAGTTAAGACTCCAGCTTCCGGGCTTGGCGCGTTTTATTCAAGTGGCTAGCATAGGAACAGGTTCCCCGTCTGTCAGGGACAGTATTTGAATATAGGGAAAAGTTTGGGGAGTAGGGAGAGTTCAGGGACCACATTTACCTCTACCAGGAAGCTTCCCCCTTTGGGTGTGGACCGGCCAGGCCACATTCCACTCCTTGTGGCAGATGCTGTTGGAATCTTCATGTCTTCAGACCATGTGTTCCACCACTACTATAGTTTGTAAGTGGCTTCAGATGCATTTGTAGATGCTGGCCCTGTATGTACTTGTTGAACTTTTCTACAATATAATGTATTTGCCAAATTTGGACTGTGTGCTCACTGCCCGCCACACCACTCTACACCTAGCCCACACACGCAAACAGAAGACCAGGTGGCAGCCTTGTAAATCTGGGACACAGATGCCTGAGGCTGAAAAGCCTATAAGGCACTTACATATCTAGTGGAGTACACCTTAACAGGAAAAGGTGGAACCTTATCTTTAAGCCTATGGACTTGAATAATGAGCGGCATAAGCCATCCAGAAATTGTGGAATGAGAGGGCTGTCCCCTATGGGGACCCTCAGGAATGACAAAGAGGTATTAATTAAGCCTGAAGTAAGATGTGGATGAGTGAAACTCACACAAACTTGTGCCACATCCAAACAATGGAGGATATCTCCTTGGGATGTAATGGAGCATGTCAGAAGGATAAAAATACAATGTTCTGGTTATGGTGAAAGGAAAAAAACAAAAAGGATTGGATAAAAAGGAATTAATGCTGAGTGAAATGGGTTTGCTTTCTAAAAGGTGAAAAGACGTCTTTTCACCTAGGACACTAGGAAAAACCTGTACGATGGGAGTTGGAAGGGAAATATACTGGCTGAATAGCAGCTTTTGTTTGCCATTGTACATTTTCCTGTAGATGGCAGTATACCCTAGTTGTATCAGAATCTTTCTGACCCTGTGTCAGTTAATGAAGGATTAGGAAATTTAATTATTAGCTGTAGTTGATAAAGAATATGCAACACCTGCTTCCTGTTAGGTACAGTGCCTTGAAAAAGTATTCACACCCCTTGAAATTTTCCACATTTTGTCATGTTACAACCTAAAATGTAACTGTATTTTATTGGGATTTTATGTGATAAACCAACAAATGGCACATAATTGTGAAGTGGAAGGAAAATGATAAATGGTTTTCCAAAATATTTTACAAATAAATATGTGAAAAGTGTGGCGTGCATTTGTATTCAGCCCCCGAGTCACTACTTTGTAGAACCACCTTTCGCTACAATTACAGCAGCAAGTCTTTTTGGGGATGTCTCTACCAGCTTTGCACATCTAGGAGAGTGAAATTTTTGTGCATTCTTCTTTGCAAAATAGCTCAAGCTCTGTCAGATTGGATGAAGAGCATCTGTGAACAGCAATTTTCAAGTTTTGCCACTGATTTTCAATTGGATTTAGGTCTGGACTTTGACTGGGCCATTCTAACACATTAATATGCTTTAATCTAAACCATTCCATTGTAGCTCTGGCTGTATGTTTAGGGTCGTTGTCCTGCTGAAAGGTGAACCTCTGCCCCAGTCTCAAGTCTTTTGCAGACTCACAGGTTTTCTTCTAAGATTATAGTAAGTGAAAAAACTGCGCTGGAAGAAAAAAAACTTTGAAAGAAAAGCTGCAACACAATGTGAGATACACACAAAAACAAATAAAAACAAAAATGATTGTAGTATAAACCTAAAACGTAAATAATAGTGATAAGTAATTTAGGAAAATATAAAAGTCCCAAAATAAACCAGTGAACTATTATGGTATAGGTGATAATAAGCAAAAGTTCCAATATCGGCCGAATATCCAGTGAAACTGCCTTTTTCGCTTTAGTAAAGATATCGACTGGTGAGCAATTCCAAAATGAGTGATGTTTCTTGCAAACCCACCACCATAAAAGATGTGCTTACCAGATGCACAGACAAATAATACCTGTGGCCAACACCCAGCCAGGGCCTTTTCCTCAGTGGAGTTCCAATCCTTCTTCCTCTCTTCTAAGATTGCCCTGTATTTGGCTCCATCCATCTTCCCATCAACTCTGACCAGCTTCCCTGTCCCTGCTGAAGAAAAGCATCACCACAACATGATGCTGCCACCACCATGTTTCATGGTGTGTCCACGGTGATGTGTGATACTAGTTTTCCACCACACATAGCGTTTTGCTTTTAGGCCAAAAGGTTCAATTTTGGTTTCATCTGACCACAGCACCTTCTTCCACATTTTTGCTGTGTCCCCCACATGCAAACAGGACATCTTATGGCTTTCTTTCAACAATGGCTTTCTTTTTGCCACTCTTCCATAAAGGCCAGATTTGTGGAGTGCACAACTACTAGTTGTCCTGTGGCCAGATTCTCCTGTCTGAGCTGTGGATCTCTGCAGCTCCTCCAGAGTTACCTCTTGGCTGCTTCTCTGATTAGTGCTCTCCTTGCCCGGGCCTGTCAGTTTAGGTGGACGTTAATGTCTTGGTAGGTTTCCAGTTGTGCCATACTCTTTCCATTTTCGAATGATGGGTTGAACAGTGCTCCGTGAGACGTTAAAAGCTTGGGATATTTTTTTATAACCTTACTCATTTTAAATTTCTCCACAACTTTATCCCTGACCTGTCTGGTGTGTTCCTTGGCCTTCATGATGCTGTTTGCTCACTAAGGTTCTCTAACAAACCTCTGAGGGCTTCACAGAACAGCTGTATTTATACGGAGTAAATTACACACAGGTTGACTATTTACTAATTAGGTGACTTCTGAAGGCAATTGGTTTTGCTAGATTTTAGTTAGGGGTATCAGAGTAAATGGGGCTGAATACAAATGCACGCCCACACTTTTCAGATATTTATTTGTAAAACATTTTGAAAACCATTTATCATTTTCCTTCCACTTCCCAATTATGTGCCACTTTGTGTTGGTCCATCACATAAAATCCTAATAAAATACATTTACGTTTTTGGCTATAACATGACAAAATGTGGAAAATTTCAAGGGTTATGAATACTTCTTCAAGGCACTGTACTTAAGTAGACAGTGCCAAATATCCAGTAATCTTACACCAGAACAACTGAAGACTGCATCTGTCAGAGGCACCAACTGTTGAAAGAAGCAACCAGGGCTCATTATCATTTGAACAATTTCAAACACAGTAAATTCCTTTCATTCTTTTTAAATAAATCTCATTTAAATAAAACGTACAGCTTGATACTGTAGGTTTTACTCTATTTTTTTTTTTTTCACACAGACCTACAAGTGTAACCCTGTGTATATTAAATAATGATTAAAATGCCTAATGATGCTTACTGTAGATCAAATTAATTTATTTCTAAATAATTAGGGGACCAAATAACACTGTAAAGAGACTGACAGGTAGAGTTTGGAAACCCTACCTGCACAATAGCAGGCTAAGTAACCATATTCCTAACAATTACAGGACTTCACATAGAGGTTTTAATTTTATACACAAAATATGTCGGAAAACAAACAAAACTCGGGCAGCTAGACTGTATCCCTAGGTTTTTCCATGCAAAAATGTTTCAGGGTGAAAAAGATGTACCTTTGGCATTAGCACCTGTGCTGTCACTCTGATGTTCTGTCTTTGTAACTACTGAAGAGACATCTGTAGAGCTTGGACTCTCCATCACTGGGCAGATGATAAACCAACGCTTCCCAGTATGCAAGACTAGAAAATACAAATGCAGAGATGCTTAGTTATCTACATCAATGTGAATTAAAAGCTAGCTGTGAGGAATGGGATGTTGCTCTCATACCGTTTTGCTGGTAAACTGGTGTCCTTATTGGGGTATGTTGATTTTCCTTTTAAAAAATTAAAAACAAGTGTTAAGTTGTCTCACTCAATGCGGGAACAACGATCTCATAAAACAAACTGATTATTGTCAAAAGCTAACAATCACTAAAAGTATTCTCATTTTACAAGGGCTGAAACAAGGAAAATCATTCAGTGTCTTCTTATTGCTCACAAGCTCCAGCAACAAGATCTCTCTGCAGAAGTTCTGAGCTCAACGCCGACAAACATTGCGAAGACAAGCAAGGAGATGTCTTTACTATAGCTGCATTTTCAGTAATGTAAAATAAGAATCCAGAGAAGCAAGTATATGGCCACATAGTGGCTGCAAGCGTAACTATAGTGAGCATGACCCAGCCAGTTCAGCCCAACAACAGCCTGGGCCCCCAAGAAGTGATTTGAGGACTCTAGCCATAGCCATGGTCTGCAGGAGACTATCAGAGAAGGGGGTGTGAATTGTAGCAAAGTTGATTTTTGTTTAATACATTTTGAAATACTGGGCTACATAATTAAAAAAAAAAAAAAATGGGAGGTCAGAATTTAAGCCCAGTTGATGTCTCATGTTTTTTCTATAGTCCCATACTCACCACCACACTAAAGTGCACTATGCTGGTATAAATGAGACAGTCACACCCTCATCATGCGCAACTTCAACACAAATTTTTATTGCAGAGATGTGAAGGAGGTATGTCTGGCCAGTTCTGAATATGCATTACTAAAAGCAGTGAATCTCTGGTGCCAATTGCACTACATAGTCATATAGTTAGGACACCCCATGCATTTGTTATAACCAGTGATGATCTGTACTTGTCCCAAAAAGTGGAAATGTAGCCGCCTCTATCTCGCACTTCTCTGCGTCAAGGTTCACTGAGATGTCTAATGTAGTATAAAGCAGCTGCTTAGATAAAATCAACGTGTATATATAAGCAATAAAATTATAGACACAAAAAGTCTCTATTCTCTTATTGCAGCAGCGCTGTGTGCCAAACCGGTCCAGACACATGAAAAAACATAATTGATCAAGGAGACCCAGGAAAGTTAAAAAAAACTGTGTTCAATGGAAGTGAGAAGCTTCTTTCACCAAGGGTATTCACCATGTGCAGGGGGGATCCCCCCAATGAAATTGCACTCACCAGAAATACAGTATTGATAAGCCTTAATGATGTTAATGCTTAATGGCTTTCCTTCTCCTTCTTCCAACCACCAGGTGTCAGTGCCAGTCTCAGTTGATACCGCATAACTGTAAAATGGAGTTCAGGTTTGACTTGAACGCCCCTCGTAAATTCAACCTTATCTGAGAAACTGGAACTGATGCAGTCTAGCGAATGCAGTTTTCTGAATCAGCGCCTCATATAACCCCCAAAACAAGCTAGCAGTCACTGCTCCAACTCCACCTTCCTCCAGGAGAGTGGAGGAAGGTGGAGTTGGAGCAGTGACTGCTAGCTTGTTTTGGGGGTTATATGAGGCGCTGATTCAGAAAACTGCATTCGCTAGACTGCATCAGTTCCAGTTTCTCAGATAAGGTTGAATTTACGAGGGGCGTTCAAGTCAAACCTGGACTCCATTTTACAGTTATGCGGTATCAACTGAGACTGGCACTGACACCTGGTGGTGGGAAGAAGGAGAAGGAAAGCCATTAACCATTAACATCATTAAGGCTTATCAATACTGTATTTCTGGTGAGTGCAATTTCATTGGGGGGATCCCCCCTGCACGTGGTGAATACCCTTGGTGAAAGAAGCTTCTCACTTCCATTGAACACAGTTTTTTTAACTTTCCTGGGTCTCCTTGATCAATTATGTTTTTTCAGATGATCTGTACTTCCAGCCCTATAATTCCCCACATCTCCATTGTCTGGCTAGCCTTAGAAACACAATAGTGGGATCAAATGTCATACCCACACAAGATGTGCCAATGATAAAAAGCAGAAAGACAGCTTGCCCACTTTGTGCCAGTTCACCCAGAAACAACTGTAGAGAAAATGTTCACCATTATCCTACTAGCAGTTTGGTTCTCAGTGTACATAAATAGTTAACCTCCTTCCTCGATCCAGTGATCTTTACTGTGTGGCGATACTTTGAGACGCACAGCCTTGCTTCAGAAAGAGACGCCTCCAGGTCCTCTTGTACATGTGTGCGGCGGCTGCAGCCCCGGACCCATACGCTGCAGGATTGCTGGTGATTGGAATGAATGGGGCTTCAGTGCACTTGCACGGAATGGAGACCTTGAGTGGTCTCTATCTGAAGCAAGGCTGTGTAGCTTTGCTGGATCGAGGATGAAGGAAATTCTTTTAGGTGGGCTGCACTCAGAGGAGTGGGGGCATGCCTTAAACGACATATACCAAAGATACAATTGTCTTGTAATGTCTGATATATAGATTATCACTCTGTAATATACTTTTCCGCTAGCTTTTTCAAATACTGTGATAAATGCACCAAGTTTAGAGAAACGTGTGACTATCTCAATAGTCAACAACTGCCAAAATAGACAACTCATGCAGACAATTGCATACAAGCTATGCAGAGAGAAATTGGATTAGTTATCTTTGGTTATTTAACACAGGACTTCTAAAATGTATTAACTTAATCTACATGACATGATGTTATGGATATTTTTGGGTGATTGAATAGCAAAGATTTTTGTTAATTGTTACATTTTAAGACCATGGGGGTTATTTACGAAAGGAAAATCCACTTTGCACTACAAGTGCAAACTACAAGTGCAAAGTGCACTTGGAAGTGCAGTCGCTGTAAATCTGAGGGGTAGATCTGAAGTGAGGGGAAGTTCTGCTGATTTTATTATCCAATCGTGTGCAAGCTAAAATGCTGTTTTTTATTTTCCTTGCATGTCCCCCTCGGATCTACAGCGACTGCACTTCCAAGTGCACTTTCAGTGCAATTTCAAGTGCACTTTGCACTTGTAGTGCTAAGTGGATTTGTCTTTCGTAAATAACCCCCCATGTGCTGTTTTAGAAGCCAAGCCTCTGCCACTGATTTGCAAATTAACCAGTCGGACTAATTTAAGTCAGGTTAAAGGATATAATGTACAGGAAGTATGGGCGAGGGGATTAGGACTTTTGAACAAGCATGTGGGCAGACAAAGGACAGAGTTGTTCTTGAAGACAGAGGCAAGAGCTGATCTGAGGGCTTTGGAGAAAGCCGATGGACTCCATCAATGGAAAGCCCAAGTTGAGTAGCTGTTTAGTATACTTATTGCATACATATTGTACATGCTTATTTGCTAGGAAGATAGTCAGCTTGTGCATTTTATAGGCATATTTTGTTATACTTTGCACGCTATGAATTGTGTTTTCTGCAGTTATACGTGCAGCTTTTCTTTTTAGTAAAAGTATTAATACACTACAGAGGTCTAAGCTTCCTTGGGTTTTACTGAAAGAACCTTTAAAAAAGACACCAAGCAAAACATGCATTCAGCTTTGTGAAGCAAGAAATGTGTAAGGACATTACCCTTGATATATGTTGTAAAAAAGCATACTGCCCACTCTGTTTCTTTGGCACTTTAAAAACCAAACTGACAAGACTACCCAGTGCTGGCAATTCTTAGCATATTAATCATGTCTTTCCACAGGCAGGATGAAAGCAACATGAAATCAAAAGTAAGCTATGCAATATATGGATATTTAAATATATAATACATATTTAATTTTAAATTAAATAGAATATTGTTTAATTATTTTTTTAATTACATGATAATGCCTTGTCCTCTTTAAATATGTGGAGAATATGAACTTTCATAAAAAATATTAAATTATTCATATATAGATTTTCTGCAGTTATTGCCTCCTTTCACATGCCCAGTGAAATGAGGCAATAGCAGAAGACGCAATAATGACACATGAAGTCTTGCACTGGTCAAGTTTTACTTGACGTGTACATCCACTATATAGTACATTTACCCATTAAGTAATTGGAAGCATCAATATTTTTTTTCTAATCACCTCTGCCCTATCACCAAGGATACATAATAATGGATGAAAAAAAATACAACCTGCCAGCAATGTGGATCTTCACTGGTTCATATATATGACAGCTTGTTCTGGATACTAGGGGATATTATTACATGAACACTCATGTCATACAATAAACAAGCGATCATCTCTACCTGCTCATAGATGGTTTTATTTACCTATTTTTACAAAGTTATAAGCACACTGTGGCTGTTATAATGCATCAGAGAGATGGGTCGAGCAGCCATATTTTAGGCCGGCAAAAAATACATGTCTTGCTTTTTTTACCTACGACAGTAAATGTCTTATAAAAGATTTTTTAGTGTACATTTAAGATGACCATCACTGTTATTCATTACATATCCCTGCCATTGCAGTCCAACTTTGAATAAATAACCCTGCAATAAAAGTAATTTATGCAGCTGAGAAGCAGGTGCTGACAGCCGGGGGTGGACAGCAGTCAATTTGCAATTTGCTTAGAGCAACAGATCTTGTTTCACAGGGTGTTCTGGGTAATCCAGAAGGAAAGGCACTGAGCATCCCAAATAGGATGTGTGTACTGTACCTCCCTCATTTCTGCCTTGAAGGAGTCAGCCTGTTGAGGACTTGCCCCTTGATCGGAGCTTCTCTCTCCTTCAGTGTCTTCGCTCAGCATGTCCTCTGCCTTGTCGATGACATCCTTCATCTGCTCAATGAAAATCTCTTTCTCCATCTGCAGTATGAATTCATTTTCCACCTGGAAGCATATAGATATGTTAATTCACAGCACAGTCTTGCCGCATCCACAAAGCATAATATCAGAATGGCAATGCTAAGCGCTCTCAAATAATATACAGTTGCATCCCCTACCTTCAGTTTATTAAAACTGAAAACTTGGAACCCATCATCCTATTACAGCTGGGGGAACTGTTCTCCCAAAGGGAAGACAGATTCTGCTAAAGAAATTTTAATTGCACTCGTTCATATCGCGGCTTCTTCAAATAACCACATTAGCCCATTGTAAGACACTTCAAAGGCCATCAGAACAAGCTAATGTAAAGAGAGAATATAATAGATGGCTTTACGGTTATGTGGGTATGTATGGATGGTTATACAGAGCCCAGGTTGTAGCTAGTGATATAAACAGACATCACTGTATTTAGAAATCATCCTGCCTTATGCACATTTGAACAATGCACCCTTTTATATTTGCCCTATTCCTCACCATGTTATATATTTAAAAATGTGAACCCTAAAGCTGAACCACTAAATAAACAGGTGAAATACATATATGGGAACAGTTTTACCTGTCAAAGGATTTGTATTTCTGTCCATCCGGTTCTGAGATTTACATAGCTTTGTGACCTTGTACAGCCCTGCATGGCAGAGCCAGAGACCCGATTTTTTTTATTTTCTTGCAGCAGTTAGGTTACATTTGCAGCCAGTGACTGGGTTGTATAAGGAGAAGCTGCAGACTGATGAGCTAGTCATTCTTTCCTCCCATCAGCGTGTTCTTTAGTAGCACATGAGCACTGGAGCCCAACTGACTGACTCATTGTTCTGCTTTTTCCTCTCTCACTCGGAGCTCTGCTGTAAAGGGACTTACAATAGACTTGTGCTTAGAAATTATTGTTTTTCAATAATACATCATTGAACGTATTTTTTTATACCTACCTAAAGTTCAGCTTTAAAGCCAAGAGTGGCATATCTACAGTAGAGTGCTTTACATACAAAGCTCTCAATGAAAGAATGGTTATATGAAAATTGTTTTATAGAGTCCTGTTACTCTATGTAGCACGGTTCTACTAATAATTTACCAAAGCTGTCATAGGATGTGCATGCAAAAAAAGCATGAGCAAAATTGTAAGTTATTTATTGCTGCCTCTGTAAACTCTACTGCCATGGGCAGAGTCATATGACGGTCTTATAGTAAATATGGCCTGTTATTTGAGCATAACTAGCTACATGTGCTCCAAATCTTTGTAAAATACATATGGGGAAAATAATTGATTTCCTTGACACTAAAATTATGTGTGCTCAAAGCTTTGCACCAATGCTTCCACACCAGTAACCATTGCACTCATTTTCAGAAGGCAAAACCATCTATATGTCTCTCTTTCTACATTGCTGGATGGGTGGGTCTTGTCAATCTTGGCACTCTATTCTATAGGAGACTACAATGTGCAACATGTCTGACAAAAATTGTTTACAGCTTTAAAATATTACATTTTTGTATATAAAACATAGCTTTTCGCATATATCCTGCTGGGATCTGAGAACTGCTGGGAGGAGCACAGATGAATTTCTTTCCTTCATTTTTAACTAAATCTGCTAATGGGTTGCAAGGCACATATCACAAAAAGGCCCTGATTGTTCCTAACCTTCCAGTCTTCCATATCCTCTGGAGGCAACTAAATGCAAAATTTCACAAATAATGCAAATCACTAGATGAATATTAATTTGACAACCCCCCACCCCCACCCCACTTGCCTTACCATATATGTAGCAATCTCCTCTGGTGCATCGCCATCCAAGTCAAATTTGAAAGTAACCATTTTGTGGTTGTGTGTTTCCAGCTGGCATTCTACCATCTTGTCTCCAGTGTTGCACACCTGCAGAAAATGGTGATGTTACATCACGATGTAATTCCATCTGTATACAAGTATTAATCCCCAAAAATGAGCTTGGGCTTACATTAAGAATTGTTAGTTTAGGCTTATTGGTCTTTTCCTGGCGGGAGCGAGTCCGCGATGACCTCCTATGATGTTTCTTGGATGGTTTTCCATCAGGTTTACCGCCAGGTATACCCTCGTATCCATCACTCATTTCTCTACCAGAGGCAGCATCAGAACCTATGTAACTAACAGTACAAATAGGAGTTAACACTATAGGCTCAATTCAGAATGCTTTAATTTAACACAAGGATAAGGATCTGTTTTATTTTTTAGATTTACAAATAGTCATTAAGTTTATTGATATAGGCCTCTGTGTCTTTTTCCACAACTTACACAGAGTACAGATACTTTGAAAATTTGAACATCCCAGTGTATGTCTTGTGAAAATTCTCTCTGAGAAATGGAAAGAGTAAAGACTGATTGTTAATTGGTTCATGGCGGTGAATGAAGGTGACAACAGCTATTGTTCTCATGAATCCTAGGGTGTAATTGTGTTTCAAAGAAAAACAAACTGAAAAAAAAAGGGAAGGGGAAGCAGAGGGGTGGTCCATGACTCATTGGGCTAGCCTAGTTTATCCAGCAGAGTATTAAGGTCCTACTCACAAATAAAGGTTGCGCCACCTTCCTTCTGTGGCAACAACCAGTACAGCATATTGTTGGGTTCATTATCTAGGAATGGGTGAAAATGGTGAAATTGTGCTTCCCAGATTTACAGGAATAATAAGGCTGGGTTCACACACATTTAGCTGTGGTTTGCAGTCCGGAGTGTTTCTGTTCACCAGTTCAGGTGCAAATTTTTGCATGAATTTGCACCTGAACCCAGACCCTAAAACGCACAGGACCCTTTTCAAAACTGCACCAGACATGTGTGAACCAGCTCCATTGAGAGCTGGTCACATTCATATGTTATGCGAACCCAGCCTAAAGATCAAGAAGTATGCTTGTTAGTTTCTCAATATTTCTTTTTGGTTGCAAGCAGTGCACGAGGCTTCGATAGCAGGATAAAGTCACTGAGGTTGATTTACTAAAACTGGAGAGTGCAAAATCTGATGCTGCTGTGAATGGTAGCCAATCAGCTTCTAACTTCATTTTATTCAATTAAGCTTTGACAAAAAACCTGGAAGCTGATTGGTTTCTATGCAGAGCTGCACCAGATTTTGCATGCTCCACTTTTAGTAAATCAACCCCACTATGTAACAAAGCTACCCAAGAGTCTTAATAAATGAATTGTAAACCGGGATTTCATGAGCGCGAAAATTTTTGTTCAGAAGGTCGCAGCCATGTCCACTTTATCTGCAGGACATCTACTGTTGTGCAACCTCTGAACCGCTTGTTTAGGTGATCAAGACTTCTAAAGGAGAGCTTGGCAGAGACCAAGTCAGACACCGTCAGTATTCATAATATTCAAAAAAATTTCAGGGATGTCTAAACCTGGGAGGGACAGGAGATATGAAAGTTTAGTAGTAATGAAAACCTACGTTAAAAGAACAATTTATTCTTCTCCTCCCCCAAGGGCAGTGCCAGTTAAACTAAGTGACGCTAAGATCAGGGTGGGGGGTCGGCTGTCCTACTTTGTCCCTCAGTGGGAAAAGATATCAGACAGCACTTACATCTGCCAGATCATGCGAGAAGGTTATTGCTTGGAATTTTCGGCAAAACCCCCCTCTATGATCACCCTTACACATCCCCTCAGGGATGCCCTGAAAAGATCAGCCCTTCTGGATGGTATCCAGGAATTAGTAGAACAGCAGGTGGTGCCAGTATAAAAAAAAAACAATACCAAGGATTCTACTGCCATGTATTCATTATTCGCAAGCCGTCAGGAAAGTATCGGATGATAGTAAACTTAAGAAACCTGAACAAGTACCTGGAATACAAAAACTTTACTATGGAGAGTATCTGCTCCGCACACAAAAACCTCATGAAGGAGGCCTTCATGATGACACTGGACCTTAAGGATGCCTACCTGCATGTGCCAATTCATGTGGATCATCAGGCATTCTTGAGGTTCGCAGTAGTCATCGGAGGGGAGATTTTTCACTGGTAGTTCAGAACCCTCCCATTTGGGTTAACAGCCAGCCCAAGGATTTTTACAAAAATCCTAGCAGAAGCAGTAGCCTTTCTGCATCTCCAGGGTATATCTGATTGTGTACCTGGACGACCTAACTGATCTCCAGACCATCAGTCACCCAGGTCAGATCAGATACCAACAAGGTAATGTCGGTTCTGGAAAACCTGGATTGGATAGTCAGCATGGAAAAATCCTCCCTCAAACCAGAACAGGTCAAGACCTTCCTAGGCTACATAGTGGACACCAGACTACAGAAGCTCTTCTTGCCAAAGGACAAAGTGGCAAAACTAGCTTCATCAGTGGGGGGCTTGATAAAAAACCCTGTCATGCTCCAGAAGGGAGGTGCTAAGAACCCTAGGTCTGATGTCGGCAAGTATACTGGCCATAGTCTGGGCGCAACTTTACTCAAGAGTCCTACCAGAAAATGGAGGAGAATTCAGAATTAGTAGTACTTCAATTATAAAACAAAATGTTCATGTAAAACGTCATACTTCTAGAAATTTCTACTTTAATCTCACTGATAAACAATACAGCTAGTGCCTACAATAACATTGCAGATGGACAGAAATAACTCACTTATCAAAGCTTTGATTTGAACTTGGCAGATTTTCTTGATTGTGCTGTTCCTAAAACATGAAATGATAAAAAATTAGTTTAAAAAAAAATACTTCTTACATCAGCAGAGACATTACAAATATTTAAACTTTGAGGCCAGCCTGAGTAAAAGAAATATAAAAATCTACCTCATGAGCAGATTCTGCAAATGACTGTGTCGCTTGGCACTGAGTGAGATTATGCAACTCAGGAGGCTGGGAAATGCCAGTACTTGGAAAGGACATACTCTGATTCTCAGCCAAGACAGCCTCAGTATGTGGCATGGTAAGTGGTAGAGAAGGTTGGGCAAGGTAATCTTGTCCTTGCAATGCTTGGGAAATTTCTGAGGGAAAGTGCACTGGTGGTGACATCATTGCAACTGGCAACACTCCTACGGGGGTAGTTAAGTCCACTTTATACTGGGAAAGACCAATGACCTGTACAACATGATTGATGAAAAGTGGTTATTTCAACAATCCAGTTCAACCCCATAAATATATATGAGAAAAATACACATAGCCAACTGTTTGTGAACACCCCATCTTCACATCTGGAACTTGTTGGGCATCCCATTCTAATACCATGGGAATTATTTGGGATTCCATTCCCTCTTCTCTTGCAAATTTAACAGCCTTCACTCTTTTGAAAAGGCTTTCCACAACGTTTTGGAGTGTTGGGGCAGATTTGCTCCCATGCAGCCAATAAAGCATTTGTAAAACCTGTTTGATGTTGGAGGAGTTGTTCCAGTTGATTAAAAAAAGTGTTAAGCAGAGGGGAGGTTAGAGCTCAAGCCAATCAAGTTCCTCTACACCAAAACTAACCTTATTATATCTTTTTGGGACCGTTTTGTGCACAGGGGCACAGTTAGGCTGGAACAGAAAAGGGCCTTCCTCAAACTTTTGGCTTAGAGTTAGAAAAGCACAATGGTCTACAATGTCTTTGTATGTTGAACTCAATTTAGAAAGGGGTCTACATACTTTTGACCATAAAGTGTATACTAAAACTGATTCACATTAAAAACATTCTCAAAAGGAACACCAGCCGACAAGGAAGAGTTAGAAAAAGTGTTCACCCACAGGTTCCTTCAATCATTTGTTTTATGTCCCCCCAAAACCTCTTTGTACCCAACATCTGTGTTCTTGAACTTAAAATTTTATGGGGTTGATTTACTAAAACCGGAGAGTGCAAAATCTGGTGCAGCTGTGCATGGTAGCCAATCAGCTTCTCACTTCAGCTTGTTCAATTTTGCTTTGACAAAACAAACTGGAAGCCGATTGGTTTCTATGCAGAGCTGCACCCGATTTTGCACTCTCCAGTTTTGGTAAATCAACCCCTATATTCGAGCAGGGCTGTTTATTTCTGTTGCCCTGGAATAACATTTGACCTACCCATGGTGACATTCTTATTTGCATAGTTTCTAAGAACAAGCAGCTGAAAAACAACCAATTAGATAACCCGTCCAGAAAGCTACCATATTTTTGTGTAAAAAGCTTCTCTGGGAGAGTTTGTCTGCATTAACTATGTCTTTCTTCCTCCCCTGTGCCCACACTATAAAAAAATAAAAAAAACAACATTCAAGCAAGACTTGTGACACGGGTCCACTGGCAATCTTGAGCACCTGAGGGCAGTCAGGACAAGCTTGCATTGTTCCACCATCATCCACACAGAAACTTTTGTCTTTACACATCTTGTTCAACCAAAACTATCTACCAAACAACTCTGTAGAGTAAGGGCCAATTTGTAGATTCTCGTGCTACACAGTTTTGTTAAATTCTGTCAACCTGACAGATTAAGTAATATTTGACTGTGTGTGCCCTCTATTAGCAGATTCTACAAACTACAGAAAGGAGTTTTTATCATATCCCAGGTAAAAAAAAAATATATACAGCAGTTGAAAGGAGAAAAGAGAATTGCTAATAAATCATATTTCAGAGCACATTATTAAACAGATAAAATACCAAATGTTGATGTAAAAATGGAAATAAAGAGTAGGGTAGGAAAAAAAGATTGCATGCTCTCAGAATCAAAGCATAGTCATCTTTTTTTTTTTTTAAATAAAAACTGAAAATGCTTCTTGACATGAGCCTTGTAATTAGGAATTGCAAAATGTTAAAGTAGTAGTACATTTCATTTCAACACTGTAGAAAGCTAAACATAATTTGAAACAATAAAATGCCTTATTGGTGCAGACAAATAAAAATCTATCATAACTTTTGTTACACAGTTCTGTCCCCTTTGGGACAAAGTACATCTAGAACTTTTTCCCATGTTGCTAAGTGCTTTCTAACACTACACTATCTTGCCTCGACCAATCCGACAACAGCTTTGAAGGAGACAGCTGACTCATATGCAGCTTGTCTCAGCAGTGAACGCTTTCCACAGACAAGTAACAGCAAGAGGAATGCAGAGCCTGGCATGTTCCCATTCCCTCTGCATTCTTCTTGCCACTGCTGGTTTGTGGAGAGTGCTTATAAGTTGCATATATGAATCTGCTGTCTCTTTGTCAGTTTGGCCACGGCAAAAGGGAAGGGGGGCAGGTCGGACCTTGTAACTATGCTTAGAAAGCACTTGGCAACATGGGACAAAGTACTAAATCGGGAACAGAACAAAAATGATATTGATCGTTTTTAAATAAAATATATGTTTGCTAGAATGAGGTTCAAAAATGAGATGTTGTAGGTTCCAAATTATTAAACAAAAACGTTCACCTCTAACAAAACTTTGACCGTAGATTACTAGGCAGATTTGCCAGTCGTTGGATTGAATCCTTCCATTATTACATTTTCTGAACTAATCCAAAATATTAGATGTTGGTATGTGTTACTTTTGTTGTGCACCTTCAGTATCCTAGTTAAAGCTCAGCATCTTTACAGTTTACTGAAGTTTAATATCCAAGATGAATCCTTTTGTACGTGCAGAACTTATCTATTTCATTATGTGCTCTATTTTCTTGAAATGAAGAAAACATCCCATAGCGCAATGATTTACTACTACCACTGTTCTAGGACAGCTCAGGGGAGCTTGTACAAAGGCAGCAAGCTGGCATCTCTGTAATGATGGACAACACAATCTCTGATGGAAAGAACTTTCCTAGCAATTATAAAATTATTAGTATAAAAAGACTGAGAAGGTCTTACTTTTGGATCAGTGGCATAAATGTACATTGCTTACATCTTTCTCATCATTTAAATGTTTAAATGGATTGGGCTTCGGTCCCAAATTTATAGCTTGGGTTAATAATACTGTTACAAATACCTTTGAAATATCTAGGGACACTCGGCAGGGGTGACCATTGTCGCCCCCGTTTTTGCCCTCGCTATAGAGCCATTGGCGGCACAGTTGAGGGAGGATGGGGAGGTGAAATGTTGCTGGAAAGAGGAAAAGACCTCTTTGCATGCCGATGATATGCTTCTATATCTGGCAGAGGCGGAGGGTTCTTTGGCTACAGCTTTGAGTAAATTCAATTTTGAGGGGTACTCGGGGTTTAAAGTTAATTGGGAAAAATCATTGATCTTCCCCATTTGTCCAGAATATTCCCTGAGCCTGCCTCTGGATGTCCCTCTGAAAACAGTTTCTAGGTTCCAGTACCTTGGGATTGAGGTCCAGCTACCAGCGAACACTGTATTAAAAACAAATGCTCTTATGGTACGGTACCTCTGAAGGATAACTTGCAGACTTGGTTTAAGCTGCCCCTCAACCTCCTGGGCCGGATCAACATGTTTAAGATGATATATCTCCCTAGGTTTCTCTATATATTTTGGCATGCACCGATTTATGTCCCAAAAAAACTATTCACGGAAATTAACACATTGCTCACCTCATTCC
Organism: Aquarana catesbeiana; assembly: GCF_042186555.1. Classification (NCBI taxonomy): domain Eukaryota; kingdom Metazoa; phylum Chordata; class Amphibia; order Anura; family Ranidae; genus Aquarana; species Aquarana catesbeiana. The sequence continues at coordinate 72,235,198 of NC_133330.1, read as the reverse complement.
TCTGGGGTACTAAACTGCCTAGAGTGTCCCTTGACACATTGTTTTTACCGGTTCAAGCCGGTGGGCTGGCTCTTTCAAACGTAGTGCTATTACTTGGCCACTCAATTGACGCATATCCATTGGTATTTTTTTCCCCAGATGAGTATAGCTTCGGTGGAGACTCAGGCTGCTCGATCAACTTGTTTGAAGCACTTTCATATAGAATCTTTCTTATCTGTAATAGAAGGATGGAGGGCAGTCCTTTGACTACTTCTCTTAATGCTCCCTTATGCTCCCTTATGGTACAACCCCCAGCTAACAAGCTAAAAAAATTCCCTGATAGGGCGTGTTGGGCTCAGTATGGTATTAAGTATGCTTGTCAATTGTTTACGAACCAAACTTTTAGAACTTTCAGGGATCTCCAAATTAAATATAAGTTCCCCAATGCCTATTTTTTTCCGATATCTACAACGACGCCATGCCATGGCAGCCCAATTTGGTCTGCGGGAGGTTCGGCTTTCCCATTCTGGGCCGGAGAAATTGCTAGTCGAGGATGATCATTCAAAACTTATCTCAAGATATTATTTTGCCCTGTTAACCTCTTCCTCCCCTAGGATGGAGAGGGTGGAGGCTCAGTGGAGATCTGATATCCCCTCCCTTACAGAGGAATCTTGGTCTGAAGTCGCTGAATTGCTGTTGCCTTCGGTGATTTCAGCCAGGGATAAAATTATCCAGTTTAAATTATCTCCACCGTGTGTATTAGAACACCCGCATGCCTTCATAAGATGGACAGGGTGAAAACACCAGAATGTTCTGGCTGCGGTAGGAGATTATTTTCATATGGTATGGCTCTTCCCTCATGTGGGGAAATTTTGGGCAGCAATTACGAAATTCCTAGAGGAAAATTTGGGGAGGAGGAATTGTCCTCTTTTAAAAAAACTTTAAGAATAGTCTTTTTTTAAAAGCATTAGTTCTGAAATGGAAATATCCAAGGCCTCCATCCCTCCTCTTCTGGGAGCAGCAGATTAATGGAGCTTTACCGAAATATAAACTAACCTACAACTTCAGGGGTTGCCCTGAAAAGTTTAACAAAATATGGGCTGGTTGGATTAAATCGGTGTCCGGAGAGATAGAGGTGTAAATGTGGTAAAGATGGATCCCTGAATTGATTATATACTAATCAGCAAAATAAATATTTATGCATGACAATGGTATTTGTTTTATTATTGTGCTTTCAAAAGGTGAATTACTACATTAATCTATAAAGTTGAGCTCAGTTTGTTCTCTTATGTTTCTTCCTGGGGTATTCCCCTGGAGATACAGGAGGTTGGAATTAAACGTAGTTGAATACACAGGATGCTAGTAATATATGTACTGATACATCGACTCTAATCCTTTGGTATTTGTATGCTACCGTTTACCAATTTCATGGATGTCATTCCCTGTAACAGATGTGTTTTAGATATTGTAATTTTTTTATTTATTTGAAATAGGAATAAATTTACCCTTTACCCCACTTCAGCCCCGGAAGGATTTACCCCCTTCCTGACCAAGCTTTTTTGCGATAAAGCACTGCGTCGCTTTAACTGACAATTGCGCAGTCATGCGACGCTGTACCCAAACAAAATTGACGTCCTTTTCTCCCCACAAATAGAACTTTCTTTTGGTGGTATTTGACCACCTCAGCGGTTTTTATTTTTTGCGCTATAAACAAAAAAAGAGCGTCAATTTTGAAAAAAAAAATATTTTTTTTCTACTTTTTATTATAATAAATATCCCCAAAATATTTTATATATATATATATATATATATATATATATATATATATATATATATCTTCCTTAGTTTAGGCCAATATGTATACTTCTACATATTTTTGGTAAAAAAAAAAAAAAAAAAAAAAAAAACACAATCGCAATTAGCATATATTGATTGGTTTGCGCAAAAGTTATTGCGTTTACAAAATAGGGGATGGATTTTATGGCATTTTTATTATCCATTTTTTTAATCAGTAATGGCGGCGATCTGCGAACAGATCGGACACTTAACACCATTTTGGGACCATTGGCATTTATACAGCAATCAGTGCTATAAAAATGCACTGATTACTGTGTAACTGTCACTGGCAGGGAAGGGGTTAAAACACTAGGGGGCAATCAAGGGGTTAAGTGTGTTCCCTCAGTGTGTTCTAACTGTAGGGGGGGTGGGCTCGCTAGAACATGACAGAGATCACTGCTCCCAATCACTGGGAGCAGTAGATCCCTGTCATGTTGCTAGGCAGAACAGGGAAATGTCTTGTTTACATAGGCAACTCCCCGTTCTGCCTCTCCTTGTCACGATCTCTGGCCACCGGCAGACAGAGTCCGCAGGACCTGCGGGCACGCTCCCACAGCAGGAGTGCGCATGCCCGCTAGCCGCCGATGACGGGGTGACGTATGGGTACGTCATTTTGCACACCCGTGCCACTTTGCCGACGTATATAGACGCGAGCCGGTCGGCAAGTGGTTAAAAAAAATAATTTAAATGGATAAACTGCTTGTATTTTATAGAGCATCAGATATGGCCAGTCTGACATCCTTTTGCCTTTTATATATAAAAAATATAAAGTAATAGGTTATTAAAGCAACTGACTTTATTAAACCTGTCACAAACCTTGGCAATTCAAACTGAGCAAACAATGAATAAAAAGCATAAGTTAATTACCGGAATGCCTCAATTACCAACAGAAAAGATCAAGCTTTGCTCATAACTTTAGCTGCAGATCTGTAGATCTACTGATCACCTTGACAAATAAAAATCTGATGCTTTTAGAGTAAACATCCGCTGTTCTTGTGTGAACATTTCTCAAACAAATTCCACTGGAACAATGTTTGCACATACTGTCCTCTAATACAATGCGAAAATAGATATTGTTGTATATTGGGAAAATGTAAACAATTCAATGGGCCATATATACATTTTTAGCTGCTCCCACTGTTTTAGAGGAGTCCTAGTCAAACAATGCACCCACCACATCAATAAGAGTCAACAATAGTTTGTTTGATCTATGGCATTTGTGATACTACAGTGCTAAATTGCTTGATTTCCCCATCAACACGTCAGTTTAAACGGGGGAAACCTTCCCACTGCGCTATTGTGTTCTGCCGAAGGGGGGGGGGCACAAGGAGCCTTCCCTGAGAGCATAACACAATGATTAGTGTTGCTGGTTTATAGCCGGCAACACTAATTGCTCGGGAAAAACCTGACAGGCCGGTTGTACACAAGTCAATAGCTGGATCGACTTGTGTGCAACCAGGATGCCCATAAATGGACTGAAATTCGATCCATGTATGACTGGCTTTAGACAATGCTTCTCTCATAGAAACTGATGTAGAGAGGAAGAGGTAGGAATGGCTACCCAAAATTTCTAAATAAAAGGCCAGCAACATAAGCTAAAAGGGGGACTCTATTACCACAAGAAGAACAATGGAAAGTCTGTGCGAGAGGGGCTTTCACAAGACCAAGGAAGGATTTTCACCTGGGGATGATACTAAATCTACGTTACAAGAGCACTCGGTTTTATGAAATTATGAATTATGAAAGAGTAAAGCCTGGAACCCCGTGTTATGGAAATTGTGAACGATAACTCAAGCCACGTAACTTTTTAGTGTACCCCTATTGAATAAAGACCATTGAAAATACTAATTTGCTAGAAAGGGAAGAGAAAGGGGATTATAGCGGTGTCCAAAGAGATAGTTAGAATACTGTATACTGACACAACTATAAAAAAATACAATATTTTATTAACAAACGAGTTAAAAAGAGTATACGATAAATATATTCAACAAGGGTGTGGACAAACTCTAAAGGAAGAAAACTGAACCAACGTATGCAACAGTGTATCAAGAACCAGCCAGTAGCGTGGCGGCAGGTCTTGTTGGCAGGTATGAGAGTCCTACATGTTTCGCCAACATTGGCTTCCTCAGGAACGGTTGGTTATACCTGTATTGGTTTCCTGAATTCTAAATAGAGAAATAAATAAATAGTCAGTCAGAGAGACTACAGCAATATATATCTCAGACAGAAACCAATGAAATTAAAATAAATATGAAAAATGGGTTACCACATAAATACAAATTGGAAGGCTGCCGGACATGGCCAAAAAGTTCCCCCACACACAGAGCCGCCTGGGCGAACACTCGCCCCACCCACCACCCACCAGAGGGACACCCCCCCACCCAGAGGGTAACCCCAAGAACCTCAATCCCAAAGATGGTAATTACCTACCAGTAGGTCACAGAAGGGTGAACATGTGTAGCTCCCCAGGGTGAACGCAGAGCTCGATGTCGCAAGTAGGTGGCTGCAGGGGGCGAAAAAAGGGGGCCTGGCAGAATAGAGGAACATTATATAAATATATAACATGAATTGGGTGGACACCCAAAAATTTGTGTCCAGCCACTGTGAAATTGGGCTAACAAAGCCTCAAAAATACTCACGATTTATATCTAGTAAAAACAACAAGGAACAGGTAAGGCTGATATTGTTGTTGAAAAGAATTATTGATGAAATAGTGACTGGAAGGAAAAAATAAGGACGTATAAGAAAATAGAATGGTTACCATTGGCCAAAAGATATATGCTGAGGATAAGAAATGGGGCCATATGTAACATCCAGCTATGCCTACATAGTTACAAAAGTAAAAAGGAAGAACAAACTCACCAATGAGTCCAATAAGACTAATTGGGAATAGCCTAGGACTGTGAAGATGCAGTCAGTCTAGGTGGTATAGCACAGTTGGACTGCACTATAAAGAGAGGTATGGAGTTAGACCTGATGTCCAAGACCTAAATGACAAGAAGAGCAACAGCGCACAGTACAGGGATAAAGTACAGGCTTACCAGCTTACACGAGACAGCAAGTTTGGGAACCCTAAGCAACCGGTAGTGGGATGGCCGGGAGAGCCGGCCTTTAATATCCCCCACACACGAGTGGCGTCTGACGTCACCATGCGCGTGAGCGGACAGAGAGCATCACTGCTCATGCGCCCGTCAATGGCTACCATGGGCCTACAAGACCCAGGGAGCTATGCGGGGTAGTCTGTCGCGTCACATGATGTAAAGGACGCGAAGGGCGGACACTAATAAAGGATAGTGCCGCCCTTGGGTGTCCATGCGGCCAAGGCGGCATAAAGAGCAACCATCCACTCTCAAAGGGGGCTGGCCAAGCACACCCCCGTGACATATCTAGCGGCAGAAAGAAAAGGGAATAGAGGAAAGGGGGAGCCCAAGGGCGGCCGAGGGGAAAACCAAGGAGGGGGAAGGAGAGGCTAAACGCTAGCCCACCGCAATAGGGGGAGGAATGGGCGGGACATGAGCGGGGACAAGTGACCGTGGGTCACTCACACACCAATTGGGAGACACAGGGCCAGGTCCCTGCAGAGGTCCCACATGAGGACATGTCTAGCAGCCGAACAGAGATAGCAATTAAACATAAATATGGAAATTACAGCCTAACTTAAGCTAATACAAGGTAATGTACATGTAAATTTAATCAGAACAAACAAGATATTAACAATTATGAAAAATAATTACATTCAAATTTGTTCTATACTGAATAGATAAGGATAAATTAATCCGCGGATACAAGGTGCGACTTGGAAGTGGGAGGGGAGATGGGAGGGCCAAACAAAGGAATTATAATGTGCTAACAAAAAATAATAATAGTAATAGAGCCACAATTACAGAAAAGATTTGAAACTGATGTATTCATTCAACCCTGGAAATTTGGTGGCTTCCAGGGTATGTATCCACTTAGTCTCAAGTTGAAGTAGCTTTTGATCAATGCCACCACCCCTGGCATGTAAAGGAACATGCTCCAGGGCAGTGAACCCAATGACATGAGGATCAAAGTTGCACTACCAAAATTGCATAAATCTTTAAAATCTCCACCCGGCCGCCCCATTGTGTTCGGGTGCCATCGCTACTGTCTTACGTCAAAGACACGATACATCTCCTTCGCATTCTTGAAGACTTGCATCTACCCCACAATGCATGGCTAGTTGCTCTAGATGTAGAGAGCCTTTATAACGCCATTCCTCACAACAAAGGTATTGAGGTTGTCACTAAACTTCTGCAAGAAAGAGGTCCAAAATTTGAAGCTTATGGTCAATTTGTGATCAAACTCCTGCAATTCATTCTCACACAAAACCATTTTATGTTTGGGTCTTCCCACTTCCTCCGGGTACAGGTAGTGGCTATGGGGACCAAGTGTGCCCCCTCTTATGCCAACCTGTACCTGGGGGGGTGGGAAAGGGAACTTTTTGCGAACCCTGATCTAGCCCAGCTACTGTGCCATGTGGTATCCTGGCACAGATACATAGACGATGTGCTTTTCTTCTGGTCTGGCACCCGGGAGGAGTTGTCCCAGTTTGTGGATTTACTGGCCATTAACCCCTACAATTTGAAATTCACTATGGAGTGTAGCCAAACAAAAATTACATTCTTAGATTTAGAAATTCACTTGGACTCTAACGGAAATCTTTATTCGGCAATATACCGGAAGTCATCGTCCGGTAATACCATTCTTCACGCAGGTAGTGCACATCCAAAACCACCATTAAGGAGTATTCCTTTCAGTCAATACCTTCATATCAAACGAAATTGTTCACATGAAACGGACTTCCTTAAAGCCTCGTATGACCTCTATCACAGGTTAAGAGATAGAGGTTATAGCCATACGAACCTTTAATAAGGTTAAAAAGTTAGATAGGAAAACACTAATTTTTTCTACCAAGAATCGTGAAACTTCCCAGCCTGTTCGTCTCATCACACAATTTTCCCAGCACCATAATCAAGTGAGAGACATCCTTAATAAATTTTGGCCATTATTGACGGCAGATACAGTTATTAAAAAATACATTAAACCTTATCCAGATATAACCTACCGACGATCTCCTCATTAAGAGATCGTTTGATAAGCAGCCACCACTCCCCCTTGCAAGCGTCTTCTCTAACTGCCCCGGGCACTTTTCCATGTGGAAAGTGTGATGTATGTGAGTTCTTTTATGACTCCCGAGAAATACCGCTTCCCAATGGTTCTATCCACAGTATAAAACACACAATCACCTGTCAAACTGTGGGAATAGTCTATCTAACCACTTGCCATTGCGGATGTTATTATGTGGACAAGACTAAACGCCCGTTTTATACACGCATCAGAGATCACATAAAACCACTGTACAAACGTACCACAACCACTGCCATCAATAGACACATTGCCTTACAACATAACTTTGATCCTCATGTCATTGGGTTCACCGCCCTGGAGCATGTTCCTTTACATGCCAGGGGCGGTGGCATTGATCAAAAGCTACTTCAACTTGAGATTAAGTGGATACATACCCTGGAAGCAACCAAATTTCCAGGGTTGAATGAATACATCAAATTCAAATTCAAATCTTTTCTGTAATTGTGGCTCTATTACTATTATTATTTTTTGTTAGCACATTATAATTCCTTTGTTTGGGCCTCCCATCCCCCCTCCCACTTCCAAGTCGCCCCTTGTATCCGCGGATTAATTTATCCTTATCTATTCAGTATAGAACAAATTTGAATGTAATTATTTTTCATAATTGTTAATATCTTATTGTTGTTTGTTCTGATTAAATTTACATGTACATTACCTTGTATTAGCTTAAGTTAGGCTGTAATTTCCATATTTATGTTTAATTGCCATCTCTGTTTGGCTGCTAGACATGTCCTCATGTGGGACCTCTGCGGGGACCTGGCCCTGTGTCTCCCAATTGGTGTGTGGGCGACCCACGGTCACTTGTCCCCGCTCATGTCCCGCCCATTCCTCCCCCCCATTGCGGTGGGCTAGCGTTTAGCCTCTCCTCCCCCCTCCTTGGTTTTCCCCTCGGCCGCCCTTGGGCTCCCCCTTTCCTCTATTCCCTTTTCTTTCTGCCGCTAGATATGTCACGGGGGTGTGCTTGGCCAGCCCCCCTTGAGGGTGGATGGTTGCTCTTTATGCCGCCTTGGCTGTATGGACACCCAAGGGCGGCACTATCCTTTATGAGTGTCCGCCCGCCTTCAGCCACTGGCGGGCACATGATCCTTATGGATCATTATAACATCCCCCGATATATTGCATCGCCACCTGATAGGCGGGCCTACCAGTATATCGAGCCCTTCGCGTCATTTACATCACGTGAAGCGACAGACTACCCCGCATAGCTCCCTGGGTCTTGTAGGCCCACGGTAGCCATTGAGGGGCGCATGCGCAGTGGCTCTCTGTCCGCTCACGCAGGTGGTGACGTCAGACGCTGCTCGTGTGTGGGGGGGTATTAAAGGCCAGCTCTCCCGGCCATCCCACCGCCGTTTGCTTAGGGTGCCCAAACTTGCTGTCTCGTGTAAGCTGGTAAGCCTGTACTTTATCCCTGTACTGTGTGCTGTTGCTCTTCTTGTCATTTAGGTCTTGGACATCAGGTCTAACTCCATACCTCTTTCTCTCTTTATAGTGCAGTCCAACTGTGCTATACCACCTAGACTGACTGCATCTTCACAGTCCCAGGCTATTCCCAATTAGTCTTATTGGACTCATTGGTGAGTTTGTTCTTCCTTTTTACTTTTGTAAATATGTAGGCATAGCTGGATCTTACATATGGCCCCATTTCTTATCCTCAGCATATATCTTTTGGCCAATGGTAACGATTCTATTTTCTTATACGTCCTTATTTTTTCCTTCCAGTCATTATTTCATCAATAATTCTTTTCAACAACAATATCAGCCTATCGGGCACCCTTACCTGTTCCTTGTTGTTTTTACTAGATATAAATCGTGAGTATTTTTGAGGCTTTTTTAGCCCGATTTTACTGTGGCTGGACACTCAGATAATTTTTTGGGTGTCCACCCAATTTATGTTATATTTTTATATAATGTTCCTCTATTCTGCCAGGCCCCCTTTTTTCGCCCCCTGCAGCCACCTACTTGCGACATGGAGCTCTGATTTCACCCTGGGGAGCTACACATGTTCACCCTTCTGTGACCTACTGGTAGGTAATTACCATCTTTGGGATTGAGGTTCTTGGGGTTACCCTCTGGGTGGGGGGGTGTCCCTCTGGTGGGTGGTGGGTGGGGCGAGTGTTTGCCCAGGCGGCTCTGTGTGTGGGGGAACTTTTTGGCCATGTCCGGCAGCCTTCCAATTTGTATTTATGTGGTAACCCATTTTTCATATTTATTTTAATTTCATTGGTTTCTGTCTGAGATATATATTTCTGTAGTCTCTCTGACTATTTATTTCTCTATTTAGAATTCAGGAAACCAATACAGGTATAACCAACCGTCCCTGAGGAAGCCAATGTTGGCGAAACATGTAGGACTCTCATACCTGCCAACAAGACCCGCCGCCACGCTACTGGCTGGTTCTTGATACACTGTTGCATACGTTGGTTCAGTTTTTTTCCTTTAGTGTTTGTCCACACCCTTGTTGAATATATTTATTGTATACTCTTTAACTTGTTTGTTAATAAAATATTGTATTTTTTATAGTTATGTGTCAGTATACTGTATTCTAACTATCTCTTTGGGCACCGCTATAATCCCCTTTCTCTTCCCTTACTTTTACCATCAAATCTACTGGGATGAGGTGCTGTATTACATTGAGGACAATCCAGTCAAAAATCCTTTTCTTTCTAATTTGCTAGAAAGGCTAGGTAGCATGTGCATGTGGGGTTGTATGCAAATCTGTAACAATCTGTATGTCTTATACTGTTTTCCAAAAATTGGAAGAAGTTTGTATGTACAGAATTCTTGTTTAGTAAAAACATAATATACTACAGAGGATTCAGTTTCCTTGCTTTACTACAAAGTGACCCCAAAGATACAAAGCAAAAATAAAGTCTATTTTGTGCACTTTAAACTGAAGCCTGCTCAAGATCTGTTTAAAGCTTATATAAAGCTACAGTGGCCACTCCCACTCTGAAATCAAACAATACCCATATGGATGAGGCATAACTACATTGTCATCTCTACTGACCTGTTTGCAATTTGTGTTGGAAACTTAACTCCGCAAAACCAGGTTCCTGAAATCTATGGATGCCTATTGTTATTAACAGATGGCAGATAATTTGCAATCCCACAATCTGTACATTACATGTGTTAAAAAGGACTTCAAAATAAAGTTAAATCATGGGCATTGATACATATGTGGGTTGTTAAGAGTATTTTTACTTCCTTGGACTTCTCCACTAAAGTAGCTCTAAACCGTAACTAGGTCAGCTAAGCACTGTAAATCATTAACTGCCCTTTTCATAACACTTTTTCATCCTTTTTTGCAACTTGGAGCTGCTGATTTCCCCCAGCCTCTTTTAGCCACTTCCTGTCTACCTGCACTTGCTGCAGCTTAGACTGTTCATCATTGCTCTGGATAAATTTACTGATATTGAGTGGACAAAGGTAGACCCTTGCCTGTGTAAGATTCACCCTCGCTATGGATCCTGATGACCATTGGCTGTGATACGCAACGTGATGTAAAATCCCAAATTGTTAAGTTGTCACCCACTCCCTGAGCAGGGCTGTTGATTACAGGAGTTTCAGAGGGTCTGTCTAAGAACCGGGTTACTGCATATGGGAGAACAGCAGTCAAAGTCTCCTGGTGCTGCCAGCACAGGATTTTTTATTTATTTTTTTACTTTTGCTGCAACACTTAATGTTCATCTCTAGGAAAAGGAAACTGCTCTCCATGGGTTATAAATGTTTATTTAGGTCTAGAAAAAAAAGGCATATTCATTACTGTATAAGCAATCTAACTGAATTAAAGTAAAATTAAGAGGGTTCAGTATGCTTTCAAACTATCAACAAATAGAAAAAAAAAAATTTGGCTGTGCAAACACTCAAAAGCCCAACTTCAGGAAACCTAAAAATCCTCCCTTGCAGCAGGGAAGCTCCCCTGGCAGATAGCACTCTCACATGCACCGGCGGTGGACTGTTCCCAACGTCCTCACATCCAATATAGGGCTATGCTCCTTGCATCAGTCTTGATGACTTCAGAGAAAGATAGACCACCAGAAGAAAGGTAACAGGAGGCTGTGGGGACCAGTCTAGTGATAAAGTTAATATGCTTTACCAAGTCCCCTAGACATAAACGAGCAGTTAACTCTTGCAGACTGGGTGCACCCCCACTGCAAGGGAAGATTTTTAGGTTTCCTGGAGCTCAGTAATAATATAGAATTTATTTTTATTAATTGGATTTAGTTGTATTTATAATTTTAGGAATTCTATACTTGTCCTAAATATTGCTTAGAATTTTTGTTTTTATGCATGCTGACGATTCATTTTTGGTGTCAAATTTTCTGTGGACACGAAGGGATACACTTAACAGCCTTACAGGTTAACTTGCCAATACTGAGCTAAAATTCTGTCATTTTCACATGTTCATCATTGTTACATATTGACAGTCAATTTTATTTCTCCAGATTAAAATACTTATCACCAACTCAAACAGTGCAATTCCTTGTGTACAACGGTTTTCTATAGCTGCTGCTTCATAGAGATTTAAAAAAATGAAATTTTCTTTTCCTCCTATTCTAGCATGAGATAAAATGTACTACTACTTTAAATTCTGGCAGCCTTGTCCACATGCCCATATAATGTATGCATGGTAACACATACGGCCAACATGTCCAAATGGCTAGATCATGCCTGCATGCTCTTTCTGCAGAAGGAGCATTGTATGTGTGTTGACAGTTTTTCCTCTGTTGAAATTAGATCTCTCGGACCTACCAATCGTGTCCTTGCCCAAACCCATGGTTAAGGTCTGGATTTTTGTTTTGTGACAAAAGTACAATTCAGAGTAATGTCGCAAAATATTACCTGATTCCCAGCCCCAGATGTAGTCTGATCGGGAGGATGGGTTATGCTTGGATGATGTGACTGAGGAAGAGGAAGATGGGATTGTTGTGATACGGGCGGAACACTTGGAGAGGGATGAACAGAAGGGACATCACTCTGAATGATCTGCTGAAAAGAGGCCTGGTACGCGTGTGACTGGGGATGCTGTGGCATCGGTATTCCTGGCATGCCAGATGTTGCCACTGCTAATAAAGATACAGGCGCAACCTGGATATTTGGCACGAGATTAGTCTCATATTGTAGCACCAACTGTGGGTTGACTGTCTGCCCTGACGGGGGGCCCTGCAGGGGTGACAGGAAGGTTGGGCATAACCACACCTGGAGGGAAATACTGACAGGGAGCAGGCAGGGGGGTGATACAGACAGCAGGTAAGTCAGAGAGATTGGCAGGGAGGCTCTCGAGTCCTGTAAGAGGAGCAACTGCTGGTATGAGAGGATACGGAGGAAGCTGAAAAACAATGCACAAAAAAAACAAACAAAAAACAAAACACATTATTGCTGTTAATACAACACTGTACAGTTTCAACAAACATAGTACTTTATTAATATCCAAGTCTGGGGCATCCTCTTGAAAATGCAAAAACTTTAAACATTTTGGCACTAAATCTTAGCAAAAGAAAATTTCATATTTTTACTTGTGGATGCTGGTGGGCTGAATCAACCACAGGTTCTATATAACTTTTGGCGACACAAGCTGTAAGATCTTGACACCATAAGTGAATACAAACTCACAGGACTACCACTAATTTCCTTTGGCACTCTCCATTCTCTAGTAATATAAAATAGAGTCCAGCAAAGAGAATGAGACCTCCCATGTTAAGGCCATGACAGGCTGGTGGACATGGAAAGGAACATACAGAAAATTTTAAAGCACGCCCCTACTAACCTCTGTAGCTGTAGGCACTTAGGAGTAATTCATCCTCAAAGTCCTCAGAAGAATCACTAAAGTTCTCCCAGCTAGTCACTCACCCTGCTCCTCCTTTCAGAGCATGGATTTATATTTTAGAGATTATGAGGCTGAAAGACCACCAAGTCACTGTTGGGAGGCAGTGGAGCAGGGCGAACTAAGCAGTGCTTCTACCGTCCATCAATTGCTCTACAATGCCTGCAGCTGCAAAGTTCAGTGAGGACTTGCTGAAATGTTCATATACTGTTTTACGTCCATGTTAATATGTGAATGTCTATAGCCCAGCCTCGGGTTTACATACTCCAATCTGTTAATAGTTACCCAACTCTCTAAGTTTTGGAGGGTCTGACCCAATATAATCAAAATACTATATACCACTCTGCATTTTCTGGCTAAAGAAATCAGATACTAGATTTGCATTTTTCAGTATTTGCGTGTACCTTATCCATAAAGTTAAAGGAATTCAGTGAAGACTGAAACCAAGTCACCCTAAAAACTATTAATAAGACTTTACAAGGAAGACAGACATGACCAACTCAAGGACTACCATAAGGTCCTCCATAAAGCAACGAAATGCATTAAAAAAAACGTATTGGTGGAGCTCTCCAAAATGTCTGAATGCACAGTACTTTACAGGTTTACAAAAGATTACTTGTAAATTTATAACAATTCTTTCAACTAGTTTTAGTTTTTCTTACATCCCCCAGAGCTGAATGCAGACCTGAAAGTATAAAAATTAGAGATCAATTGGTTCTCCTTGATAAATTAAACAGGACCTACTTGTTTCTGAATTTTCCATTTACACCTCTCTATAACAAGGACCCCACTGTTTACATTTATGCCATTCATTAAGGTCAGCCATGAAGTGTTCATATATCAGCAGACTATTCTGCTTGATCATACTTTATCCAATCACAGGTAACCCATCAAGTTATTCATATAAGCATGGGGTTGTATGTGATCGATTAACTTGTTAGTTACCCTGCATAAAGTCTGCATTATTCAAAAGACGAAGAAAGGTTTCACAATCATACTTTCCATCCAACATATTAGATATACATATTAGATATAGCCATTAGGTGGCTATGTCAATTCTCCATATGAAGACTAATTATTACATTATATGGCCAAATGTTTGTGGAAACACATCCCAGATATTGAGTTGGGGCACATAATTCCAGGTGCATAGAGGCATGGTTTGACAAGTTAGGTGTGAAGTAACTCAAACAACCTATGCAGAGCCACTATTAACATCTTTTAAATGAACTGGAATGTCAATTGCAAGCCAAGTCTTCTCGTCCAACAGTAGTACCTAACCTCACAAATCCTCTTTTGGCTGAATTGGCTTAAATTCTCAGAAACATGTCTTGTGGAAAATCTTCCTAGAAGAGCGAAGTCTGTTAAAGTTGCAAATGAAGGGGGAAGCCATATATTAATACTCATGGTTTTAGAATGAGATATTAGAAATGCTCATATTAGTGTGATAGTCAGGTGTCCCAAAGCATTTGGTCAAAAGTTAAGTGGCCAAAATGACCTTTCCTGACCACTAAAGTTTATTTATAGCAAGCTGTAAACAGTCTGACATCCATAAATAGGGTGCAGATTTTGCAGCAAACTGAATAGGCTATATAGTGGATTCCCAATTTCCTCACAGTAGACAGAGTATTAATTTAATTGCATATGATGCAGTGCTCCGTGTCTCCTGAATCGAGACGATGTTAATGGTCCGGCTAATACAATGACAGGTAAATAATTATCCATTGTTTGATAGTCAAAATGTGCCCCCCCCCAAAAAAAATGTAAAGCCTCGAAAAAGATCAGGTGGGCAGGGATGGGAGCCAACTACATGGAAAGTTCTGAAGCAAGGGTCATTGTTATTTATCTTGGAAAACCACTTAAACTCTTAAAAATGTAAACAGCTGATTGCATGACAAAAGTAAAAAATTGGGGAGACTTTACCTGTGATGCAGGTACCTGGTGCTGTTGCAGTGGTACTGTAGGAATCTGTAGTGGTTTCAGTGGAGCCAGCGTGAGCGGGGGCTGGTACTGTGGGTATGTATGGGAGGTAGGTGGCACTGGACAGACAGCCTGCCCAGCTGGGATTTGTTGTAGAAGAGCTTGGTGTTGAAGTGATTGCTGTCATTCAAGCAAACACAAACAAAAAAATATTAAAACACTTGCAAAGACCTAAAACCCTAAAGTAACTGTTTGAAATAAAGGTAATAAGCAGAATTCTACAAAATAAATGATTTCTAAAATTGAACCAGTGTTACTTTTTTGTAACTTAATGGCGTAAACATAATGGCTTGTCTAGTAAATGGTTTTCTTTGCAGACACTCATTGCTTCTGTCATTATCTAGAGTAACCTATTGTTTTTCTAGTGAGTCACATCTTATACCACAATTCTGAACCTTCAGTTGCCTGCCTGAGCAGGTAAAAGAAAATGAAGATTTGAATATGATCGATCACACCAGCTCTTCCTTTTCTCAGAGAGCAGAAAATTACCCAGTAGGGGTTTAAACACTTCTCTGCTCTATCTAAAAAAGGTTTGGGCTTTACATGCAATTTATTATAAAGGAGAATTACATTATAATATTCTTACACTCAAAAAAAGCTTGTTTCATGTGTAGGGAGCTGCTTCCCTCTAGTGTATGTATTTGTAAATAGCTGTTGATTGGTAATTATCCCAGGTACTTAACCCGCTTTCCCTGCTAGCTGGGTCAGAAACCCCAGATTGGAAGACTGAGATCTTTAAAAAGGGGGGTTTCCAGGAAGTAGACACAGATGTGGACAGCAAGAACGTCCATGCAGAAGATGCTGCTGTATTCCATCCAGACCAGAAGCAGAGACTATAGGTTAATTGTATCTGAAGTCTGGTAACAAAAGTTTCTTTGTTCTCTTGATCTCTCTCAAGCACAGTGCCAGATAGCTAGGTCTGCATTACATTATGTATGTAGTGATCACCTTGCAGTATAATAGGTAAACCTCTATTTTTAATAGTGTTTATGTGCAACTCCTGTTGCATCCCCCCTGGTCTGGGATTCTCTAGCTATCATTTGCTCATTGCTCAGTAAGCAGCATAGAATGGAATCATGTTACACAGTTGACAACCCATCACTACCTAGATGTCCACATGCATGGCAGATTAGAAACAATTAGGTACAGTGGAGCAGAGTAGATAGGCTGACGTTGAGTTCCAGTTTCACACCACTGATGTTGTCTGTAAGAAGCTGCTTCTAAGGCTGATCCAATGTCGGTTGGAGGATCTCCGCACCAACTCTGATCCAGTATTTACCTCTTCAGAACAGACGCCACACCCATGACCATCTCCCAAGGACCTATGCAGCTGGACCTTGTTGCCACTTTTACATGGAGGCATCTTTTCTAAAGAACTGTATATACAACTTTACCAAGGTTCCTGTAGGGCTCATTTGCTTATCTTAAATGTTTGTATAATAGTTGCACACTATTACTAATCTTTTATCATATAAAGTTTGCATTATTCCTATACTGGTTTGTAGCTCTGCCCAGATAGCAAGCAATTGAGCTGCAAGTTTGAAAACGACTTGCTAAGCTATTACTAGACTTGCCAGGCTTCAAAAGTTTGTTGCACAATTGCAGCAAAAGTCCACATTGCATGACTCCAGATAAACTTTCTTTGCAAACATTATGCAAATTCTGGTTCAGTTATGTTGTGCAATAATCATCACACTACAGTGGTCACTGATTTGCAGAACTCTTGCTGTAGACTCACCACCGCAACTTTGCTCTTGCTAGAGACTTATCACACAAACTTGCTACGGATTGTAAAAGTGTCAACTAAAACTTGTGCTTCCAGTGCTCTGCAAGTGTACAAATTGCCAATGAAAATGTGTAGAAAGTTAAGACAAATTTGTGGCAGGTTATCCTTGCTATCTGGGTGGTTATTGTTATTCGCTGGGTGTAATTAGTTTCCCTGCTTCCAATTACTTGACTTAGATTACTGGTTAATTTCCCTAGAATGCAATCAGTGCTGCTCACAGGGCCCCTGTCCTGGGTGGACTGGACACACTGTAAAATTTACCATCAAACCTACTCTTCCACCTAGTGAAGATTCTGGTTCTTTTAGTTACCTGCAGGTTTAGAACCACAGTCAATTTGGGGAAGACCATTTCCCATACCCACAAAAAAAGGACTACACGTGAATTTTTACATTTGTTCCAAATCTCTTCATTAGCCAAATTTCTTCACAGAAGATGCATCTTCCTCAGTTTTAGGTTTAATAAAAAAAGGTTTATGTTTTACTTTTTAACTGGCGTTAAAGCAGCCCTGGGATTTGTAGACAGCACAAGCCATCTGTGAAATGTATTGGAAGCATGCAAATAGAGAAATCTGCCCAGTAAAGGGAAGAGCAGGTACAGCGCTAGCATTTAGAAGGTGGACGGCATCCTCAACATTGATTTAAAAGTGCATTCTTCTTGCTCATCTCAATAGTGAGAAAGCCTAGGGAAAATGAATGTCTAAAGCAGGGGTCTCAAACTGTTGGCCCTCCAGCTGTTGTGAAACTACAAGTCCCATCATGCCTCTGCCTGTGGAAGTCATGCTTGTAACTGTCAGGGGGGTATTTTATGTAAACTTTCTCTATATAACAAAGAACTGAACCATTGTATTTTAAAATTGTACTTTTATATTTTTATTTGCAGATCATTTTAGCATGTTTAGTGATAACTAAAATTGCAAGTGTTGACTATTTTTGTTCATCTGGTAAATTAACAATATCAGAGATTAGGGATATTTTATTGCACCGTGCATAGGAGGAATATTGGTATACTAGGTAGCAAACATCCTAAATTGCAACAAAGTTGCTGATTTATGTATGAGCTTTTTTTATCTATATATTTGACAAACACTCACAGGAGAGATGTAACGGATTCAAGCTATGCAAATTTTAACCACATACCTGGCTGGCTAATATAGGAGGAGCAACTCCAAACTGGGCAGACGAGACGGTGGATGGCTGCACAACTGGGTAGGCTGTGCTCAGGTCTTGGTATTGATGATGAGTGAGTCCAGAGTGTACAGCAGGTATAACACCAACTCCATGCTGAAACGCAAAAGTAAAAAACTTGCATGTAAATTTCATGTAAAAGAATAATAATCTCAGTTGTCCAGGCAGCACCCGAAAAAAGTGAAAGGCACCTCCGTAAAAAAACAGTTTTCAAAAGGCTACCCATTCTTCCCTACATGGTCTGTGATATAAATAATAAAAAGGCTACTGTCTATAGACTATAGGAAAGGTTTTTTGAAGAAAATGCTCAGTTTTCCAAATCATATCCAGGCAGCAACAAACAGATCTATAACAAAGCAGTTATAAGAAAAGAAGAAATGCCAAAATTGAACCTTTGCAGAATTTATATACTCCTATTTAGCTGTAGTTATTTAAAAAAAAAATCTTTACAGCTTTAGTTACATTACTTACCTGTTATCAGGGCTTTTTTCCTGCCAGAACTAGGTTCTGGCACCTCTGCCAGGTAACAGGACTTTATTTTTTTTACAGTTGGTTTATGCTGCTGCCAGCCGGCGGAGTGAGCTGACAACCGCATAAGCTGGCACAGCTCCTATAGTTCCGGCTGCAGCCTTAAGAGAGGGGGCGGAGAGATATCAGCTGCACTCCGCCTCTCCCTGTAGCAGAGCGGATGTTCCTTTTGTTAGGAATAGTTGTCGCGTGGTGTCCTGTCCTGGGAATCCTGTCTGCCAGACCAAGACCGCTTTCGGTAATTGTTTAACTGTCATTGTTGTCTTGGTTTTTAGATATGTGTCTATTAATGCTGCTGCAAGGATATATTTGTGTGGGCTGTCTCTTGCTGTGTGTGTGTATATATATGTAAGTATATGTATATATATATATATATATATACACATACATACACACTGTCTCTTGCTGGAGATATATATGTGGGCTGTTTCTTGCTAAATATGGGGATATCTGAAAGTGCCTCTGAGATTACTTTGGTTACTGGATATTTCTAATGTTTTGCACATTTTACTTCTTTGCTTTTTATTAACAAATTCTATACAAAAATCTGTTATATATCCCCCTAAACATACTTGGTTTCCGGCTCTCTAAGGGGGGCGGTGCTAGGTGTGTAGGGGTGGAGACAAGGGGCGGGTCTAGGGGCGGAGACAGGCGTGACGTAGGGGAGGGGGGTTGTGAGTTCCTGCACCTTTTCTCGAAGAAAAAAAGCCCTGCCTGTAATGAAGTATGTCCCGCGATGTGCAGGCTGCTGGATTCTGTAGAGCGCTGTGGAGGTTGAAGGATAAGTCCACCTTTTAAACATGTTTACATGTTACACCAGCATTTGGTGTGTAACATGCAACATGTTCTGCAGCACCCTTGTGCCCTCTCGTCCGCAGCCCACGTCACATTTGAAACCAACGTGGCTATACTGGACTCCATCCACACAGCCACATCATTCATTCACTTAAAGCTGTAGAAGAATAAACTACTAGTCTCACCTGCCACAGGGGCAGAAGAACTTGTAGTTCTCAATAGGCTAGGAGTGCGCTGATTAGTGCACTCCTAGTCCACTCACACTCCCTGCAGCTTTGTAACTGAAAGCTGGTATGAAGGTACAGGTAGGAAGTTGGATGTACAGTGTGCAGGAGCCTGACACTGCACCCGCAATTCACTAATTGCAGGTGCAATACTTTGCAGGCTCCTGTGTAAAAAAATAATATACACTTTTTTTACCTGCAAAATTATGTGCATTTATTTATTTTTTAGTTAAAAGTGAACTTGGCTTTTAACAGCTTCGTGTCTCTAGGATTAGTTACACCAAAAATGAACTAACGGACACACGCCTTTTCCTCCATTATGAACAGTTTTCACTGATTACACTGCCTGTACCACAAATCTGTGAACGGGGGGAGAGAATCCTGTGACTGATCAGACTCTCTGCTTCTGATCTCACCTGAGTACAGTGGTATTGACCTTGCCCTGTTCCTCAAGTAGGTCTATACTTGTTGACTTTGTCTGCTGGTCACCTAAAGTGGTAGAAAACTCTTGAAAATAAAAAAGGTTTCCTTCAGCAAGACAAAATCAGAATGTGCTAGTATAAAAGACTTGCCTTTAACCACAGTGATTGTTTTTTTTCCCTAAAAAAAAATAGGAAACATGTTATACTTACCTGCTCAGTGCAGTGGATTTGCACAGAGCAGCCCAGATCCTCCTCTTTTCGGTCCCTCTTCTGTGATTCTGGCCCCTCCCTCCTGTTTAGTGTCCCCACATCAAGCAGCTTGCTATGGGGGCACCCGAGCAGTGTTAATTTTGTCAACTAAAACATTTTAGTCGACTAAAATATGACTAAAACAACTGAGATGGCTAAAATGGGACTAAAACTAAAATGCCATTTTAGTCAAAAGACTAAGACTAAAACTAAATTGAAATTTGACTTCAAAATTAACACTGGTCTGTAGTGTGTGTTCATTAGACTGTGCGATTAGTTTCGTATGAATCGAAAATTTGTACGAATTTCCGTAAATTCGTACATTCGGGAGGATCCGAAATACGAATTGCTATGCTTCTGAATTTTGTATGAAATACGAAGTTTTGTTTATGAATTTCGGATCAAAATTCCTAACGAACATTCGTAATTGTTACGAAAAGTTAACGAACCTAAAAGTTAAAACCCCAGGAAGTCAGCACAGCACAGGGATCCTGGGAGCCCCTCAATGATAAATTCATCATAACGAACAAAAAGTTAACGAACCTAACGAAAATTCGTATTTCGGACGAAATTTTGGACGCGGATTACGAAATACGAATTAATTCTAATACTAAACAGAACGAAACTAAACAAATTTATTGACGGCGCACATGTCTAATGTTCATACCTCAATACCATAATAAATAACATATTAGATTTTTCACTCCAGCAGTATATAATGAGTTTGGAAATTGTAGAGAGATGTTAACTAATGCATTACAATTAATTACACCCATTAGATTTTAGACGACTAAAATTAATTTTAGTCAACTAAAATGTACTGGAGGTTTAGTCGACTATACGACTAAAACAATTGCAGAAGACTAAAATGGGACTAAAACTAAAATGCCATTTTAGTCCCAAGTCTAATGCCGTGTACACACGAGTGGACTTTCTGACCGGACTGGTCCAACGGACCGAATCCGGTGGACAATCCGACCGTGTGTGGGCTCCATCGGACCTGCAGCAGACTTTTTCGGTCAAAAATCTGACAGACTTTAGATTTGGAACATGTTTCAAATTTGTCCGACGGACTCGAGTCTGGTCGAAAAATCTGCTCGTCTGTATGCTAGTCTGACGGACGAAAACCCACGCTAGGACAGCTATTGGCTACCGGCTATCAACTTCCTTATTTTAGTCCGGTCATACGTCATCACGTACGAATCCGTCGGACTTTGGTGTGATCGTGTGTGGGCAAGTCCGTTCGTTCAAAAGTCCATCGGAAGTCAGTCAAAAGTCTGTCGGAAAGTCCGTCGGACCAGTCCGGTCGAAAAGTCCGCTCGCGTGTACGCGGCATAAGGCTAAAACTGAATTGAAATTTGCTGCCAAAATTAACTTTGCACCCGAGCTGAGTCACAGCTTCCTGTGTCCAGTCAGACACGGAGCCCCGCCCCGCCCCCCCGTCTCTCCGGATTGGCTAGCTGACTTTGACAGCAGCGGGAGCCAATGGCACCGCTGCTGTGTCTCAGCCAATCAGGAAGGAGAATCTGGATGGCTGAGACACTCATGAACATCGCTGGACAGAGGGACCTCTGATAAGTGTTAGGGGGGGTTGCTGCACACAGAAGGCTTTTAATCTTAAAGTAATTGTAAAGGCTTGTTTTTTTAAATGACAAACTTGTTATACTTACCTCCTCTGTGCAGTGGTTTTGCACAGAACAGCTCTTCTCGGGTCCCACTTAGTTGCTCCTGGCCCTTCCCTCTTTTGAGTGCCCCTCAGTCAGCAGCTTGCTAGAGGGGGCACCCAAGCTGAGTCAGAGCTCTGTGTATTCATTCAGATACGGAGCCCCAACCTGACCCCGCCCTCTCTCTCCACTGATTAGCTGAATGAGTGCCACGGGAGCCAATGGCGCTTCTGCTCTGTCTCAGCCAATCAGGAGGAGTGTCCTTGATGGCTGAGGGGATCGTGGACATCACTGGAGAGAGAAGGGGCTCAGGTAGGCAATTTGGGGGTGCTGGGGTGCCTGCTACATATAGGTGTTTTTTTTTATCTTAATGCATAGCATGCATTAAGATAAAAAACTTCTGCCTTTACAACCCCTTTAAGGACCGCCCCACGTATATGTACTGCAGCAGAGCGGTCCTTAAGCGCAAAGTTATGTACCTCTACGTCACCCCCTTTGTCAGCTCTGGGGTGCGCACGCCAGCCGCGATGGCCGCCGGCCACCTGCGAATGTTCAGAGGAGACACGGAATGGCGTTGTAAACAAGGCAGACTGCTGTTCAAGATCTTGTATTCCTGTTAATCAAGAACACAGAGGTCTCTCTTCCTCCAGTCAGTCCATCCCCCACACAGTTAGAAATCACCAGGTGCACACTTAACCCTTTGATCGCCCCTGATGTTAACCCCTTCCCTGTCAGTGTCATTTATACAGTAACAGTGCAATTTTTTTTTCTTAGCACTGATCACTGTATTGATGTCACTGGTCCCCAAAAAAGTGCCACTTAGTGTCAGATTTGTCTGCTGCAATCCTGCTAAAAATCACTAATCGCCACCATTACTAGTAGAAATTTTAAAAAATAGGATTTTTAAATACAGCTTACCTGTAAAATCCTTTTCTTGAGAGTACATCACAGGACACAGAGTATTCATTACATAGTGGGTTAGATAGGCACCATCGGTGATTGGACACTGGTTAACCCCAATTAAGGAGAATTCCTCCCCTATATAACCCCTCCCATACGGGGAGGACCTCAGTTTTGTAGCAAAGCAATAGGTAACCACGTAAAACCCATAGAAGGGCGGGAGTTCTGTGTCCCGTGATGTACTCTCAAGAAAAGGATTTTACAGGTAAGCTGTATTTAAAAATCCTATTTTCTTGATCATACATCACGGGACACAGAGTATTCATTACATAGTGGGATGTCCCAAAGCAATGCTCATTTGAGGGGAGGGAGACACAGATCAGAAAATATAGACCGCAAACGGACCAGAGGAACTAAACTGCAGCCTGCAGTACACTGCGCCCGAAGGCGCTATCCTCTTGCCCTCTTACATCCACCTGATAGAATCTGGTGAATGTATGGACTGAAGACCAAGTTGCAGCCTTACAGATCTGAGCCATGGAAGCCTGGTGATGCACTGCCCAAGAAGCACTAACAGCCCTAGTTGAGTGCGCTTTCACATGAAAAGGAGGAGTCTTCCTCTTTATATCATAAGCCTGAAAAATAACCTGTCTAATCCATCTAGAAAGAGTGGATTTCGACACTGCTTGGCCTTTCTTATGGCAATCCGGCAGAATAAACAATCAGTTTTCCGTATCTGAGCGGTTGCCTGCAGATAGATACTGACTGCTCTAACCACATCAAGAGTGTAGAAAGATTCTTCCTCCGCGGACTGCAGATCTGGAAAAAAGGATGGTAGGATTACATCTTGATTCAAATGGAATCCTGAAACCACCTTAGGTAAGAAGGAACGATTAGGACGCATAACAATCCTGTCCTTGTGAATAATTAAATATGGCTCTTTACAAGAAAAAGCTGCCAATTCTGATACTCTCCTAGCAGAGGATATGGCTATCAAGAAGACAAATTTTTTTAGTCAAAAGCGCTAAAGGAGCCAGGTGCAGTGGCTCAAAGGGTTGTCCCTGTAAAGCCGACAACACCAAATTCAAATCCCATGGGCATACTTGAGGTTTGACTGGCGGATTCAACCGCAGTGCCCCCTGAATAAAGGCCCAGACAAGGGAATGTGAAGCAATTGGCTTCTGAAAAAATACAGACAAAGCCGAAATTTGGACTTTGATAGTGCTCAAAGCCAATCTCATTTCTAGGCCTGACTGAAGAAAGGTCAAGATCCTGCTAATCATATACCTTCTAGGATGCCATCCCCTGGGTTCACACCAGGAAACATATGCCTTCCAGATTTTGTAGTAAATAAGCCTGGAGGCCGGCTTTCTGTCATTGACCAGAGTGGAAAGGACTGACTCCGAGAGACCACGGTCTTAAAATGTGGGTCTCAGCAGCCAAGCCATCAAATTTAGACTTCGGACCCTGTGTGAGCAGATCTGGCTGGAATGGGAGGACCCAAGGCCTGCCCACTGCCATCTTTACGATCTCTGCATACCAAGGTCGTCTGGGCCAAGCCAGGGCTACCAAAAGGACCAACTTTGCTTCCCTTTTGACTCTTCCCAGGAACCGCGGAAGAAGTGGGATCGGAGGGAAGGCATACATTAGATTGTACTGATCCCATGTGATTGTCAGAGCATCTGACCCCTGAGCAAGTACATCCCTTGTTCTGGACACAAATTTGTCCAGCTTCCTGTTGAATCTGAACGCGAATAGATCCACATCTGGTGTTCCCCACCTTTGACATATGGTTTGGAATATGTCGGGGTGTAGGGACCATTCTCCTGGGCATAATTGCCAGAGGCTTAAGAAATCCGCTTGCCAATTTTCCACTCCTGGGATGAATACCGCAGGCAGGCAGGGAACATGGCTTTCTGCACATGCAAGAATGCGATTCACCTCCCTTTGGGCATCCAGACTTCTGGTGCCTCCTTGGTGATTGATATAAGCCACAGCCGTGACATTGTCGGATTGTATCCGAATAGGATGACCCTGTAGCCTGTAAGACCAGACCATGAGGGCCAAGTAAATTGCCCGAATTTCTAGAATATTGATGGGCAAGCATCTCTCAGTTGCAGACCATCTTCCCTGCGTGCATGTTTCTTCCAGAACTGCTCCCCAGCCTGTCAGACTGGCATCTATGGTTACAATCTTCCATTGTAGTGGAAGAAAGGCTTTGCCTTTTAAAAGATTTTTGGTTCGTAACCACCAATTGAGGCTTTTGCGTATCTTTGGGGATAGGCACATCGGAGGATCCAAGGCATGAGTCTTTTTGTTCCAAGCTGCGAGAATGCTTCTCTGCAGGGGCCTTGAGTGAAACTGGGCAAATGGAACAGCCTCAAAAGTGGCAACCATCTTTCCTAACAGTCTCATACATAGCCGAATGGATAGACTCTTTTTGCTTAATACTAAGCGGACTAGAGCTCTTACGGCCTTGACCTTTGGCTCTGGTAGAAACACCCTGCCTTGAGCGGTGTCTATGATCATGCCTAGATACTCCAACCTTGTTGAAGGTTGCAAAGAAGACTTTTCTAGGTTGATTATCCAGCCTAGTCTTTCCAAATGTCTTACTGTCTTGAAGACAGCGCGGTTCAGGTGTGCCACCGATTGCTCTATGAGTAGCAAATCGTCTAGATAAGCTACCACAGTTATGCCCTGAGCTCTTAGATTTGTTAAGAGAGGGTCTAGAATTCTTGTAAAAATTCGAGGAGCTGTAGCGAGACCGAAAGGAAGGGCCACAAACCGGAAATGGCGCTGGTCTACCGCGAACCTTAGATATCTTTGGTGAGTGGGAAAAATCGGCACATTAAGATATGCATCCTTGATATCTATGGATGCCATAAATTCTCCCCCCTGCAGGGTGGAGACCACCGAACGAATTGACTGCATTCGGAAGGATCGAATGTGTAGAAACGGATTCAGATCCTTTAGATCTAGGATGGGTCTGACATCATTTGGCTTTGGAACGGTGAAGAGATTCGAGTAGAACCCTGATCTTTTGGGTTCATTTCTACTATCACTCCCTGGGATAGTAAACGATCTAAGGCCAGTAGTAGCGGTTCTCGCTTTACTGGATCTTTGGGAACTCTTGACCTTAGGAAACGAGCTGATGGAAGCTCTAGGAACTCTATTTTGTAACCTAGAGATACTGAAGAGACCACCCACTTGTCTTGAACCTCCTCCCGCCAGGCTCCTGAAAACTGTAGGAGCCTTCCCCCCACTCGGCCGAGTGGGGGCGCCCCTTCACAGGGATGTTTTGGGGCTCTGCTTAGCAGGCTTTCGTCCCCAAGCCTTTTTCTGCCCTTGGGTGTGACCCTGGGCCTTTCCTCTGAAAGTTGATTGTGAAGGCCGTCGCCACTGCTTAGAGCCTGATGTTCCAGGGGAAGGGGAAAGAGACCGTTTGAATGGTGGACGTTTACTCCTCTTAACTGGTAGGAGTGTAGATTTACCACCTGTAATTTTTTGGATAAAATTATCTAGGTCATCCCCAAATAGGCATTCCCCTTTGAATGGGAAGCCAGCTAAATATCTTTTGCATGAAAGCTCTGCTGCCCAACTTTTAAGCCAAAGGGACCTGCGCATGTGTACCAATAGGAGAGACAAACAAGATGCTTGCTGGGCAGAATCCAGAATGGCATCAATCATAAAACACAGCACCTGTGGAAGGTCTGCATAGTTCTCCACTTCCTCACTGGGAAGGAGGCCAAGCATCTGCTTAACCTGTTCCTTTAGGAATTGACACAAACCCACAGTTGCGACTGTAGGTTGGACTACAGCGCCAGCCATGGAGAAGGAGGCTTTTAATAAAGTTTCCAGCTTTTTATCAGTTGGATCTTTAAACACTTGAGCATTGTCCAAGGGACAGGTCAGGTTTTTATTCACACAAGAGACAGCCGCATCCACGGATGGGACCTCCCACTTCTTGGTGAACCTTTCCTCCAGAGGATAAAGCATAGAAAACCTTTTAGGAGGAGTATACAGTTTATCGGGATGTCCCCAGTCCTCATACAATAATTTATCCATTAAAGGATGAATTGGAAAGGAAAACGCAGTCTGTGGGATCCTTCTGACCCCCAGGGAAGAAACAGAAGACATAGCGGCCTCAGCAGAGGGCATTTTAAATGTGGAACGCACTAGTTCAGTATAATACTGGACCTGTTTCTTGAGTGCCTGAGAGGAAGAAGCTCTCTCCTCTTCCTCTGAATCCTCAGACTGCTCTTGATCCCTATCTCTGGTAGAGATCTCTCCTCATTGTCAGAAGAATCATCTGAAAGAGAAAGTGCAGCAGAGGGAGGGGATCTACTCCTTTTTCTGCTATATTTTAAGGAAGCTGAAATAAAATTCATAATTCTTCCCTCAAAACCATCCAATGTAGCCCTAAGGGAATCCTCTGTGACATACGCTGGGGCTGTAACATTAGGAGAGGCTGCAAAACCTGATAGGGGCACTGACTCATCCTGTGAGGCTGGCTCCAGTCTTGCAGGGGGGATGGTAATCTGCAGGCATCTTTAGGACCCCTAGACACAGGCGCTGACTTTCTTGTGCCTTTGTTACCTCCCCCCGAGACCCTCTTACGAGGAGACATAGTCCCAAGCTACAAAGCAGAGGTACTAGTACATATGCAATCACTGTTGTGCTAAAAGTCTCACAAAATACATATATGCTTAATACTGCACAACCTGATGCCGAGTAGGTGTCTTATGTTAGCCTGGATCTGACCACTATGCTCTTTACTCCCTCTAGTGGTGGAAATCAGGTAAGACATGAACTACTCATTGAAGAAAATCCACTTGTAATATAAATATATATATATAGGATTAACTTCTCTTACCTGTCCCTACCGCAGGAACTGCTGAGAATAGACAGTTTCCAGCCTTCACCCATCACGGTGGGTAGCGTTGTGCCAACCTTCAGGGTTTTTTGGGTTCCTACTCAGAGAAACCTCTTCACCTGGACCTGTAAAAGACTCTGCCAGAAACTTTCGTGCCACTGTTTTAATAGTACACCAAGCCTGGTTTTCTCAGAGCCCAGTCCTCCAAAGAGACTTTCAGGCAAAACCTCGCTTCTTCGGATGACGAGGCCCGGGTACCATACCATCTTGGGAGTCAAAATATCGACCCGAGATATGGATCCGGTTAGCATAGCCCTTTAAGCCCCCGCAGGGACCAAACTGGAGCTTTCTTCACAGCACATGTTTTACGTGACCAACCACCTTAGACACTGGTGAAAAAACTGAGGTCCTCCCCGTATGGGAGGGGTTATATAGGGGAGGAATTCTCCTTAATTGGGGTTAACCAGTGTCCAATCACAGATGATGCCCATCTAACCCACTATGTAATGAATACCGTGTCCTGTGATGTATGATCAAGAAAAGTACAAAAAAAATCCCACAGTATGTTAACGCTATAACTTTTGCGCAAACCAATCAATATACACTTAAAATTGGAATTTTTTACCAAAAATATGTAGCAGAATACATATTGGCCTAAACTGATAAAGAAATTAGATTTTTGTACATTTTTTATTGGATGTGGGTTATAGCAGAAAGTAAAAAATAATGGTTTGGGTACAGCGTCGCACGACCACGCAATTGTCAGTTAAAGCAGTAAACCGCAAAAAAAAAAAATACTAGCACATTATGAAATACTTAACTTACAACGAAGCTCCCGCAGCATGCGCAGTCACTGCTGAGGGAGCTGACATGTTCCCCTTGTTTCTTCGGGGATCGCTGGCTCTGGTGCTGAGAGTGGCTGGAGCCGCAATGACGTCACTCCTGCGCATGTGCACGGGAGCTCTTCATTCCGGCAGGATACGCCAGACATGCAGAGAGCATGCGCTGCTGAGGTCAGTGGCTACATGCAGGGTCAATATCTCCTAAACCTTGGAGGTTTAGGAGATATTCACTTTGCCTACAGGTAAGCCTTATTATAGGCTTACCTGTAGCTAAATAAATCACCAAGCTTTAAAGCAACGCAGTGCAATATCGCAAAAAATGGCCTGGTCAGGAAAGGGGGGGGGACCTTCCGGAGCTGAAGTGATTAAATGAAACCATCCAGTGGTGTGCCGTCACTGCTGCAGAGGCTTCCTCACCCGGTCTTCCTTCCGAGTTCACAGGGTGCGGCCGCTTGAATGCCCGAGCCGCGATAATGTCACTCCACTGTCAAGGCCATGGCTCAGAGCTCTGAAGAAAAAGGTATGGGTATGTACTTAGCAAAAATGCTGATTTTTACATGTAGACAAAAATGGGAAAATTGCTCTAGAGATGAACTGGTTAAGTTTCCCATAGATTTTTTTTTTTTGTTGATCAAACTTGTTTTCCAGCTTGTTCATTCAATAGAAGTTGATCGAATTATCAACTTTTATTGAACAGATGTGGCCACACACCAATCAAAATGCAGCCAGCTCTGTGGGGAGATTTGATTTTTATATGGCCACCATTATTCTGGCTTATCCTGTCACAGGAAATGTTTGTTGCCAGCACTGACCTGTTTTCTAACCTGCTGCTCATCGGTTCCATGGATGCTGTGTTTCTGTTCTCAACTAATGCTGCGTTTCTGTTCTCAACTAATGCTGCAGTGGACCCTGTAACACACAACAAGCTTTTGCCTTTGTGTCACCCATCATATCAAGCGGTGCTGGGACAGGAGCGTTATAAGAGGCCCCTCTTATCATTTTAGACTCTGCGGGTACCTGACATATGGAGTTTTGAATGTGTTGGGACTTCAGTATTAGGGAGAGGATCTTGACTTTTTGAAACTGAAGTAGATATTTATACAGCTTTGTTTGTTTTTTTTTTTCTAACAAATAGGAGCAGGAACTCAA
Source organism: Aquarana catesbeiana (assembly GCF_042186555.1). NCBI lineage: Eukaryota > Metazoa > Chordata > Amphibia > Anura > Ranidae > Aquarana > Aquarana catesbeiana. The sequence continues at coordinate 72,205,793 of NC_133330.1, read as the reverse complement.
CCACGATCCCCGAAATCCCCTTCTCCCCCACACACCCCCTCCATCAAATAGCGAGTGTGGTAAAATTTCACAATGGGCGGGTCTTAAAGAGCATTAAATACCAGGAGTGCATTATGTACAGAGGGCAGAGTTCGGGGGGGGGGGGGGGGGGTTACACACAGAGTGCAGAGTTGCACTACGTGCAGAGTTTGGTGGTACACTACCTACACAGTGCAAAGTTCAGGGGTGAGCTACACAGAATTCAGCATTCAGCCTTCTTCCACAACTGCTTACCCCTGCATCCCTCCTCCACATCTCACTTTCACACCTCTTCAGCTCTAAACCTCTGCATGCAATCCCCCCTCCTTAAAAGCTCCACCATCTTCCACATGTCCTACTTTTGATGCTGTGCTCCCTCACACTGTAGTTCATCCAGTGGCAGTGTCGGCATCCACACTTCACCCTGAACACCTGCATCTCCCTTTTCCCCATCCTGCACTCAGTGGGAGCTGCTCAGGAGATCAGATCTGTGGGAGCCTCTGGGAGACAAGCTGTCATTTGTAAACACAGAAGCCAGACTTCTGTGTTTACAAGTGATGGTGGTGAGCAGAGAGCAGAGGGCCTGAGTCAGAGGTGGTGGAACTGAGTTCCACCAAGTTCCAGCTGAAAAAAAGCCTTGTCCATCAGCATTATCAAATGCTCGTAAAATTTTGACTGCATTTTAAATGCTTTGGAGCAGTCTGGACACACTGTGCTTCAAAATCCATTGGGTAATAGTAATCACATCCCCTTTTACATGCTTGACTTTGTCCCATTTTAAGTTGGCAGAAGTAAAAATAAGTGTAAACAATTAGAAAATAATCCCTTCAGTTAAGAAAAAAAAAGAGCAGCAAGTTAATTTCCTGTAGCAACCTGGCAATGCAGATCAGAAAGTCTGGTCACCTTGTGCCCATGCTGCTTGCAACAGCCAATGCCTGTACCAGTGCTCTTCTCCTCAAACTATAGGGCACTGGCTGACCTGAATGGTGCACACACCCAGCAAACACCATAAGTGATTCATTTAAAACAGTATCAGGTTTTAAGTCATACCTTTAGAAATGTATGGGAGGAATTAATACAATCAATACTGGGGAAGGCAGGAGATTGGTGGACAAGACTTACCTGCTCCCCAGGTATCCTCCACACATACTCATGAGCAGAACTACGAACCATCGTGTGGAGCTCTTAAAAACAAAATGGATGTTGCTCCTATATTGGATAGTACTAATAAATACCGATCACAGGAAAATGGTTATAGTCTTGTGAAAACTCTTATCCAGGGGAAGTTAATGCTTACTCTTAAATGGGTGTTGCCTGGGGACAACTGAGAAAAATTAATTACTGGTTAGTTTGAAAGATTTCCTAGACACTTGGTGCACACAGAAGGCTGAAGCAAAGGATAACAGATTTTGGAAATCAGAAAAGGAAACAAAAAGGTTTAAAACTTTGTACCACGACTTGAAAAGCCAGGATGTTTCTATATGCCAAACTATTGTACAATGTAGAGTTTAAACAGTCAGTCCATCCAAATCAATATGTCAATATCTGGGGAATAAAAACAGCTGCACTCTGATTAATAAAAAGTTTCTGCATATGGGCTACATGGCCCACAGCAATTATGAGGCGGTCCCACTCTCCCTTTAGGATTGTTCATTTATGTTTTATGTAAAAGGAGGAGTGGAAACCATTCCCCCCCAAGATCTAGATTTAGTGCTCCCAATCTAGAACTGAACTGAAGAGTGTTTCAACAGCATTAAAAACAGCTTAAAAGCTAAATGTCTGTGTGAACCGGCCTTAAAGCGATTTATTCATACAATTTTGTAGTGGTAACTGCACATGTACTATAACTAAGAGAACTTGTAAGTGCTTTGAGGGATATCTGCCATGAATGGTCAGTTTTTTTCTATGAAGCAAGGAGTTGCTACAATTTGAAGGCATTGTGCTTTATTACTGTTCAACAAAGGCTGTACATGGGCATTATGTGGTGACTCCAAATTGTGTCCTGACACAGAAATAGAGGTATTCCTTTCAGATGGGATTGGCCTCATGTTTTCTGCCTTGTGCCATTTGCTATAGTTAATGCCTGCGAGCCAGAAAGGAGTAATGCATGACCATACCATCTAACAATCTATAGTAAAAAGCCCAGCTTACACTGGCTCATAAATTATGAGCCCATACATTAGCCCACACAAACGTGTTCTATGTGTTTATGGCAATCATGCACTCATTTTCCTATAAAACATTCCAGAATCAAACCACAGGGAGAGGAACATATCAGATATCAACTGCTAGCAGTTTAGAAAAGACAGACTGAAGGTACAAACACCAATAGCGGTACTACCAGAACAATTACAATGCAATTGTAAAACATTTGGTGTATAAACACAAAACAATAGCAGTTGACCAGAGCCAGGTAACCAGACAACCACCTACAAATCCAGAAAACTCAAGGGACTAACTTTGATTTCTGACAAGAGGAAAAAATAAACTGCTTCAGACTGTTCACTATGGAGAATGTCTAGTGAATGCACGTCATACAGTATAAATTATTTTTGGAGGGCTTGAAGGTGTTTGCAGACCCTGGGGTGGGTAGAGCATAAAGCAACAAACCAACCATTATCAGGCAACATTATCTCCAGGCATGTCCCTTAGTGTGTCGAATGTTTGACTTGGCCAAATATTTCTAATTAACCTAGGTGTGGCGTAAGTGGAACAAATACATGTTCTGGTACCACCTGGAAAGTGTTGTGTTTTGTTATTAAACCTGGCTGATTGTCATTTTCTTCAATTAGTGAAAGTGTATGCAGGTAGCTTATTGTCAAGCATCCATTATCTTATAACTGTGGGTATTTTTACTGAAAGAACAAGTCCTTAAGAAATAAATACCTTACAGTTAATCTTGTGTAGTCCCACAAATACAAACTATATGACAGTTCTCCACATAACTTTTGGCACCTAGGCCTGTCAAGGCAGGAGTGTTACTTTTAAACAACTGCCAAGTCAGGGAAAGACTTAAGCAGGTCTCTGCAGCAATAATGCCCATTACTCACAATGTACTGGTGCTTTCAGTGAGTTCTGTTCTCATACTGCTGCACTAAAAAAGCCAATTTTATAGGCTGCCATGGGTTACTTTATACCTGTTACATTACTCATTGGAATATACTACATTATGTCCTATATTCAGCTTATATGTAATCCAAGTTCCCCGATAACTGCAGTGTGTGAAGGCTCGGTCACAGTAACATGTCCTTTATACCAGACAACTGTGTAATTCAACTTTCGTCAGTCTTTGGCTCTTTACACATTCTATCAACCTGGCAGACTGGGAAGGCTGGATGTCTTGGCACACAAACCTTCAGCTTGAGAAACGTCAGGAGCCGAGGTTAATTTCCGCCTCTTGGAAAGCATTTTGTATCAACAGCTTAAAAATAGATTGCAGGACAGAAACATGCTTCAGCAGACAGGGTAAACCCATTTGATGGATACCAAATATTCAGCAGAATATGATTTAAATAATTGAATATCTTTTTGGGCAGATATCTGGAGACGGGTGATGACTGCACATGGCCAACTGTGATTAAAAAGATCTGCTTACTAAAATGAGCCAATTAATCCACTTGAAATGAGCAATAAAGTTACCTTCAGTGATTTTTTTTTATGCATTAAGATACCTTCCCCTTACTTCTACCAAAAGGGACAAGGAATTGCTACAAGGCTTCAATTACAGGAAGAAAGTATTGGCTGCACAGAGGTCTGGGAGAATGGAATTGGTTGAAAAGACCACGTTACAATGTCTAATTTATTGGTTGTCTGTTTTTGCAGAACGTGCAACTTATTTAATTACTGCTCTCAATCAATCTGGTTAGGTTATTGCTTCATGCAGACAGGAAATGAGAGAGGCAGGGATTTTCTGCAGCTCTGCATGTGTAATAAGATGCAGTTTCAGCATCACTAGCAAAAGGATGCTACTGAACAATAATTTTCTCTCCTACGCCTTTTCCACTTAAACAAGTAACACGCTTTCAGACCATTTTCACAGAGCTCTCAGATTAGAGTTTTAAGCTTGACATTAAGGGCTGGAGAAGCACAGGGAAAGGAACAATTTTCATAAACAAAACAAAGGGCCACTACAAATTGAGCAAATGTAGACACAGGCAGGTCAGGGATTTGTCCATCCATCCCAAAGACAAAACAGATGAAAAATGCAGTCATGTGACCTACCACTAGGCAGCCTGTTAAATTCCTATTCCCACATTGTTCAGTAGGGGATTTTGGTTTCTTTGGTTTCAATCTTCTATTGGCACAATCTTTATCCCTGGTTAATAGTCTGAAATAGTTATCTGGATCTTCAAAGTTGATGGCTTCGTGAAAATCACTTCCAGACAATGACATCCTTGCAGATGAGTGAGTTTTCTGGTTCATAATTAGTTGCAAAAGCTCATGTAACCCAGACAAATCTAAGCTTTTCCTGCATCCTTGTGGAGGTGGTGGCAACAAGATGGAATGTTTTTCTAGATCACACATACTAGATCCTTTGTTTGACATGGAAATGGGATGTACAAAAGAGCAAGACCTCTGAGAATATTCTTTTCTCTGCATCTGAGCCACACAAGCATCACAGTTGTGTACTGTAATCTTCTTTGGCATCAAAACATCTAGTTTTGTATCCAACAGGTTTGCAGCATTATTTTCCAGTAGACGCTCGGCAGAAATCGAACTCATTAGTGTTGTCTTAGATCTTGTGGCAACCATGGAATCGCTGTGTCGACGGTAGGTAGGGCAGGAATGAGCCATCACCGAAAGGAAGTTTTGGTCAATGGCAGAACCTTTCTAAAGATAGTAAGATTGTGAAGAAGATGGTACGATGACTGAAGGCTTTAGGTACTGGTGATCAAGTGAGATAGAATAGCTGTGGCAACTAAATCCTCAGTATTGTGTTTGTATTTACATGGAATATTTCAGCACTTTTAATGGGACTTATAAATTCTGCCGGCATTGGTTATTTCAATCACAGACATACTACATCTTTGTTGACTGCTGCAGGAGCTAGCAAAATAATCTTTGATTAATGTGTCTCTGGTGCTTGAATGGGAAACATGTGAACCAAAAAGCTCTCTAACAAGGGGTGCAATAATATTTTACTAAATTTGTAACAAAAAACAAAGATCAAGTTAAACCAGAAGATTGGATTATAAAAAGGATAAAACATAACAGCTTAGATTTTATAATTAATTAATTCCACATGCAACATATACTTGTGAGTAAATTTATAAAGCATTCCCTTAAGGTGTGGAATTTTTTTTGTTGCCAAATGTCTATTCCACCCAAAAGAGAACATAGCTTTAAAGGATATGTTCACCACTTTAAGACTGCCCACTGCACATATACTGCGGCAGGACGGCTCTATTGCGCGAAACGACATACTTGTACGTCGTTTCATGCAATAGATACTGGGGAGGAAGTGTGTGCGCGGGTCCGGCAGACTCAATGTTCGCTGACCACCAGGGATCGCTGCACGGAGAAGCAGAACCGGGATCTGCCTATGTAAACAAGGCGGATCAACCTTCTGAAGGGACAACATGGAGATCTGCTGTTCCTAGTGATCAGGAACAGCAATCTCTGTGTTGTTCCAGTGAGCCCAGCCCCCCCACACAGTTAGAACTCACCCAGGGAACACAGTTAACCCCTTGACTGCCCCTAGTGTTAACTCCTTCCCTGCTAGTGTCATTTATACAATGACCAATGCATTTTTTTTAGCACTGATCCCTGTAATAAGGTCACTGGTCACTTGGGGTTTTAAAATGTCAAGGGTCACTTGGGGTCAGATTTGACTGCCGCAATCCTGCTAAAAATTGCAGATTGCCGCCATTACCAGTAAAAACATAAAAAAAAAATAAAGTTCATAAATCTATCCCCCATTTTGTAGACACTATAACTTTTGCGCAAACCAATCAATATACGCCTATTGTGATTTTTTTTTTACCAAGGAATATGTAGCAGAATACATATTGGCCTAAACTGATGAATAATTTTTTTTTATATATTATATTTGGATATGTATTATAGCAGAAAGTAAAAAATATTTTTTTTCAAAATGGTCAGTCTTTTTTTGTTTACAGCGCAAAAATAAAAACCGCAGAGGTGAACAAATATTACCAAAAGAAAGCTCTATTTATGGGGGAAAAAAAAAGGACATCGATTTTGTTTGGATACAACATTGCACGGCCGCGCAATTGTCCGTTAAAGTGACGCAGTGCCATATCGTAAAAAAATGGCCTGGTCATTAAGGGGGTAAATCCTTCCAGGGCCAAAGTGGTTAATGCAAAGATACCTTATTAGAATTCTTTGCAGGTCTTTTCTATTCACAAAGTATACTGAAAATCCTTTCCAACATTACCACTTGTTGTAATACAGAAAATTTGTAAAAATCTCCCAATGACACCTTAGCGCTAAAGAATATGTGAGGCGTAGACCGGATCATTCAGAGCATCACTTCTAGAACCATCCTGGTACACAGAGCCAATGCTACTCTCTTCAAGAAATTTTGAACAAATAAAAAAAAAAAAAAACACAAAAGGGCGCAAAGGCCTAGTGCATTACCAGATAGAACTAGAATTAAAGGAGAAGTTCACCTTTGGGAACGTGTTACATGTTCCCTCCATTCTTAGGGTGGAACATGTAACATGTTCCCACTCCTGCAGCTGCTCCCTGCTCCTCTGCCTCTAGTGACAGCAAGCCGGGGATTTTCTCCTGGACCTTGTCACCATTTAAAAAAAAAAAACTTGGCCGAGCGGAGCTCTGCCCGCTCCCGGCCACTTCATTCATTGAGTTCTGTTAAAAGGAGAACTACAACTATCGACAGTCTTTGCAGCTGTCAGCTTGTAGTTCTCAATGAACTACCAGAGTGCTGTTGAGCGCTCTAGGTAGTTCACGGTCTCTTCCTGTCACTGTGTAACTGCCTGCATGTATGAGGTATGAGCAGACAGCTTACACTAACAGTCTGCAGAAGTCCTGCAAGGCACCCTCGATCTGCTAATCATAAATGCAATGCTTTCCAGGGTCCTGGTAAAAAAAAAAAAATCTAAAAAAAAAAAAAAGTACTTCTTTACCTGCAAAAAGATGTGCACTTATTTTTTTTTTTTTACAAAGGTGAACCTATCCTTTAAACTCTTGGAGTCCGCGCTATAGCCGAATGACGGCCACAGCGTAGACCTGAACTTCCGGGAGGCCATCATATGACGTCCTCCCCTTTGCATGCGCCCCGAGCGCGCTGTGATCACTGAGTCACTGAGACTCAGGTGATCACAGATCCGAGTAAGGGGCCGATCACGGCCCCTTACCACGTGATCAGCTGTCAGCCAATGACAGCTGATCACGTGATATAAACAAAAGCTCTATAATCGTTTTTTTCTTCTCCTTACGCTGACGGCGTGAGGAGAAAAAAAAGCTGATCACAGGCTTCTGTGCAAGGGACATTGGTACCGAAGAGGAAGAGGCAATTCTGCCTCATCTGTGCCACCAGTACCCCGCCAGTGCCACCTGCCAGTGCCCACCAGTGCCACCTATCAATGCCCATGAGTGCCACCTATTAATGCCCACCAGTGGTGCCAATCAGTGCCACCTAGCAGTGCTGCCTATCAGTGTAACCAACCAGTGCCGATCAGTGCCCATTATTGCCACCCATCACTGCCACCCATCGATGCCCATCAGTGTGCCTCATCAGTGTACATCAACGAAGGAGAAAAACTACCTGTTTGCAAACTTTTATAATAAAATATTAAAAAATATTAAAAACATTTTTTTTAAATTCGGTCTTTTTAAATTTTTTTAACAAAAATAAAAACCGGAGAGGCGATCAAATACCACCAAAAGAAAGCTCTATTTGTGGGAAAAAAAAATTATAAAAATTTCATTTGGGTACAGTGTTGTGTGACTGCGAAATTGTCAAAGTGCATCAGCACTGAAAGCTGAAAATTGGTCTGGACAGGAGGGGGGTTTAAGTGCCCAGTAAGCAAGTGGTTAAAGAAAAAAGGCAATGAATGTATACTCATAAAAGCCCAAGGCAATAAAACCAGATCCAAATGGCAGAATGTCCCTCATAAGGGGAGTATAAATGCACCCTGGTATCAGGAAGACTTGCCAGCTAACACGTTTCCAGGGACGAACCGTCTTAATAAAAGCATAGACAGTCTATGTGTCGCATCTATTTTAAAAGCATGTTTGGCCAAACATCCCTCCCAGCACCTCCTCCAATGAGGGAGGGACCACTGCAACAGCAGCCAAAAGTGACTCTCGGAGCCTAAACTTCTCCATCTTATATAATATAATATATTATATTATAATACAATATAGCAAAATACAGTAGGGTAAAGTGAGCACACATATATATTGAGCCCAATAGACGTCTATCTCACCTTGGTTTGGCCAAAGGTGCTTATAAGAGATGCGACACAAACTGGCTTTGCTCTGCTGAAGAGGGTTATTCCCTAGAAACGTGTTAGCTGGTAAGTCTTTGAGTCTTTGTGATGCCAGGGTGTACTGATACTCCCTTATGAGGAACATCGTGCCATTTGGATATGGTTTTCATTGCTTATCAACCTCATTCTATTTGCAATTTGTAAGTATGCATTAATTTCTTTTTTCTTTAATAAAAGTTATACCTGGTAATGCACTAAGCCTTTGTGCCCTTTTGTATTTTTTTTAATCTTTTTTTTACAGAAAATTTGTATTCATAGGTAGAGAAACCAGGAAGGGGACTAGATTTGGCTCCCAACATGATACCTAAACCAATAGTGGATCACTGTTATAAGAGCAAAGGAAGGGAATTGATATTAAAAACACACCACACTCATTTTACTCAAAAACATTAAATTGAATTTTCATTCACTTCAAACCTATCCATTTGCAAACCAGGAAATTTCAGCGGACATGTATTTGTTTGGTTTGCAAGATGCAAGGCAACCCCTTTTCTATGTATTCGTGTTGAGGTAGACCTAAAGACAAAACTTGAAACTTCAAAGTAGGGCAAATTTCAAAATACTGCCCTTTTTTGGGGGAGATTTCCCTTCTACAGGAAAAAAGAAAATCACACATTTCTGATTTGAAGGGTATCCTGAATCATGGCAGCTGAAAATGTTGAATTTACCCTCACTTTCAGGAATATTGGTGATACAGGCCAATGAGAGAGAAAGAGAGATTCTCCCTAAAGGGGACACAGACAGTAACATTTACCTTACATCTAACCCCTCACCGCTGTCCAAAAAAAAAAAGAGATTGACAGAAGCCATATTTGATACTACAGTCAATCGGAAGAAGAATATTGCTTCTTCCACTTAACATAAAGAGCCATGTAAAAAAAGAAGTTTAATAGGTTTAAATTCAGCTACACCCCTTAATAACGTAATTAAAGTGACAGAGAGGTCTATATCCTACACACCCCAAGCTGTGAATAGTAGCAGGACCACCAACTATTAACACTGTTGTATTTTACATGCTAAAGCAGAGGTTAAAAGCAAAGAATGAACAGATCACACTTACTGCTGCAGGCTGCTGGTATTGCCCTAGTTGATGCTGAGGACTCTGTGGAAGAACCTGGCCCTCAATCATAGGTGGGCTGTATACTCGTTGGATGGCTGAAGGTAGAGCATCTGGCAGGGAAGAGTAAATGACACTTTGTTGACTGCTCTGTGAATCGGAGTAAACCGTAGACCCTTGACCACTGTCAAATGTGCTGTCAGCTGCCAAAAATAATTCAGACAGGAAAAAAAAAAATGAAAGGCAAAAGCAAATAAAATCAGTATTAAGACAGGAAAAAGAAAAAACGAAAGACCTAAGCAAATAAAAAGCAGCATTAAATGAAAAACTGTACATCAGTGTTGCCAACCTACCAGATTTAAATTTACTGACACGCCACTCAAAATGTACTGGCAGAAGTTTTTACTGGCACATCCAAAAGTTACAAAATACACTTAAGTGCACATTTTAGTATAAAGGCTACAAACAAGTACAATATGCAATTAGCATGTGATTTAAGGTAGATATTACGGCTAAAAACATATTTCTTATTTTATTTTTGACATAGTAAGTAGCTCAGGGACAGGACACTAAATCGCAGTTTGCAGCAGCACAGAAGATAATGATGAGACCTCACTGACATGACACCCCCCTCCTGAGTCTCAGTGACAGTCTCTCCACACCAGGGGGTCCCTTCACTCCACTCCAGTCCATAAAGCACAAATAGTCCCCCTTCTGCTTCTGACTTGCCTTGCTCCTGTCCCACAGACCCACATAAGAGACTCCGCTCGGCTCTCTTGCACCATGACCTCACGCAACACACTCAGGCACCACCTCTGACAGACACCCCCCCGGCTGGCGCCACCTAAACCCACTGTAGAAGGCACTTGGATGGTCTCGGCCAGCTCCAGACTGGAACTGCTCATGCCAAGTGTCACATCTATATTTTTAACTGGCAATCTTTTCTGGTCACTGGCAATTACTGGCAGGTGAAAAATAGCCATTTTATTCTGGCTGCCAGTAAAAATACTGATGGTTGGCAACACTACTGTACATACTGGTTGCCTCAGTATTTTAATACAGCAATTTAAAATGCACAACATTTTCATTACACTTTGATTACAGCATAAAACCATAATCTGCCAATAATTTGAGCATTTTAACAGGATTTTCTTGTCTGTTATGCTTCGACCACTAGGTACAACTACTGTGAGTGTGGGGCAAAGTGCCCTTTATCATATGAATCCTATGTTTTGCTCCCCACCTCATAGTGGTTTTGTGCCTGCTAGTTTGTGCCATCTTCTTGGTATGTTCAGGTTAGTTATCTCCTATATGCCTTCCACCACAATGCAGGCTATATTTGCTGTGAGGGCTACGGCCTAAAGTACATTGGCACTGCATATTACTGTGATGGAACCTTGGCTATTACTTTACTGATGTCCTAACTCTCTGTTCATGTGATATACATTACTAAGGGATATCAAGCATTAACTGTCATGTCATACTGTTTTGCTGCATGCCTTAAAGAATTAAAAATCAATTCAAATCATATTTTCTTTAACCTGCACAAATTTTCATTTATAAAAATATGCAGTGGGGACAATATATCTGCCCTACAACCTCAGGTTTTAAAGGTGGGAGTTAGTCCACCCTAAAATTGGATGTCCCTATTAAGGCTCTCCTATTTAATTTTTTCCAAAGGCAAATTTTGGAGGCAAATCAAAAGGCAATAACTAAATTATCCATAACCAATCTATTCACTGTCTAAACTTGACTAAAGTAAGAATCAATACTGTATAATGCACCATATAAATGGAAGGGGTTGCATTTGTAAGCTGTCTGGCAAGCTGACCCAACTCTGGTTTGGGAGACCTTATTTACAACATTCACAATGATCAATCATACTGTATGAGTGCTGTAGTACTACTACAAACCAAGCATGAACCAACACAGCCCCTTACAAAATTCTGCACTTAAGGCATTTGAAATCAGAAGGAACACCTTTTACCTTTTCAGCGCGAGGATGAGCATGCATGGCCTCTTTTTGCCAGATTTGTTCTAACCTGTATAATCCTAAGCATGAATAGGTTTTAGTAATGTAATATTAAAGAGGCAGCATCCTTTATACATGGCTTTGTGAGTTTCTGTAGTTTCCATAAATTTGTGTCAGTTATTGTTCACAGTTATACTACTTATAGGCAAATCCACAACCTCAGCACATTTTGGATAACTCCGGAGGGCACCTAAATGTGATTATGTACAAAAACCTTAGCCATATTGTAGCTATGAGCATGAGCATCATGGTAGATAAACCCAGCGCTTATCTGTCACTTTCACACATGTCAGTGTATGTTTAACAGTCTCGGTTTCAGCTCTACAGTGAATGGAGTTGTCATTCGCATGCAGCACAGCTCAGCACTACAGCAGATAGAAGTATAGAGAGAATGCTTGGCATTGCATCTCTACACCCACTGATCAAAGCCCACATATTTCATGTGCCTAACCGCTTTGTTCATCATGGAGATTAATGTAACATCTGACTATCTCCTTATGTTTGTCAATACACGCATCGATTCAACGATTCAGTGAAACTGACATTTTGATATCCTTATTGAATTTAGCAATTATTAGTCAATTTTTCCCTACCATTTTGTTTTCAGATTGCCATTATGACTTGAGGGGCTTAAAAATTCTGTCAATTTTAAGCCAGCCTTTGAGACATATGGATGAATCAATTTAGAAACCGTCTCCTTTGATTTTTGTTACTTTTTCCAACAGATATTTGACATTAAATGTGATCAGATACATTTAGGTAAAAGTTAACATCTGTGTAGCATCAGATAATTTTTTTAAATATCAGATCAGTTAAGCAGATTGACCAGTTGATTACATTTAAAAAATCAATGCTTGTATGGCCAACATTAGAACATATAATCAGCATTTCCTGCCTCAAAAACAAATGAGTAAGACCTGAGGATATTATTGTTCAGCAATAGGGACACAGAAAATATATTTTCTAAGTAAAAATTGTTAACCTTATAGATTGATGGCCATTTCTTCCTTAGAACACTACCAACTAAAATGTAGTTTTGAAAGGCTTCACTTGGTTTTCTCTTATGAAAATCCATGCTTGCTAAATTGAGCAATTAGGATTACGTCCCAATGCACAGTTTACGAGTGCCAAATCTAGTCCCAAGGCAGGTTATTGTAAGCAACACCACAGTCAATTCTGGGAAAAAGGTATAGTGTTCCTATTTCCCAGCAGCACAAAATTACAGCTATGTTCTGATTGGTTGCTTTTAATACCACCAGATTTTTTGGTCTGGATTTTATATATTGGTTCCATCACTGAAAACAAGGGGGTGAAACGTTACTGGAATTTGTTATATTTGCAGAGGCTAAAAGATACCAAGGTTATTAATATCTTTCAGACAACTGCAAAATGGAATAAAGTAAGCTCTCTTTTCAATTCTAGACATCACTGTCAATGTCATCTACTTGAACAGTCTCATTTAAAAGTGGCCAATTTGTCTGAGGTCTGCATGGCTCCTGATTATGAACCATAGATTATTGCTTTAGTGTTTGTTAATGCATGTGTCTACATAGAACGTTATGTGATCATAATGGTGGTCATCAACTATCACTACAATCCAATTACAGAATGTTGTAATTTGAATAGCTTTTCAGTTTACTTCCATGATTTGACTTGCTTTCGGTTAGTGATTTATGGGTTAAAAGTTAAAGTGGTCCTTCACTCTCATCTATGATTTTACATGATTTTCCTATTCCTCCCCACGTTACACAATGGGATATTACATTGTCAGCTTTTTTGTCTAGGAAAGAATATTGTCCACCTCTTGAAGTCCACATCGTCAGGTGGCCACCTGTAAAAACCAGAAAGAAAATATTCTCAATGTCTTAATATACAGGTGCATCTCGAAAAAATTGATTATTGATAAAAAGTTAATTTATTTCAGTAATTCAATTCAAAAAGTGAAATGCATATATTATATAAATTACACACAGTGTGATATATTTCAAGCATTTTTCTTTTAATTTTGATAATTATGGCTTACAGCTAGTGAAAACCCAAAAAATTCAGTATCTCAGAAAATTTGAATATTGTAAAAAAGTTCAATGTTGTAGACCAAGGGTCTTCAAACTATGGCCCTCCAGTTGTTCAAGAACTACAATTCCCACCATGCCTAGCCATGTCTGTGAATGTCAGAGTTTTACAATGCCTCATGGGATGTGTAGTTCCGCAACAGCTGGAAGGCCATAGTTTGAGGATCCCTGTTGTAGACTCATGGTGTCACACTCTAATCAGCTAATTAACTCAAAACACCTGGAAAAGGGTTCCTGAGCCTTTAAATGGTCTCTCAGTCTGGTTCAGTAGGTTACACAATCATGGGGAACACTGACGACTCAGTTGTCCAGAAGACAGTCATTGACACCCTCCACAAGTAGGGGAAGTTACAAAAGATTATTGCTAAAGAAGCTGGCTGTTCACAGAGTGCTCTATCCAAGCATATTAATTGAAAGTTGAGTGGAAGGAAAAAGTGTGGTAGAAAAAGGTGCACAAGCAATAGGGATAACCGCAGCCTTAAGAGGATTGTGAAACAATGGCCATTCAAGAATTTCGGGGAGATTCACAAGGAGTGGACTACAGCTGGTGTCAGTGCTTCAAGAATCACCATACACAGACTTATCCAGGACATGGGCTACAACTTTCCCATTCCTTGTATCAAGCCACTCCTGAACCAGAGAACATCAGAAGCATCTTACCTGGGCTAAGGAGAAAAATGACTGGACTCTTGCTCAATGGTCCAAAGTCCTCTTTTTGGATGAAAGTAAATGTCCCAGAGTTTGGAGGAAGAGTAGAGAGGCTCAGAATCCAAGTTGCATGAGGTCCAGTGTAAAGTTTCCACTGTCAGTGATGATTTCAGGAGCCATGTCATCTGCTGGTTGGTCCACTGTGTTTTATCAAGTCCATAGTCAGTGGAGTCCTCTAGCAGGAATTTCTAGAGCACTTCATGCTTTCCTCTGCTGACCAGCTTTATGAAAATGCGGATTTCATTTTCCAGCAGGATTTGGCATCTGCCCACACTGCCAAAAGTACCAAAACCTGGATTAAAGATCATGGTATCACTGTGCTTGATTGGCCAGCAAACTTGCCTGACCTAAATCCCATAGAGAATCTCTGGGGTATTGTCAAGCGGAAAATGCGACAACAGACCCAACAATGCAGACGAGCTGAACGCCGCTTTCAGAGCAACCTGGGCTTCCATAACACCTCACCAGTTCCACAGGCTGATCGCCTCCATGCCATGCCTCATTGATACAGTAGTTCATGCAAAAGGAGCCCCAAACCAAGTATTGGATGCATACTATACTGTACATGGACATACTTTGCAGTAAGCCAACATTTCTGTATTAAAAATCCTTCTTTTTATTTGTCTTATATAATGTTCTAATTTTCTGAGATACTGAATTTTGGGTTTTCACTAGCCATAATCAAAATTAAAAGAAAGAAATGTTCGAAATATATCACTCTGTGTAATGAATCTATAGAATAATATTTTTTCACTTTTTGAATTGAATCACTGAAATAAACTTTTTGATTAAATTCTAATTTTTTGAGATGTACCTGTATAAGAAACAAGAATACCTTACTGGCAATCACAATGTTTAACAGAACAGGGGTGCGTTAAATGGAGGTGCAGAATCTATTTTTTGGGGGGGTGTAGGAGAATATGCTGTGGTCACTGATCTAACGCTTCACCTCCTTTTTTGTATACATATTTTATTGGGAAATCCTATAAAAGGTTATGCTTTATACATTTGGCTAAAGTGCGTTGGGGTACGCACCCCCATTCTGTTTAACATTGGGAACCAGAAAGACAGCCAGCCTCCTGATGACATCAGAAGAGACAATGGCAGTATGGGACCATGTTGTGACATACTGGTGTCTTACACCAGACAGACAACGCTGGATTGGCTGGGAGGGCAAATATGTATTTTTGAGAGCAACCCAGCTATCAAGGTAACACTAGGGCTGTCACACAACCAAGAACCCCCTGGAGTGCCCAGTGTCACAGAGCCTAGCTGCAGGCAAATGCAACAATTCATAATCATATGCAGCTAGAGATTAGTAACAAAGGATTCTCAGAGAACTATGGCAACTTGTGATATAAATCCAGAAAACAAAAGGCTTTTGTTACCAAATCAAAAGTCCTGAACATGATAAAGAAATAATGTGACAACATATTATATTACTGTTAAAATAAAGATGGCACAGCCTTAGTTACCAGAACAGTGCAAAGGATAATGGACATTCCCAAAGTACAACAATGTCAAACAAGCAATCAGTAATTGCCTCTCACTGATCTGGTTGCTGTACATTCAGCGAGCAATATTGGATTACTAAACGGTCTTCCTCACTGTCAGTCATATGCAATGCCTCTACATCATTCCGATAGAACGGACCATAGCATATGACTAAAATCATCATCCGTTATGGACTATAATTCCACTCAACCGTCAAATCAAACTGAAATTAAGCACTATGCTTCATCTGGTTTTTTTTAAGTATTCCAAGTCTACATGATCTGACACTCAAAATTTTTAAGACATTTTCAGTAAATGCTGGTTTGAAATGATCAATTTTCCCAAATGAAACTCATTCTTTTGTTATTATAAGGAGATTAGTAAGACATGTGGATTGCAAGAGGTTAATTATATCTTTATGGAAGGATGCCCCCCCCAGTCTGAGCAAGCCAATTCATTGCACTGTAATGAAATCTAACACAATCTAAGATGTTATGTATACTCAGATAAAGCTATATGACTGCCTGGTTAATAGTAATACGTCTACAGCATGATTTTTATTAACCATTAGTGGTAGCAGCAGAAAGCCATTTAAAAAATATATGTTCTACTTAATTGACTTAAAAAGGTAAACTCCAGACAAAATGTTAATTGACCTTGAGTTGCATGCAGGAAGTACAGCCAAACTGCTAAGTGCAAAGAGGGATACCTCAATACAAATCATACTGTATATGTTTTGGATGGAATAAAGTAGGCTTGGGGCCTATCTTTTATATGCTGTCTTCACTGGGGACATTTCCCCTCATTCCTGCCCCAAAGACCACTGTCACTAGGACAGAAGGTGGAGGAAATCTATTGGGAAAGCAGAAAGCCCTTTAAAAGTGATTGTAAAGGTTCTTTTTTTTGTACAAAACAAACCTGTTATACTTGCCTGCTCTGTGCAATGGTTTTGCAGAGTGGCCCAAAATGTCCTCTTCTGGGGTCCCCTAGATTTTGGCGCCTCTGAGTGACCCCATAGCAAGCCACTTGTTATGGGGGTACTTGTGTGGGCTTGATCTAGAGACTGATTGTATGTGTCTAAAGACAAACACAGCCTGGCTCGGCCCTGTCCTCCGCTCCCTTCTCACAGAATTTAACATGTTGAGATTCCTGTGAGAAGAGAGAGAAGGAAGACGAGCTGCTGCAAACATTGCAGACAGACACAGCGCTGGATCAAGATCAGGCTCAGGTAAGAATTTAAGGGGGAGGGGTAAACTGGGGGAGCAACTTCTGAAAGGTTTTTTACCTTAATGCAGAGAATGCACCAAGATACAAAAAAAATAAACTTTGCCTTTAGAATCACTTTAAGTGGCACAATGAAACAATATCCTCATTCTCCAAAAATAATCCATACACATCCACTACTTAATGACCCTGTAATCGATTTTTCATGAAATCATATCTTACAGTGTTTTTCTGCCCTCTTTTTGTCATGTGCATGGGTTTGAACCTGGGTTCTTCTGGCTCTGTGCTGTGGTCCTGTTCACTTTGCCACTGGGGAATCTGACACTCTAGCTTGGGCTGACCACACATGGTCGAATTTCAAAAGAATTTTCTTTTGAAAATAAGACATTTTGTGCGTTTTGTGATCCGACAGTGCCACCATTGATTTAGAAATTTGACCAACCAAGCCTTCAATTTCACCTCCTGTTGCTACAGAAAAGAATGGCTGGGAATCTTCTTTTCTTTCCAGGAATTTTCTTTTCTTGCACTCATGTGCATTTCTTTTTCGATTACATTTCTCACACAATTCTCCCATCATTGACTAGAAAATCGTTTGTTTTTCAAAAAATTATCAAACATGCCCGATTACTGAAATTCCATGGCCGCACGAAAAATCGGCTGTTGCTGCAGCCCACTAATGGTGTGAAATACGAACGAAAATTCTTAGATAAGAAGAAAATTCTTTCGAAATTCGACTCTCTAGCTCCAGCTGCCTTACAGCTGCAGTCAAACCACAATTAACCCAGCTTAAATTGCAGGACTTCCTGTGTAGTGGGCCCATTTGTTGGATCTGCTTCCCTGGGTGCATGAATACTGCAGAGTTACTGAACTTCTGGACTTTTACCTCTGCCCGTTTCCTGGATTACTCACTTTGCCTGATGATTCTACATTACTCTGCCAGTCTGTGTACTGCGGCGCATGTCAGTTGCGGTCTTGCTCTATACACACCACAAATCTTAGTCGCTAGTCTATCTAGGGAGCAAGCGAGGTCATGTTATTACATCCAGTGGGTCCATGGGGAACAAAAGTAGTCACCCTTCAGCAGAAGTCAGATCACAGCAAAACCTAGTCTGGGAGGACAAAGGAAATGCCAAATACTTCTGGGTTCAAGAGAGCATGTGACAAAATGGTTTTACAGGGAGTTCATAGCCCTGTGTAAGCTACAACTTGGGCAACTTGTAGCTTACAAAGGACTTTCCTTCCTGTCGGCTGAACAGAGCAGCATGGGAGTGAAAGGATGGTACTGTTAGAGAGGGTGACGTCCAAATAAACCTGCTGCTTTCCCTGTGTGGTCAAGTCACAGGTTCACTTTAAGAAATCAGGAAAAATATAAAGCAGTTTTGAAAAAAATCTGATGCAAATATATTGTGCCTGTTATTTTTGTCTCCATTGTAATTATATTCATAATCATTCATACTAATTCATAATCACATATCTTCCCAAAGCCTTTATCTCTAGATAATGGCTCAGTAAACCTAAACACTCAATTGCTTTAAACTTCAGATATTTGATTTTGTTTTTCTGAAACTAGCCATTTTAAAGAAAATCTACAGGGTATATTGACTGTGAACACGTTTTTAAGTTAAAATAATTTTTTTCTGAGAAATATATTTCGTTATTTCTTACAGATCATGTCAGGCTTTCTATTCAAAGTTTTCATAACATTAATGAAAAGATTGCAGAATTTGAATTTACAGGGTCCATTCTCAACCAGGCCTCTGTGGAATCCTAGGGCTCTTCCTGAGGTTGCTTAAGCTGTGGCTGATTAACCTATCTACTGGTGCCTGCATAGTTTCAGGTCCAACAGCAATTAGCCGAGCAAGCGGCATGACACCAATTATCTTTTCAGCCGTCTGTAAGGAGGGCATTTTGACCACCAACGTATAGGGGGCATCCTTTCCACTAGTCCCCAATGAAAAAGGGCATTCTTCCCAATTAATTTAGACCTGAAAATTACCTTAAGGGTTTCGCTGTGGTAAAAAGCTTAAGAAAAAGTGTTATACAGGATAAGCCACATAGAAAGTCTATTGTTTTCAGTCCTCATGAGCAGAATGATAGACTTGCACTGAGGAAGAGTAGTAATTAAATTACAGAAGAGTAAAATACAAAGACCATGTAGGAACACTAGAATTTATATTTTTTTTATCATTTTCAAAGATAACAAGCTTATAAACAAATGTCATCTATTGATGATCAGCAAACTATTGACTTATCACAATATACCAAACCAGGATTGGACCAGTAAGACAAGAAAATGTTCTCTGTAAGAACCTGTAGTCAGAATTGCATTCGCCCCATACAATTCAAGCAGAAGGCAAAAGCAACTAGTAAGCAGCTTAGAACAAAGTCAAAAGGCAGGTTACATGAAGGTCAACTACAGCTCAAATACTCCTGAGAAGAACTTGGCATTGAAAAGGCATCTAAAACTGATTGCAGTAATGGTAATCTGACCCAGGGCCCAAGGATAAACAGCCTAATGCTTTTTATAGTGCCAATTCTCAATATAAAGGATGGGAACTGTAGCATCAATCTGCTTTGACGCTGCATTCTATCCGCTACCATAGGACCCCCCAAAGCAGGTTTTCATGTAAATTGCTGAATGCTTCTACACTCAATAAGCCTTTATTTTAAAGTGATCCTAAAGTGTTTGCTTTGACATTTGCTTAAGCCGTTTAAAACATTTAGCATTGAACAACAGAATTAAAGCAGGTTTTAAGAGTAAAACATTTCTGCTTGGCCTAATTACTTTATGGTGATCTTGTTAATCTCATTTAAAAGATATCATTTAATCCTTTACAAATGATAGGACAAAATATTACTTAGGTTTTGAAGTTCACTCCAAGGGAATTAGTAACAAAGAAAAATGTAGGGACATCAACATTAATATATACATGCATGGATCATTACCTTGAGCATGAAATCAAGAGAGCTGCAAGAGATCTAAGGCTGAGAAAAGCAGTCAAAACTCTGCTCCAGTTTCCATTATCCGGCATAAAGTCACTGCATTATTTTTTGTAAACAAACTATATAAGCAAAATCTACAAAAACAGAGAACATCGAGTGCAGGCCAAAACGAGTTAGATGATAGTCAGCATTTTCCAGCCTAGTGACATCAAAATGCCAGTGGGAAACAGATCACTTAAAGGAGTTCTCTGCAATCTAGTGTATTCTTCACAGGAATATAATTCAAGTAGTCAGACTCCGAATGAAACTAGGTTCAATATGCTACATCTAGGTCAACAGTGGGACATCTTCCAACCAGAAGTCCTAAAAAGCAATCCCGTCAGATCGAATCCTAACGCCACCCAAAACGGAGAGATGCTGTTGCTCTCCAATGTTTTAGAAAACACCATCTTACTGCTTATAAAGTCCATAAAATAAGGTTTGTACTCACCTTCTGTGTTTATTGGAAGACAAAAGTTCTGCTTTAGATTAACTACTGGGTTTAGTGCTACCTGCAAGAGTAGGAAGCTAGGTACAATTAAACATCAAACGACTATCCAGAAGCAGCCCCTGGTGAGCAAACCCTCTCACACCATGTTAACAAGTTCAATTATATGACAGAGCAGGGCAAAAAACAAAATATTTAAACACTTGGGTAGCAGCAAAGCCAGAAGGGTGGGTTCTGTGTCTTCCAATGAACGCAGAGAACAATTTTGACAGCGAGTACAAATCAGAGACCCAGTACTACTCTCCAGCCATGCAGGCTGGCACCTGTCATCAATATTTTCCGGCACAGAAGGAGAAATGACTTTCCAGCTAGCAGAAGGGGAGAGTAGAACTACCAAAGATGTAAAGATGACTTCATCGGGCAACTTAGCTTGATCTCCCCATTCAGAGAAGATTTGTTCCAGACCCAAAACTCGTATTGGCAACCACCTACAATTATGTAGTGGGAAAACCTGAAAAAGTTATCATTTGTATAGTTTTTTGAAAGAAGAAATGTTTTGGACTGGTTAGTATCCAAGACCATCCCCAGGTATTCTAGGCGAAGTCATGAAATCAGCAAGGACTTCGAGATTCAAAATCCACCCAAGCAGGGGCTCCTAGAGAGACCCTGAACAAAGACTGCTAAAAAGTGTGCTTCCTGTGCTCTAATCTCCCCATGTACTAACGGCCAGCATGCAGGCCATGGCAAAGGGCTCCTCCCCAGTCCTCATAAGGGAAGTAGCAACAGACAAAGGCCATTGAGGGACATGGATAGTAAGCATAGCCCCCCCAATGCTTCCACCGGAGGGGTGAAGAACCACACACTAGGTAGGGGAAAAATGAAGCCAGGGATGTTGCAACTGAACCTGCAAAGAGCAAGGAACTACATTCACTCAACGTCTGAAACTGCAGGTGGCCCTATACCAGGTAGGTGATTATCTAAGACAGATTTGCGTCCTCCAATAAATTAAGAAGAAAAAATTGTTTAAGATATCTACTTTTATATAACCTTCACTGTGCAATATATTATTCATACAACCAGGCATTAGCTTATTAACAAAGGTCATGGGGGACAACCATATGCATTAGAATTCACAAGCAATGTTTGACGGTTTGTACAATTTTAGATGACCAGCTTAGTTGGCCTAATTAGCCTAAGCTACGATAAACATTACAATTGTAAATGTGAAACAGAACTCATGGGAAAACACAATATGCATTTCCAAGTATATATATATATATATTTACTTACAGGGGTGTTTTTTCTTAGCTGCCCCCTTTGGGGGGGCCATGCTTCACAAGGTTTGGGCCTTTACCACAATTCAACCAGTACTGTATATAGAAACCTTCTGCACTGAGAAAGGATTTAGAATAAGATAAACATTCAGTCACAAGCCATTATGTATTGTATTCTTACATATGGCATTCATATTACCAATTTAAAAAGTTGCATATCTTTTTTTCGCTAGGTGACTTCTGGAGCTGTCAGAGGTAAGAGGCCCCCACTGAAGCCTGAAAGATGCTGCCTTATCTTCCTAAAATTTTGCCAAAAAGGCAGGCTGTCTCAAGCCTCCTAAGTAAGCATAAGCTTATCAAATACATGCAAATACTATGCATAGTGATGCAGACAGAACTCCTGTATGATGTGAACACAGCGCATAGAAATCAACGATTTCTATGTATCCTTGCATTAGGCCTCCTTGACCAATGAAAATCAATGCAGCTCAACGGACATCGTGTGAACAAACCCTTATTGTGAGCACCATGAATTATTAAAAGGAGTGTGAGGAGCGGGTACATACATGCTACAGAAGTAATGCTGGCAGGCAGTTTGGGCAAAAATGAGTGCTGGTCTGTCTCCAATTCTTCTCCTTCATGTTGACCTATGTGGGAAGAGTGGGCAAGTGGTGGAAGGGGGACCTGGGGTACGTTCATCTGTTCAATCCCCTCCGTATCACCAGTCTCTGGCTTAATTCTCTCTCGTCTCCATTGGATTAATGCCACTCGATCACGTATTGACTTTGCAACTATCTTCACATCACTTTCATGGAAAAATCCAGACTCAATCTGTAAAGATACCATCATGAAAATAGATTTATGGACTGTGTTTGCCATCAAATTAATCTCTACATTGGATTGCATGATTGATGCAATGTAAGAAAAAGCTGCATGCTGTTTTTAATTGTGTTCAATCTGCATTTTTAACACCCACTTGAAGACGTATATGACTTTACTCAATAAAACAAAGTTTACAGTGTAACAAAGCAGACACCAGGATTACCAGCCCTTACTGTGAGACCATAACTGGGACCAACATTAAAGTCTACCTAAAAGCAAAACTTTTTTTATTTGTTTTAAATAGAGTGGAGAGGGATTAGAACATGTTTTTTATTGCTATCTGTGCCTCTGTTAAAGGGATTCACTCTCTGTATTTGCCATGCTTACCATCATCATTGAAAGTAAAAGAAAATACTACATTTTGGGTTGTCCCTAAAACAGCAATAGCGGGTA
Source organism: Aquarana catesbeiana (assembly GCF_042186555.1). Taxonomy (NCBI): domain Eukaryota; kingdom Metazoa; phylum Chordata; class Amphibia; order Anura; family Ranidae; genus Aquarana; species Aquarana catesbeiana. The sequence continues at coordinate 72,182,732 of NC_133330.1, read as the reverse complement.
AATTCTTTAATGGCGACACTATTTCTGGTGACAACCAGGGATTCGCTCACTTTGCGAGGATTTCCTCTCACTTCCTGTTTTGGCTATGGGACAAGAAGTGAAGGAAAATCTCCCCAATGGGACAAATATGGCAAAAAGTGAAACTGGTTTTAATCCTCCCTTAGTCTATCCAGAATGGAAAAAAAAAATCTCTCTTCATCTTTTTGCAGCACAACACAACAATAAAAGAATGTCCAGTTGGGCTCAGCTAGATAAAACTCAGTCTTTGGGCCAAAAAATGGCAATATACTAAAGATTCAATAAAAACTGAAACTTTTCTTAGCTTCTCCAACTAGGTGGCAGAACAATACATTTGAGGGGGATATATTCTTAGATTGTCTGACCCATGCAGGGATCAGAGGACAGAGGATTTAAAGTAGAATTCCAGCCTAAACCTAGCTAGTCTTAAAAAGGCTCCCTCCCTCCTCCAAACACCTATGCGGGTTTCCCGGTGTAAAAAAAAAATGCATCTACTTGCCTATTTTCCTCCCACTTCAGTCCATTCACACGTTCCTATATGTCAGCCAGCGATGGGTACAGGGGAAAGGAGAGAGGGCTCAATGACGCCGAATTCCAGGAGCGGTGACATCACCCAAAAGCTTCCATATCCCAGCTGTTGTCTGTACCCACTCCTCTCCCCCGCAGCCACGGTTGGCTGACACAAGGGAGCCAGATCACATGACCAGACCAAATCAGGCATAAAATAGGCATGCAAATGCATTTTTTTTTTTTTTACACAGACTAGTTAGGTTAAGGAAATTCTACTTTAAACTAAAACTGCAGCTAGCAGCACAAGAGACCAGTACATTCCTTTGTAATGATTAAAACCTTTTGACTAAGCTTAGGCTTTAATTAGTTCATGACGTAGCCTGATTTTAGCCTATAGTAATAGGGTTTGTCCAGCCATACACTGGCACAAGTTGCACTCCACTCCCTCCAGCCAATAGACAGGCTAGTTGTCTAAAACCCAAAAGGCAGGATTTACCCTAAGGTAGCCCAACTCCCTCTAACAGACAGCGCAAAATAAAACATGGCAAAGCTGTAACGGAGAAGTATCATCTGCAGAGAGACCATACGCAATACTGCTTTCTAATGATTTGCCTTCTGTCTGCTGTTTGTGGAGGACAGCTTCCAGAGTACAGTTCCTCTAAGGCAGAGACATTTTTATTCCCACCGCTGATGCTGTCTAAACCAATACAAAGACTCTTAGAATCTCTGCATTTTACCAAGTTCAGGCTTACGCCAGGTATTGGTTATGGCTTTAATGGGACAGAGATGTAGCATCATGTGTGATCTGGGTGCAGATAAAGGTACCGACTGGCTTCTCAGGTCTATCTCTGGCCAGAAACCCCAAACCACCAGTACAGAGAGGAATCTGGAACCTTATAAAAAAAGGAGCAGCCTTTTAGTCCTATTAAAATGGATTCAAGTGCTAATTCCTAAGGGCTGTTTCCCATGATGATGACCTGAATGCATGCTGTATTATTGGTTTTGAGCTTGGCGGCCAAACAGGGCAGGAAGAGTTAAAATGTACCGCTGAAAAGTGGGGGAAACAATTATTTATCATTTGCAACTATTTCTGTTGGAACATAAATGATTACATAGAGCAGAGACATAAGTCTCCAGTGAAAAGCAAATTACAAGAACAGAACAAGTTAGCTTTTCACAGCTCCTTTTTTCACATCAGACAAAATTACTGCAACCAAAACACTGCACAACAGGAAATTAAAAGTGCCCCAGTGAATAATGTAATTTTCCCTTCGAAACTCTCAACAAGTGTACCTGTCCTCTGCACACAATACAAACCGTCATTTCGTGAGATGTCCCACTCATTAGTAGCCTGTCAGTATTGTTTAGTGATGACAAGCATTGCAAGTCTTATCTTAGCTAAATGGAAAATAAATGGTGCTACTAAATAAAAAAAAAGCAGAGTTAGACTTACCAGTAACTCCTTTTCTGAGAGTCTTCCAGGGCAGGCATGAGACCTAGGGCTCCTCCTACCAGGACAGGAAATACGCTAACCCCACCAGATAAAAGGGCGGCCCTCCAGGCTCCATGTCAGTATTCGAGAACCGTAGAACGTCCCTGTAAAACATATGCATAATACACATAACTTCAAGACAAAACCAGGTGGGAATCTGGCTGTCCTGGAAGGCTCTCAGAAAAGGAGTTACCGGTAAGTCTAACTCAGCTTTTCTCCAAGCGTCTTCCAGGACAGCCATGAGACAATGCGCCAGAACTTACCAGTCTAGGGAGGGACAACTGCCTGAAGGACCTTACGACCAAACGCCTGCTCCTGAGCAGATAGGAGATCCAGGCGATAATGTTTAATGAGCATCAAAAAACTGGACCATGTGGCAGCCCTGCAAATTTGTTCCAGTGAGGCTCCAGCCCTCTTAGCCCAAGATGCAGACAAGGCTCTTGTTGAGTGTGCAGTGACAAAAGGCGGAGGAACTTCCCTAAATTTGTAAGTTTCAGAAATAGCTTGATTTATCCATCTAGCCAAGTTGGCTTTAGATACACTCTTTCCCTTGTGTGCTCCCGAAAAGAGGACAAACAAGGTGTTTTTCTAAAGGTAGACGAGAATACTTCTTGAGTCTAAAAAACAAAATTTTCTTTCTTGGTTTCCCTTTGGCGAACTACAAAAGGTTGGCAGTACAATGTCCTGGGATCTGTGAAACGTACTGGCCACTTTAGGCAGAAATCCTGGATCAGTTTTTAAAACAACCCGATCCTCAAAAAATGTCAGGAAAGGCTCCCTCACTGATGGGGCCTGTAACTCACTTACCCTACGAGCTGAGGTAATCGCCACAAGGAAAATTGTTATTAAAAGGTAAGAAACTTAACTGAAATATCCTCTAGCGGCTCAAAGGGAATTCTACCAGAGTTTGAAGCATCAGGGACAAGTCCCAGGTTGGACAACTTCTAACCACTACTGGCCTGGACCTAGAAATTTATTAAAATAATCTAGCTATAGTGGGATTTTCCAAGAGAGAAAATTGGAGAAAAACACTGATAGCTGCCGCCTGTACCTTTAAAGTATTAACTGAAAGACCTTTGTCGACACCTTGAAAAAATTCCAAAAAACTGAAGGAACATCATGAGTTAATCTTTGATTTTCAGATAACTGAATTAAATTTCTTCCAGACCTTGAAATATATGGCTCTAGTGACTGGTTTTCTGCAATTTACTAGGGTCTTGACTACTTTATCAGAGAACCCCTGAGCGCTTAGTATCTTTTCTTTAGATACTAGGCCGTCAAGCTTAAGGAAACCACCCGTGGGTGCGACACTGGACCCTGCGATAATAAGTCTTCTCTCTTCGGAAGACTCAGTGGAGGCTCTGAGACCAGAGTATGTAACAGGGAAAACCATGGCCTCTTGGGCCAAAAAGGGGCTATTAGGATAAGATCTGTTTCTTCTTGAAGAAACTTCCGGAATTAGCCTAAATTGGCGGGAAGGTGGAACAGAGGCTGAATGGCCACGGATTCGCCAGAGCATCGATCCCCAATGATTGATCCGTTGGTTTCAGAGAAAATAACTTCTCTGTCTTGCGATTGTTCTGATCTGCGAACAGGTCTGCTTCAGGACATTCCCATCTGTCGGTGAGACCCGCAAAGATTTTGGGATGAAGGGACCAATTGTCTCGACATACCTGGTAGCGGCTGAGATAATCTGCCAGACAGTTTTGTGTCCCCTTCAGGTGCACTGCTGTAATTGAGGCTAGATTCCCTTCTGCCCATGATAAAATATAAAATATCCTGGGCGATAGATTGCAGTATCTATCTCCTCGTACCTCCCTGTTTGTTGAGGTATGCAACAGTAGCGATATTGTCGGATAGAATCTGGAGATTGTGACCCCTGATTTCTGTCTGAATTGCCTGCAAGGCTCTCTGAAATGCTAGAAGCTCTCTCTGATTCGATGAAGCTCTTGCTTCCCTTGAGGACTATTCTCTCTGTGCCATTGTGTTGCTGGGATGGGCTTCCCAGCCCCAGGAACTTGCATCCGTTGTGATCCTCTGGAATATAGGAATGGACCATAGTAGGCCTCTTAGGTGCAGGTGCGTCCTCCACCACCAAAGCTTATTTTTACCCTGGAGGGCAACAAGACCCTTGATTCCAGGGAACTTTTGTCTCCATCCCAGTTACTTAGTAGAAACAGCTGTAATGGGCGTTGATGAAATCTTGCCCATGGCACTGCGGGAAAGCAAGAGGTCATCAGCCCCACTGCTCTTGAAACTTCTCTCAGTGAGACCGACTGATTGGTCTGCAAGTCTGACATTGTTTGCATCATTCTTGGGACCTTCTCCTGCGGGAGAAAAACTTTTTGGTCTACTGAGCAAAATTTGTATCCCAGATATGTCACTTTCTGGGCCGGAATTAAGGAAGACTTCTCTTTATTAACCAGCCTAGAGATTGAAGGAAGTCCTGTACGGTCTGGAGATCCGCTAATAACTTTTGGTATGACTCCGCCACCACTAGGAGGTCATCCATGCAAGAGATAATAGTTATCGCTTTTAACCTTAGTGGAGCCATCGCCTCCCCCAACACCTTTGTAAAGATGCGTGGGGCTGAGGACAGACCGAAGGGGAGGGCTTGAAATTTAAAGTGCCGAATCTCTGTTCCCATCTTGACCGCTAGTCTCAAGAATCTTTTGAAGGCTGGATGAATAGGGATGTGCAGATAGGCATCCCTCAAATCCAACGTGGCCATGAAGCAGTTTGGGTAAAGCAGGTTTTTGATTGAGAACACCGTCTCCATATGAAAGTGTTTAAACCGTTCGATCAGGTACAGAGACCGGAGGTTCAGGATAAGCCAATATTTTCCTGATGGCTTTCTGATGACAAATATATGGGGATAAAATCCCTTGCCCTTATCTGACCGGGGAACCATGAGCAGGACCTTTTGATTTAGCAAGTCCCCGATTTGGAGACCCAGGGCCCTCGCTTTTACCCGATCTTGGGGAGGGAAGGTGACCAATAATCGCTCTGGTGGCTGGCAAAAAAAGTCCAGCCTGTACCCATTGGTCACTAGGTCCAGGATGAATGGACTTGAGGTGACTGCTGCTCACTGTGGGAGAAAAGCCCTCAATCTTCCTCCCACTGGGAGACACGATTCATTGTGGCTTGGCGGGTTGTTGAGGGTTAAACAAGATGCTCCCTCTACCTCTGCCCTGTCCAATGTTTTTTGGGGCTATTGTCCCTTTCTCTAGGACCTTGTTGCCTACTTTGGCCATGAAAAAAAACTTTCTGGCCGTCGGCTTTTTCTTATTTTCTGGAAAGGCCTTTTTTATATCCGCTGTGCGTTCCAGCGCCTCTTTCAGACCTGGGCCAAAAAGATGATTGCCTGTTAAGGGAAGACCACATTGGCACAACTTTGAGGCAGCGTCGCCTGACCAGGTTTTAAGCCATAGGCCTCTTCTGGCCAAATTGACTAAGGTCGCGGCCCCAGCTGTCATTCTTACCGACTCTGCGGAAGAATCAGCCAAAAACCCCGAAAGGGGAGAGGGTAAGATTTTTCAGCACGAAAGAGGAGAGGGAAAGATTTCAGAATCTCTTCAGAATCAGTTCTCTAGAGGTACCTGCCAACAAGTGTGTTTGTATTTGTGTCAACCATACTTCTAAATTTCTGGCTACACAAGTGGAGGTCAGAGCTGGTTTAAGATTCCCAATGGCTGAGTTCCAGGCTCTGTGAAGGAGGATATCTCCTCTTTTATCCACTGGATCCCTAAGCATGCCCATATCATCATACGCTAGGTCCGAATATTTTGAAACTTTTGAAAGAGGTGTGTCTAACTTAGGATTTTTGTTCCATGGCTGCGCTGCGTCCTCTTCATATGGAAACCTTTTTAGGTTACTGGAAAAGAAAGCTTTTCTCTCAATTTTTTTCACTCCAGCGTGATAGTATCCAGAAGGGAACTATGCACGGGAAAAACTCTACCTTTTTCTTATGCAAGCCATTGTACATAAGTCATGTTTAGACAATTGTACCTTCTCTTCTATATCAAGTGTCTGATAGATGGCCTTTAAGAAGTCATCTACGTCTTCCAATGATAACTTAGACTTCCAGCCCCTTGCGGATTCTCTATCCCTGGGCCCTGTATCTGACCCCGATTCTTCCTGAGAAGAATGGGCAGATCCGGTGTTCTGACATATAGTGTCCTCCTATCAGATAGTGTCCGCCCCGTACTGCGCAGGCGCAGCGCCTGCGCAGTACGGAGGAGCAGGAGATGCCGAAAATGTCCGAAGTTGATCAGCTGACCATCAGCTGTACACGGCGCTCGGGCACCTGTTAGCGATGGCTGTGTAAGAGGGCCCCTCGCGGGCTCGCTTCACTCGCCACGCTTCGGGCACAGCCTCGCTGCGCTCGGCAACTATTTATTCTAACTCTATGTCCACTTGGATAGTAGGGAATGATCCTGGACATAGGGTAAGAATAAATGCGCAGGCGCCGTGTACAGCTGACGATCAGCTGTTGAACTTCGGAGACTTTCGGCGTCTCGTTTGTCCCCCGTACTGCGCCTGCGCAGTACAGGGCGGACACTTCTGGATAGGGGACTGTATTTGACAAGACACCGGCTTCAGCCTCAGAGTCTTCACTCTCCACACTCTACTGTGGAGCGCTAGGACCAGCTGAAGGCCTAACTGGATATGGACCCTCTGAGGGAACTTGAATCTTGTCAATTAGAGTTTTAAATGAGCTAATTGTAGACGTAAGCTCATCTCTAACAGAAGTCAGCATTTTCTGACAGAAGACTATCGGGATATCCTTAACTAGACTATCTATACAGGTGCGGCAAACTGTTTTGCTCCATGAGGAACTCAATTTGTTTCCGCAAACCACACATTTCCTTTTTGGTGGCTGCGCTTGGGCCTTGTCCTGAGTCTTAGCCTGCAAGAGAACAAATGACCCCAATGAATTTTATGCCACACACTCCACAACACCCCGTGCAGGAGGAAAGGAAAAATGTGCCCCCTTCACCTAGTCCCTACTGGTTACAAGGGGGAGAACACTCACAGGATGTGCAAAGTAAAATACACTTCAGGCTTACCTGTGAGGTGCTGGTGTTAGGGCCTGCTTCCGCTGGCCTGTGCAAGTATCCCAGAGGAGTCCATCCCACTCCTGTAGTGGTCCGCAGCCTAGCCAGGTTTCACTTTTTAAACACCAGCCTCCCAGCATCCCTGTTCGTGCCGTTTTAGAGACATGAACTAGCGTCTCCAGCGCCCACTGATGACGTCACAGAACTGATTTTTAAAAAGTGAAACCTGGCTAGGCTGCGGACCACTACAGGAGTGGGATGGACGCCTCGGAACTGATCCCGCTGGGTACTTCCTGTGGGCCAGCTTGGAATGCATAAGTTCTGCACACTCCAACCCCGCTGTTTAAAAGGGAAAGACAAGCCCACTGCCGCCATGTGGCTCACGGACCAGAGCTCTGACGTACACCGCGGTGCTGGCATTCCCCATGCACTTAGAAGCAGGGACAGCAGCCACAAACCTGCTCCCCTGGTGGCTGTGCTGCTCTGGGACCTAAGAAGAAGGTAGGAATACCACCCCAAATCGCCACAGGAGCCACGATCATGAGACCTAGGGGAACCAGTTCCAGGAAACATGTTATCCCCCGTCCAGAGGAAACCCTAATACTGACATGGGGCCTGGAGGACCGCCCTTTTATCTGATGGGAGTTAATGTGTTTCCTGTCCTGGTAGGAGGAGCCCTAGGTCTCATGGCTGTCCTGGAAGACGCTTAGAGAAAAATGCATTATTATTACTACTAGACACCACACTCCTCGAACTGTAACCATTATATTCATTCAGATCATATCCTACATCCTGATGAGACTGGAGACAGGTCCTCGACCTGCCCAAGACCTCTGGGAAACCCCTCCCCCCTATACCCACCTATCAAACCCTTACCTTCCTTAACCACTCTCACCTTCCCTACCCTCATTGTCATTGTCTATTGTAATTGTAACTGTAGCCTATTTTTCTACCCGATATTGTATATTTTAACTGAATCTTATTCTTCAGTATACTGTATACTTGTATCCATCATTACATATAATTCTCTATCATTGGGGCAGAATGTACACCTCGAAGTCCTTTAAGAAAAAAAGCTTCTGAACAAAAAAAAAAATTAAAAAGGCTAACAGAGCAGAAATTGTAAAATAAATTTGGTGTACACATTCCAGGATGAAGTATTTTTTGGGAGTGGGTGAAGGTTTTTTGGGGAATTTCAGGGCAGCATTAGATCTTACTTTTCCTGTGATATATATCTACATCAAAACATGGGCAAACAGATACACAGAAATACCCATTTTGAAGCTTCTAAAAGAGCTACAAATCTGTTTCAGCCAGTTCCTAGTAAATATGAAATTACAGTCCTGCACCTTCCACTCTTGCAATCTGAATGCACATATACGCAAGGCTCATACAAAGACACATCAAGGTTCCGTTTTAAAACTATAGATTATATTTTCCTAATACAGTTATGTATTAAAAATGGTAATGTGTGTGTCGTATGTATATATGTAAATACACACATACAGTTCAGTGAGTAAAATATGTAATTGATCCCCTACCAACCAACAATAATTGTGGCTTCCACAGACTGCCTACAGTATGTCCTCGTGTGGTACACAGATCAGTCCTGTCAATTTAAGAAGGTGCTCCTAACGACAACTCGTTATGTGTATAAGACACCTGTCCATGAGAACAAATGAACTATGTGAGACAACAGGTCCTTCTCGCTGTCTGTAAAACTGCTCACGGCAAAGACACCTGTCCACAGAATCTCAGAAAATAATGCATTATGGCCACTAGGTCGAGCTATACTGTAGTTAAGTACTTATTTGATAAGCTAATGCAGTATTTTCCTGATTCTTGCTATTCTTTTGAAGATTATCTGACCTAGAGAGAAAATAGCCTAATAAAATTCAATTTTGGCAGGATTTGCTTAGAACAAATGTACATACCATTTATCAGGACGATTAGCTCAGATTTTTTATTATTTTTTTAAAATATACCCCTCAGTGTTAGATTATATGTGACGTATAGGGGGAGGTTATAGGTTAGTTTTTTTTTTTATATAAAAGAGTTTATGTGGAGCCACAGTAAAGCATGAGGGACAGCCTAAGGCGAACTTTTGCTGTATTCACTTACCACCCTCTTCTATAGGGCCACTCACTCACTGGCTGAACCAGCAAGTTGTCACTCCCTGGCTATTGTTCTGCATTCTGGCCAGTGAGGGTGACATTCATTAGACAGAGTGGCAAATGCATCTTGCCAATACTGCTACTGGCAAAGTCTTACTGACAGAGTAGTCAACAATGTGACATACTGTAATGGTCAAGGGAAAATCAGAAGCCAGGGGGGATATGGAACACCTATTTTAACGCGTTTGCTACACCAAATCTACTGCAATGGAGCTGACAAGTGCCATCAACAAGTGGCATTGTGCACTAAACTGCTTTGTAATGGTGATTCCAGTAAAACATTAAAAAGTATTCAAATCCTGCAAACCCAGTTTATTCTGCACAATTTCAAACATTCATCGATTGCCTGACATAGCTTCCACTACAATACCTTTGTACGGGATGAAAACACCAGCCTCTTACTGTCTACTTGTGCTGTACCTGCATTATCTCCCAGCAAAGAATCATCTTTTGTGTGTGATCAGAGGGAAGGATTGATCCCATTAATGACATCCTCTTCTTAGAATACACACTATTGATCCAATTAGAAAAAGCAATTTTCTTTTCCAGTTGTTAAACCATTTTTCAGGCATCTAATATTTGATTTGGTAAGTGCTGATGGAAATGTGTTCAATATTTTAAGAGGAACACACAAAATGCATGGCCAGGTCCAATTTAGTTATTTTTTTTATGCAAAAACAGCTTTCCTTGTGCTATATACCTGTATATACAGTATCTGCTTTGAATTAAAGTATATAATCATATTTTCTAGGTGGTAATGCCACACAATCTGAGATATGCCAGAACACTGCGCTACTTCAAAACAGGCCAAATCTCATTTGTTTGCTACAACAAGAAACTGAGGTTCACTCAAGGGAGAAATATAGGAATTGCCATTACTGAATGGGTTTTGGTGGTACAGCCTCTGGGGCAGGCATTCATCTCCACAGGGGACATGATTTGGTGGAAGGAGCCACTGCATGCGCAAGGACAGCAGGTATTCAGCTTACCTGCAGGTGTTTGATATCTGCCACAGCTGGGAATCAGCAAAGCGGCAGAGTTTGAAGATAGGGGCGGTTGTAAATGTAAGTATACATTATTTTGTTTAGTTTGGACTGTAGTGACCAGGTCATTCTAAAGCCTATTTGAAATTATACTGATTGGGTTTATATATACACTTTTAACAATATCTGATCACAGTAACAAGAAACTGAATAGCCTGGATGGTCTAAATTAAATATATTAATCCACCATACAGGTCACATTGCAAATATTTTCAACATCGGTATTACTAATTTACCATTTCCTGGGCAACATCTTCTGGAGTTTCCTTTTCCAGGTCAAAGGTAAACTCAATGGCTCCATTATCTTTGGGTTTTCCTTTCAATTTCTTGGGGTCTTCTACCCATAGTCTTAAGGCAATCGTGGATTTTCTGCCGTTGTCTTCCTCAGCCAGTTCCACCCTTACTCCCGTGTCTTCAGCAAAGAAAGCATGGCTTAGTAAGTCTTTAATTTCATACCTGAAACATTAAAACCATGGTCAATCAATTGTATTCTGTGTCAGAATAGCTAATGAACTCTAAACTAAAAGATGGCTTCTTCATTCTTTAACCTAACAGCTAGCTTGGGAATGCTGTGCATAGGAGAATACCCCACAGTTAATATGTACAAACTGGCTGACTCACACCTAAAACAGATACAAAACCATATATAATCATGATATGTATTAAACCTATGCATTTTGTTTTCAGGGCCAAAACCAAAAACTTAAAAAAAAAACATTCCTTATGCCAGATGACAGACCGGTGGGGAGCTCCGGGACACTGCAGCGCTAGATAGAAGGAGAGTATAGCTTCACTTTAAATAGCAGCTCAAGCCCAGTCTGAGCTAGGTCAGCTGGAGCAAACCGTAGTGGAGAAATCTGGGGGCTAATACACCCCCCTATGTCTCCATAAAGAGTACATGTCACTTGCCCAATGCTACCGTATAGGGGACTTATTAGGCCCCTTGCGGTAGCATTAAAGTTTAGTTAAAAAAAAAGTGTTAAACTAAAATATAAATTAAAAAAAAAGGAAAAAAAAAACTAGATCAGTCTCCTGCACTGAAACCTCCTTTGATAATCATCTCACATATTCCAGGATGCTTCACTTTCATTCACAGCAGCCAAAAGGAAGGCAGGCTTGCCGCATGTCATAAGAGACCGGCTATCTCAATAAGGAAGAGGTAACTTGCATCCAATGCCATCAGGCCCAAAGATGGTGGCATGGGACACAGTCTGCCAGCGGAGCAGCAGGTCATAGCAGGGCATATTTGAATCCACTGGGCAGGAGAGTATCCATGGGGCAGATGAATATGCTGAATTGAGGGACAAAACAGATTTAGAGGCAGGGTGGAAAATAAAAACAAAGGTGATTTCGGGCAGACTGGAAGTGCTGCCTAACTTTGGGTACCATCATTTTCCCACCCTTTCATGCATGCAGACTGGCATATTTGGTATCAGTTTATTCAACACATGCACATTTTTTTTTAGTACAAGAAAATTGGGGATTATTTAGTGCTTGTGTGCACTATAGTTCATTTTTTTGCTAAAATTATAGATTTGATCGCACAAATGTCACGACAAAAAATTGCAACATTTTTTGTATTCTACAGGGCCTCAGCTTTAACAAAAATGTATAATGTTCTAGAAGATTTTTTGTAATTTTCTAGCCAAATACTGTAGATTTTAACATGAATGCAAACAATGGAATTTTTTTTCATGGAGGTGAATATGTTATTAACAGCCATCCCACATCCAATAATGTGGTATCTATATCCAGTCAGATGTCTAAAATAGGAAACACTTCTAAGGTTCAGCATTTTCTTTCCTTGAGAGCTTATTTGTTCTAGAAAAATGCTTTAAAACAACAGTGTTCTATTTACCAGCGCTGTCCAAGATTTAGCCGACTCACAGAAAATAAATTGTAAAGACCTGACCTGCATAAATGCAGCAGCAGGTCGATAAGAGAATCTCTCTATTGAGATCCCAGGGCGAAGCATTTCAGAGCTATAGCTGATTGGGCAAATATTCACGCAACAAACATGAATTGTAATTATCAGGCTGACATTTACATTACACAGATAATGCAGGGACAAACGTCTCACCTCTCCTCCTTGTTCTTACAGATGCATTCCCCAATTATCTCTTTGATTTCAGGGTCTGACACTTTCTCAAAGCTGGCTGGTTTCACCCCCTGAAAAGATAAGAGCTAGAATTTCAATATATTCACTGCATATGAACACCATTGAAATCAAGAGCGCTTAGTGGACTCAGAATTAATGTGCATAAGCGGTTCCCAAAAAGGAAGAACAGAATGACTTCAGCAAGCATAAGAATAGTCTTTAGCACTTGCAGGATCCAATTCATGAAACAAAATGCATTTTCTATCATTTTCTGAATATGAGATTTATGCAGTGATAAAGCAGACTGTAAGATGTTAGAAAAAGTAGAAGCAAGCTTATCCAACAATATGCATATACATTAATAAAAGAATGTTAAGGCATAACTTGGTCTTCCTACTGAGACACTATGCACCAGATGAATGTTGAAATGAGGCTTACAGTTGCACTACAGACTAAGCTGATGGCTGAAATGGGGGTAGGGGTCATCATCAGGGCAGGAAACCAAAGACAGTAATAAGAAAATAAGACTAAGAAGTTCTAACCCATTTCCACTCTGCTAAAAATGTAGGTTTCTGTGTCACTATTGAAGAGATTTCCCCAGTAGGGAGGGACACAGGTGATGGAGGCTTTAACCTGTCTTTACAGTACCCATAATAAAATAAAAGGTTTTGGCTGGTTTGGCACTTTAAAAATGAAAGACAAGCATAGGCAATTTTCCTACTCTGCCTTGCATTAAAAGAGAAGTATGGACTTTATTTATACTCATCTAAGTGAATGCAGCATTGGATCGATGTCCCCTACTGGCTCTGCATTGAGAAGCTGTGACTGTCAGTTACCAGCTCTCTGCTCTGTCCCTCCAGTGCTCACAGGAGCACTGGGCTGTGGAGGGATGGGAGGTGCTGGCTCAGGCTCTCAGCAGATCACTGAGAGGCTGACCCAGCTGCTGGTCCAGGCATCTGGGTGGATCCTGACCATATGGTCACGATCCTTTTAGAGTCTGGAGCGGCACTGTGACATCAGCCGACAATAGGCTTCAGCCCACTGTTGGCTGAAAATGGGTCACAGGAGTGCAGAACTAAGAAAAGAGAAGTACAGCCAATATAGCTTTGGCCCTACTTCTCCTTTAAAGAAGAACTCTATCCTTCCCCCTCACGAGGATCCGACAACATGGCTGGTTAGGAGACAGCTGCTTGATAACCAGCGCTGGTCTCAGCTCCACACTTGCTTGAAACAAATGGCAGCAAGAGAAATGCAGAGGGATGGGAGGCTGACATGCCATCCCCATCTCTCTATTCCTTCCTTGCAGCCTCTTGTCTCAGGCAAGTTCTTAAAGCCAAGACAAGTGCCAGTTATAAAAGGGCTATCTCCTTGCTAGCTGCAGTGGAAAATAGCCATGGAGGGAGGAGCCCTCTTCCACTTCATAGCTCGGCTTACAAAGCACGTGAAAACATGGGACAAAATACATGTACGTTATCCCCTGGGGGACCGAACACCACAAAAAAAAAATCTTGAATTTTCTAGGAGTCAAAAATGAACCTTTAATTCAGCTAATACTAGTAAGGTTGATGAACCGATCACTATGCAGTTATATTAGAGACAAAATTTCTGCACAAAGTTCCAAAAGTAGATTATTATGCACTAACATCTAACAAAAAGTTTTTCAAGTGTTTATATGACATAATTCGTGCAATGTGCATACATCATGTTCTACCTTCCCACCCTTCATTACAGGCTGTCAATTGCTGGTAATTAATGTGTACACAGAAGACAATTATTCACCCTGTCAGACAGGCTGAGATGATGGCTTCCCATAGACAGGTAGATGTCTTAACGAGAAAAATGGGCAATGAGATGTCTCCCTGTTCTAAAAACACTCCACAATCTTCTGTGTTTTTGTGGCAGAAGTGTTAATGCTGCGGTGAACATTATGCTTTCTTTTCCACAGCATATAGAAGGGCTGTCCCTGCTGCAAAAAAAAAAAAAAAAAAAAAAAGCTAACTGTTAAAAGTGTTTGTTATTGCTCCTAGGAAAGCTCTTGATGGCCCTTTCTTTGGCCAGTTGATACAGGTGATGCTTCACTTGGGTTGGGATTGGGCTGTACGTGGTGACCATTTTATCAATGCTCTGATGTCTGTGCCGCTAGGATTTATTCTAAGCAGTAATAGTGTGATACATAACAGTTGTTACAAAGCTTCATTCTGCTACCTGTACTTATGAAGCCCTGTTCAGTTTTATGAGGAGCGTATTCACAAGGCTGTAATGTTCTGAAATATAATAGCTGTCACAAAATTCCATTTGGTTTCCCACGCATATATGTTTTAATCATTTGCAAGGTTATTACACAGCTTATTTTATGGCTGTTAACGCCAGTGGTTTTATGGTTGATACTTTGCATGGTTATTTGCAATTCCATTTTTTTTATATACACATTATTTCTTATGTGATAATTTATTAACTATATCACAATATATAGGTTTTTTAGATATGCTATGTGAATAGAAACCTGTAGCAAATATAAGGACCATTTTACATCTGTGTATTGCATAATTAGGTGCATTGCATTTTATGCTCATTACCATTGAATTCTATGGAACAAGGGTTCTGATAAAAGCTGCAAAGATGCAGCGTGCAGGACTTTTTTTTCTTTTTCTTTTTTTTTTTTTTTAAGGCACTGCTCCTAAAATGCACAGGTGTAAATGGGGCCTAAATTAGGATATAAAAGTAGCTGTTATCCCAATTTAGCTGTAAAATTGGAAGTATGCTTTAAAAAAAGCGAGATTAAGTCTTCTAAGTACCCAATTTTATAATGAACTCAGCAGGTAGTTTGTTCCAAGCATCTAACCACAGACCTTCTGTGGATTTAGGATGTCTCCGTTGCTTCTATCTCAATATAATCCAACAGTGGCTCAATAATGTTGAGATTAGAACTTTGTAGGGGCCAAACCATTTCTTCCAGGACCCCTGGCTGTTATTTTCTCTGAAGATTGTTCTTTATGGATTTAGCTGAGTGTTTGTGGTTACTGTCTTGCTGCAGTATTACATGATGGATACTGCAGTGTTGTACAATGGATATTTATCTGCCTGTATTTTTTAGCATTGAGAAGACTGATAATTCTGACAAATCCCCAACTCAATGTGCAGCCCCACACCTGCAAGGAACCTCCACCACACTTTTCTGTTGCCTGCTGACGCCCTTTCTTGTCCTGTTCTCCAAGTCTTTGGAGAAGAAAAATGCCTTTTGTTTACAGCCATGTATCTGAAAACTCATCAGATTTGGACTCATTATTCTAGAGCAGTAGTTCTCAACCTCAGTCCTCAAGTACCCCCAACAGGCCAGGTTTTCAGGTTTTTCTTTACTTTGCACAGCTGCTTTAAATCAATATCAATGACATGGTATTGATAAGAGCCATTTATCTAAGGGAAGCTCCCAAAACATGGCCCATTGGGGGCACTTGAGGACTGAGGTTGAGAACCACTGCTCAAGAGTACCTAGTCCCATTTTTCTGCACACCAGTTCTTGTGTTTTCATGAACAGACAAGTCGCTTGGTCGTCTTTTCATGTCAAAAAAGTATTGCTTTTCAGCTGCAAGTCATCCATAATAATCTTCTGACTATACTTCTCCCAACTGTAGAGGTCCTGCCAGTTTCTGCCAAGTCTGAGCTGACAGTGCCCTTGGACATCTTCCAATTTTGAAGGAAGGTCAGCATGATGCGTCTTGTCTGTTGTCTTTACCGGTTTCCATAGTCAACCACTGTGTTTGACCCTCAACATTGCTGGTTTCTTTGTGCTTTCACAGAAGAGCTTTGACAGCACATCTGGAAATGCCCATCTTCCTAGAAATTTCTGCCTGTAAGAGACTTTGTCCATGCAGTAAGACCACCCTATGTCTTGTTGCTGTGCTCAGACTCACCTTTGAGTAAAATAGATTACATTGAACGGTCTTCTGCAACCTCATTTAGTAGAGCATGGCTTTTCTTTATCTGGATTAATTCTTTCTACACAGCTTATCCTGTTTGAGCTATTACATTTATGTAAAATATAATCTGGTTGATCACAATCGGGGATGAACTTGGACATGTTCAGATCCTAGTCTGAATCCACCTGAGCTGCTCGCCACCAATCATAAGCAGTCGATGGTTTCCCCAGCCTCTGCCACACGTGTATAAGGAGCATGAATACGTGTGGCTGTGGCTTGATTTGATTTTAAAAGGCAAAATGGTAGGTATACCAAATATAAAATGATTGATACTCAATCTTCTATATCATACCTTTCAAATCTAAGATGGAAAAAGGGACACTTACTTTATACCTGCCACACTCCCATTTTGTAGACCACAAAGAAATGGAGGGAAAAAAGATCTTGAGGGTTTAACCAAACATTACTTTTCCTTTAAACTAAATTATTTTGAAAAACTAGTTTAGAGGTTAGCTTAACGCAAAATAACATAATAATCTCCTCATACATTTTTATATGGTTGCATATACAGCCATGGCCAAACGTTTTGAGAATGACACAAATATTCATTTTCACAAAGTCTGCTGCCTTAGCGTTTTTAGATCTTTTTGTCAGATGTTACTATGGTATACTGAAATATATTAACAAGCATTTCATAAGTGTCAAATGCTTTTATTGACATTAAAAGTTATACAAAAAGTCAATATTTGCAGTGTTAACCCTTCTTTTTCAAGACCTCTGCAATTCGCCTGTTATGCTGTTAATGGGCAGCCCATTCTTGCCCATCAATGCTTGGAGTTTGTGAGAATTTGTGGATTTTTTTTGTCCCCCCCCCCTGCCTCTTGAGGATTGGCCACAAGTTCTCAATTGGATTAAGGTCTAGGGAGTTTCCTGGCCATGGACCCAAAATTTCAATGTTTTGTTCCCCAAACCACTTATTTATCACTTTTGCCTTATGGCAAAATGCTCCATCATGCTGGAAAAAGCATTGTTCGTCACCAAACTGTTTTTGGATGGTTGGGAGAAGTTGCTCTTGGTGGATGTTTTTGTACCATTCTTTATTCATGGCTGTGTTCTCAGGCAAAATTGTGAGTGAGCCCTATTCCTTGGTTGAGAAGCAACCCCACACATGAATGGTCTCAGGATGCTTTACTGTTGGCATGACACAGGACTGATGGTAGCGCTCACCTTCTTTGCTGCCATTCTTGACACCAGGCCATCATCGAAACGCCTTTGCCTCGCTGTGCATGTGGATGCACTCACACCTGCCTGCTGCCATTCCTGAGCAAGCTCTGCACTCGTGGTGTCCCAAACCCGCAGCTGAATCAACTGTAGGAGATGGTCCTAGCGCTTGCTGACTTTCTTGGGTGTCCTGAAGCCTTCTTCACAGCAATTGAACCCCTCTCCTTGAAGTTCTTGATGTTTCGATAAATGGTTGATTTGGGTGCAGTCTTAGTAGCAGCAATATCCTTGCCTGTGAATCCCTTTTTGTGCAAAGCAATGATGACTGCACATGTTTCCTTGCAGGTAACCATGGTCAACAGAGGAAGACCAATGATTTTAAGCACCACCCTCCTTTTAAAGCTTCCAGTCTGTTATTCTAACTCAATTAGCATTACAGAGTGATTTCCAGCCTTGTCAACACTGACACCTGTGTTAATGAGAGAATCACTGACATGTCAGCTGGTCCTTTTGTGGCAGGGCTGAAATGCAGTGGAAATTTTTTTTTGGGGATTAAGTTCATTGTCATGGCAAGGAGGGACTTTGCAATTTATTGCAATTCACCCGATCACTCTTCATAAGATTTTGGAGTATATGCAAATTGCCAACATAAAACTGAGGCAGCAGACTTTGTGAAAATATATATTTGTGTCATTCTCAAGACCTTTGGCCAGGGCTGTACACTGACCAGCCATAGCATTAGGACCTTCTGCTATAACCTGTCGAGGCATGGACTCTAGACCTTGAAAGGTATGCTGTGGTATCTGGCACCAAGATGTCAGTAGCGGATCCTTAAGTCCTATAAGTTATGAGGTCGGCACTCCCTGGATCGGTTTTTGTTTTTTCAGCACATCGCAACAATGCTTGAATTATTATGAGATCTGGAGAATTTGGAGGCCAAGTCAACATCTTCTTACTCTTTGCGGTGCTCCTCAAACCATTCTCGAATTCTTCCTTGGACCACTTTTGGTAGCTGCTGACCACTGCAGACTGGAAACATCCCACAAGAGCTGCACTTTTGGAGTTGCTCTGACCCAGTTGTCTAGCCATTACAATTTGGCCTTGTCAAAAACCTTATGTGTGCCCATTTTTTCTGCTTTCAACACATCAACTTTAGGGACAACATGTTCACTTGCTGCTTAATATATCCCACCCACTTTCAGATGCCATTATAATGAGATCAGCAATGTTATTCGCTTTACAAGTCAGTGATTATAATGTTATGGTGATCAATGTATAGCATACCAAGAAGAAAAAACTGATAAGGAAAGATGGACAAAAGGATCTGGTCTCAAAAGAGATCAGGTCTTCAAATGAGGGACAACTGACTGCTATAATTAATCCATCTACAAAACAGCCACATGCAGAGGAAATCCAAACAATCACAAAGACACTCTTAAAAACATAACCTCTTCTGCAGCTAGTAACTGTAAAGGGAAATATGTATAAAACAAACACATACAAAGCTATCAGTGTTTTTACATAAAAAGCAAGATAAAAAAATGGTTTCCAAATCTGCGACCAAGTCAGAAACAGTGAAATAAATCAGATTATTTCAGCTTTATAGAGAATTCCCCCTTTTGCGTTGCATGGCGGTCGTCAGCAAGTGAGTGGAAAATCCTACACCTCATAGAAGAGAAACTCTTCACGCTTCAACAACCTGCAAATTGACCTTGATCAGCATGCAGCTCATAGAAACCAGTGCCACTGATCATTTGCAGATTGATCTCCATTTGTCCAACAGTTCAATGCAATCATTAGCTGCAGTCAGAAGCAGCAAAGAACATATGTTTGCACCGATTAATGTAAGAACTTCTCAAAATGACTAGAATACTTCAATTTAGTAACAATATCAGAATGTTACAGGGTGATTTTCTAATATGAAGGGAAAGACAACTCAATCCGGGTCCAAGGTTGACAGGAGTGAAGATTGCTTAACTACTTTGTGTTAAAACTTACTGCCTGTGCGGTCCCTATGCCTCTAAATGCCATCAAGACATGGACAAATTTGTATTTTGTTCCTGAATGTGGCCACTCCATTAGCAAGCCCAGCCCACTTTTTTCATTGTTGTAAATAGAGTGCGGCAGGACCAGGCCAAGAGGTAGGCAGCAATGGGGTGAAAAAAGGGCATCACTTGCAACCTTTGCTGCTGAGTACTTCACTGCTCATGGGGAAGGGGGCACTTTGGTCCTTTCACCTTCATTGACAAAGGACTTTGTTCCTAGACTGGAGTTGGGAAGGCTTTGCTTTTTTACAGCTACCTGGGGCTTCTTTACAAAGAATTTTCATTTACATTTCCCCCCCCATGACAGGGGTTTCCCAAGAGGAAGTGAGAGAAAATTTGCAACAGGGACAAGAGAGAAAGGTAAGACTAGAACCCCTGTGCGCATTTTTTCTAAAAGCTTGTTTCAGTCTGTGCTTTGCTGCTAGACATTTCCCTTCACTTCCTGTCTGGTGCAACCCATCTCCAGAACAGGAAGCAAGAGCAAATCTCTCAGAGCCCCAATCAGATTAAAAAAAAAAAATCTTACTTTATAAAATTGTCCTGTCAGCATGGCAAGTAAAAATGTCACTAATGTATCAGAACTCAAAAAAAATTATGTTGATGCTATAAAAAATTTACATATATTAACTAATACTCTTAAACCAGTTCAATAAATTATGCATGTAAATGCATCCATGCTTGCACAGTAAATGAGTTTTGACATTTATATAAAAGTCTGCTGTGTAGCCTATTATTCGTTTTACTTACCATTTTAGCGTACAAAAGGTTGAACAGTGACAGCGAGCTGGCTTGATGTCAACTGTGTTTTGAAAAAGATCACCCCTACCAGTTAGGTTTGTATCTATATAACCACAAGTAAAACACATTATATAGAGTCTCTTAAAAAAAAAAAAAACTGCAAGCATGAACTACATATCTGAATCCTTTACCATTCACTAAACCATGAAAAAAAAAAAAAAAAAATCAGTCCTTTTATGCAGTAAATATGCTTGATATAATCTCTCTCAAATATTTACGTATTGCTGTCCTTTAGAGTGCCATAGTTTGAGGCAATATTTTCCAACCCACTTTAGTTGTAGCTCTGCTAGAACATTATATCCGGGAAATGAGCCACGTGAAGAGACTAGGAAGTGTATCTTATATGCGTGCCCACCATCACCATAAAGCCTCTTACCAGACGGACGTGATCCCCAATTACAGAGATCAACAGTGCATCGGGAGCCTCAAATCCTCAGCCCGAGTCTCAGTATAAAAGCATCACTTAGTAATCGCCACAACTCCAATGTGAACTCAGGTAGCCATCATACAGGGAAAAGGAATAAAGGATTCACATAGTGTCAATACTGCTAGTACATCTATTATTAAAACCACAGAAAGGTACTTGCATTGCTCAGGCAGATACAAGGCAATCAGATCGTGGAAGGCCTCGCCAACAAATGGCATCAGTGGGCGTGAGGACGTCAAATGTTCATGGCCCCACCCAACATGTTTCGCGTCACAGTGCGTCGTCAGGGGAAACTGGAGCAAGAGCAACAATGTAAGTCCCTTTTGTGGTTTTAAGAATGAGGATGTACTAGCGGTATTGACGCTATGTGAGTCCTTTATTCCTTTTCCCTGTATGATGGCTGGGTTCACTGTGGAGTTTTAGGATAGTGGCGATACTAAGTGATACTTTTATACTGATACCCTGCTGACCATACTTGCCTGATTTGGGGACTCCGACTGAGCATTTGAGGCTCCCTATTCACTGCTGATCACATTCATCTGTTAAGAGGCTTTATGGTGGTGATGGGCACACATGTAAGGTACACTTCCTAGTCTCATCTGTGAGATCTACCTCATTTTTTTCATAAAGCTGTTTTATCACAGTTGTTCTTTTACAATATGGACTGAGCATGGTTTTGTTTAATGTACAGTATCTCACAAAAGTGAGTACACCTCTCACATTTTTGTAAATATTTTATTATATCTTTTCATGTGACAACACTGAAGAAATGACACTTTGCTACAATGTAAAGTAGTGAGTGTGCAGCTTGTATAAACAGTGTAAATTTGCTGTCCCCTCAAAATAACTCACACAGCCATTAATGTCTAAACTGCTGCCAACAAAAGTGAGTACACCCCCAAGTGAAAATGTCCAAATTGGGGCCAAAGTGTCAATATTTTGTGTGGCCATCATTATTTTCCAGCAATGCCTTAACCCTCTTGGGCATGGAGTTCACCAAAGCTTCACAAGTTGCCACTGGAGTCCTCTTCCACTCCTCTTCCACTCCTCCATGATGACATCATGAAGCTGGTGGATGTTAGAGACCTTGCACTCCTCCACCTTCCATTTGAGGATGCCCCACAGATGCTCAATAGGGTTTAGGTCTGGAGACATGCTTGCCCAGTCTCTCTTCTTTACCCTCTGCTTCTTTAGCAGGCAGTGGTCGTCTTGGAGGTGTGTTTGGGGTCGTTATGTTGGAATACTGCCCTGTGGTCCAGTCTCCGAAGGGAGGGGATCATGCTCTGCTTCAGTAGTCACGGTATATGTTGGCATTCATGGTTTCCTCAATGAACTGTAGCTCCCCAGTGCCGGAAGCACTCATGCAGTCTCAGACCATGACACTCCCACCACCATGCTTGACTGTAGACAAGACACACTTGTCTTTGTACTCCTCACCTGGTTGCCACCATCTGAACCAAATAAGTTTATCTTGGTCTCATCAGACCACAGGACACGGTTCCAGTAATCCATGTCCTTAGTCTGCTTGTCTTCAGCAAACTGCAGGCTTTCTTGTGCATCATCTTTAGAAGAGGCTTTCTTCTGGGATGACAGCCATACAGACCACTTTAATGCGATGCACGGCGTATGGTCTGAGCATGGACAGGCTAACCCCCCCCCCATCCCTTCAACCTCTGCAGCAATGCTGGCAGCACTCATAAGTCTATTTCCCAAAGACAACCTCTGGATATGAAGCTGAGCATGTGCACTCAACTTCTTTGGTCGACCATGGCGAGGCCTGTTTTGAGTGGAACCTGTCCTGTTAAACTGCTGTATGGTCTTGGCCACCATGCTGTAGCTCAGTTTCAGGGTGCTGGCAATCTTCTTATAGCCTAGGACATCTTTATGTAGAGCAACAATTCTTTTTTTCAGATCCTCAGAGTTGTTTGCCATGAGGTGCCATGTTGAACTTCCAGTGACCAGTATGAGAGAGTGAGAGCGATAACACCAAATTTAAAACACACCTGCTCCCCATTCACACCTGAGACCTTGTAACACTAACGAGTCACATGACAACGGGGAGGGAAAATAGCTAATTGGGCCCAATTTGGAAATTTTCACTTAGGAGTGTACTCACTTTTGCTGCCAGTGGTTTAGACATTACTGGCTGTGTGTTGAGTTATTTTGAGGGGACAGCAAATTTACACTGTTATACAAGCTGTACACTCACTACATTGTAGCAAAGTGTCATTTCTTCAGTGTTGTCACATGAAAAGATAATAAAATATTTACAAAAATGTCAGGGCTGTATATACACATAGCACTGCTAATTATGTTGAGTATAGCATAAGAACACACCATTTTCTGCATAAGTATATTGGTGTATCACATTTGATATTCGGGTGATTTATAGTTGCAGCTCTTTCGTTTTTACTTTTTATACTTCAGTGCAGGAACATTTTCTTTTTTTCAGAACAGAATGGAACAAGATTCCTTTAGCATAACATATTTGTTCTATCAAAAAACAAGAAGCAGCACAAATGAGGTAAATAAATGCAATAAATGCCAAATATGTTCTATCACAGACTATGGAATTTTCATATGTGCAAATTTTATTAGCAGCTATATTTTCTTTTTTTTAACAAATCCATCAGTTTGATCAATGAAACTAACAACCCTGCCAAAATGCACCCAAGTATGTTTAATACTGCTCTAATCAATTAATGTGCATAGAAAACTTCTGAATCACAGGCATAGGCTACACTAATGCCTAGTACACATGATGAGAAAACCGGACGAAAAAATACCGCCTTTGGAGCAATCGACCGATAATCTATTCATTAGTACACAGCTTTTCTCGTATGATAATAGAATCAACTATTTTTGTGTAATTAGTAGGGATGGACTTTATGTTCGGGTCGAACATGAGTTCGACTCAAACATTGGCTGTTCGCCAAATAGCGAACAATTTGGGGTGTTCGCGGCAAATTCGAAAGCCGCGGAACACCCTTTAAAAGTCTATGGGAGAAATCAAAAGTGCTCAATTTTAAAGGCTTATATGCAAGTTATTGTCATAAAAAGTGTTTGGGGACAGACCTGGGTCCTGCCCCAGGGGACATGTATCAATGCAAAAAAAAGTTTTAAAAACGGCCGTTTTTTCGGGAGCAGTGATTTTAATAATGCTTAAAGTGAAACAATAAAAGTGTAATATTCCTTTAAATTTCGCACCTGGGGGTGTCTATAGTATGCCTGTAAAGTGGTGCATGTTTCCCGTGTTTAGAACAGTCCGAGTGCAAAATGACTTTTCTAAAAGGAAAAAAGTCATTTAAAAGTACTATCGCTAGCGCCAGCTAGAATGAATTGTTGGTCCGGCAACACACAGAAAAGTTCATTGATAAAAACGGCATGGAATTTCCCCACAGGGGAACCCCGAACCGAAATTAAAAAAAAAAAAAAAAAAAAAAAAGCGTGGGGGGCCCCCCTAGATTCCATACCAGGCCCTTCAGGTCTGGTATGGATATTAAGGGGAACCCCACGCCAAATTAAAAAAAAGAAAATGGCGTGGGGGTCCCCCTCAAAATCCATTCCCTTCAGGTCTGGTATGGACTTTAAGGGGAACTCCACACCAAAATTGAAAAAAAAAAATGGCATGGGGGTCCCCCTCAAAATCCATACCAGACCTGATTTTAAGGTTTAGGTGGATCATTTGGGATAAATAATTTCAAGGGGTTGCTTTGTTTCTTTTTTCTACATATGCATTACCATGAGTAAATGGTTAAGTAATAATGAGGATAAAGCCACAATGATGTGAATATATAAAGGGATGAGATTGAACTGTAAAGTTGAAAACTTAGCCCCAGAAAATACTTCGCTGAAGTGGCAAAAAAAAATAGAAAAAAAAAAAAAAAAGAATGCTGGACTTGGCCCGGCACCACGTCATCGGATTTGATAGACAGCAGTGGGAGCCAATGGCTGCGCTGCTATTAATCTATCCAATCAAGTGCCGAGACAACAGGCAGAGAGAGTGAGCGCGTCTCCGGCGTGGGAATAATGGGGCTCAGGTGAGTAAAACAGGGGGGCTGGTCAGTGACAGAAGCTTTTTCACCTAAATGCATAGGATGCATTTAAGTGAAAAAACACAAGGGTTTACAACCCCTTCCAAGACACACTCATGTAGTAGAGCGGTTCCTTTTAAAAGGTCCCCTGGGGCTTCATGTGGGATGCTCTGGAGGAGATTGGTCTGGGTGATAGAATGCTTAGTTGGATAAAGGCCTTATATATACACACCCCACAGCACGAGTGAAGACGAATGGAATTCTCTCTGAACCATTCAAAATGTATACTGGCACGAGACAGGGGTGCCCGCTCTCCCCACTGTTTGTGACGGCATTGGAGCCCCTCCTAGCGAAGATAAGGTTCTGTTCAGATATCTGTGGGGTAAAAATTGGTGAAGAAGAGTATAAAATAGGCGCCTTTGCGGACGACGTATTGTTTTATATCACTGGCCCAATGACTTCTCTTCCGAACCTGTTAGCGATCCTAAAAGACTATGGCAGACTGTCCAATTTCCGGGTTAACCAGGCCAAGTCAGAAACGTTAGATATTAAGAAAGGCAGTGCTGTGGACAAGGCATATCAAACGTCCTTCCCATTCAAATGGGGTTAAAAGAGCTCAATTACTTAGGAATTAAAATAACTATAGCTAAAGAGTCATTATTCCAGGCGAATTTCATGCCGCTCCTCAATGAAATTAAGATCGAATTAAACAGAATTTCACGTACCCAACTCTCATGGGGTGGAAGAATCAACTTATTCAAGATGACAATTCTGCCAAAAATCATTTAAAAAATGCAAATGCTACCAATCCTAATCCCTCAGTTCTATTTTAATAGATTACGCACTATGTTTTTAAGGTTCATTTGGAGAGGGAGAAAATCCCGATTAAACTTCTCACTATTAACAAAAGATAAGAGGAAGGGGGGGTGGGGGGCACCTGACATCAGAAAATATTAAGAGGCGATAGCTCTAACACGTTTATTAGACTGGGTAAAAAATAATAAAGAAAAACAATGGGTGAAAATTGAGAATAAAATGAGTGAAGCAGATCTGGGTAAGATTGTATGGATCCCACCACAGTATAGAAAATTTAGCACTGAAATAATGGATATTACAAAACATACACTTAAAACTTGGGATAATTTGCACAAAAAGGAGCACTGGGAGTTTAACTCACCATTAATCTCACTTAAAGACACAGATTATTTTACACCGGGGAGAGAAGATCTGTTTGGGAGCTGGATTTTGAAGGACGATATCCAATTAAAGGACGTCATGAGACAGGGCAATATCTGCACATTTCAAGAACTAAAAGTTAAAAATGAATGGTTTATTATAGATTCTTGGCGGTATGGGCAGCTGAAACATTTTGTTGACTCACTCCCGCAGCCTATTAGGTCGACAGAGAACCTACTCCCCTTGGAGAAATTATGTGCTGAGAAAAAAGGGAGGGGGGGCGTCTTGAAGATCTATAGAGTTCTCAATGAACTAGGAGGTGTGGTGAACCTGAGATTTATAGAGAAGTGGGAGAAGGAGCTGGGTACCAAGATTAGCGGACAGGAGGTGGGGCTGATTTTGAAAAGGGTGAATGTCACCTCAGTTAGCTGCAAGCTCTCAGAGATGAATTACAAGATTCTTGCTAGGATGTATATTACTCCCGATAGAGCACATAGAATCCAGAAGGAAACGTCGCAGTTTTGCTGGAGAGGTTGCGGAGAAATTGGGACAATGGCGCACATATGGTGGCAGTGCCCGGTAATTAGAGAATATTGGGGGGAGATTAAGCTAATCATCAGTGAGATCACAAGTATAGATATCCCCGATGATCCCTGGGTGTGCCTACATCATGGGAGTAAAATTCCCACGAAGATATATTTGAAGTCGCTGCTTCCACACCTCCTAAATGCTGCCAAAAGTCTTATCTCCAGATATTGGCAAGATAAAAGGAGACCTACAATGCGGGAGTGGTTCAACAAAATTAACGAAATTTATCGTCTCGAATATTTGAGGTACAGTGAAGGGTCGGAGATGGAAATCTTTGAGGAGATATGGAGGGACAGGGCAAATTTCAGGTATTCCCTTCGAGCGGCTGAGATGTGGGGAACATAGACTGTCGTCCCCACTGTAAATAGAGAAACTAGACAAGCTATATTAATAGGTCCAAATGTGAAGTATAGGGTTCGGACTCGACTGGAGTGATGGTAGTAGGGGTAGGAGCTGGGAATAAAATTGGTATACGAGGGTCATATTGGGGGGGAATGGGGGGGGGGGAGTTGGGGTGGAGGGGGGGGGGTTGGTCTAGGTGGATCATTTGGGATAATTAATAATAAGGGGTTGCTTTGTTTCTTTTTTCTACATATGCATTACCATGAGTAAATGGTAAAGTAATATTGAGGATAAAGCCACAATGATGTGACTATATAAAGGGACGAGATTGAACTGTAAAGTTGAAAACTTAGCCCCGGAAAATACTTCGCTGAAGTGGCTAAAAAAAAAAAAAAAAAAATGCCGGACTCGGCCCGGCGCCACGTCATTGGATTTGATAGACAGCCGTGGGAGCTGATGGCTGCGCTGCTATTAATCTATCCAATCAAGTGCCGAGACAACAGGCAGAGAGGGTGAGCACGTCTCCGGCGTGGGAATAACGGGGCTCAGGTGAGTAAAACAGGGGGGGGGGCTGGTCAGTGACAGAAGCTTTTTCACCTTAATGCATAGGATGCATTAAGGTGAAAAAACACGAGGGTTTACAACCCCTTCCAAGACACACTCATGTAGTAGAGCGGTTCCTTTTAAAAGGTCCCCATTCATTTAAATGTCTTTGTGCCATGTGCTTATTTACTATGACATCTGCTAATCCATAGTTCCTGGATTGTGTGGTTTCTTATATAGATGGCTCTTGGGAATCCATTTACTTCCAAATACAGGGGGCTAATAAAGCTAGCAGCATATGGCCAGATCCATTAGCTGTGACCCTACAGGCCAATATAAGATGACGGATGTATCTAGGGACGAAAAAATTTTGCACAGCTCAGGGAAGGTTACTGAAACATCTGTGCCACACTAACTGCATGACATAATCGGTTTTGCAATGGCACGTCCAGATTGATGCTGCATTATCTTCCCCAACTGCCCTTTATCTGATGTTCCAATTTGGAAAACCCAAGGGTATGTGGTTCACCTAGAGTTTTCTTTCACTATTTATAATGGGGCTGCAATGATTTATTAATGAATGCACCTGTAACCTTTTAGCATACATAGTTAAATAGTAGGTTACATAGTAGGTGAGGTTGAAAAAAATGACACAAGTACAACCTATGTGTGTGATTTTATGTCAGTATTACATTATATATCCATGTATGTTGCAGTCGTTCAGGTGCTCATCTAACAGTTTTTTTAAACTATCGATGCCCCCTGCTGAGACCACTGCCTGTGGAAGGGAATTCCACATCCTCAGTAAAGAACCCTCTACTTAGTTTAGGGTTAAACCTCTTTTCTTGTCATTTTAATGAGTGGCCACGTGTCTTGTTAAACTCACTTTCGCAAAAAAGTTTTATCCGTATTGTGGGGTCACCAGTATGGCATTTGTAAATTTAAATCATATCCCCTCAAGCTTCTCTTCTACAGAGATAATAAGTTCAGTGCTCGCAACCTTTCTTCATAACTAATATCCTCCAAACCCTTTACTAGCTTTGTTGCCCCTCTTTGTACTCGCTCCATTTCCAGTACATCCTTCCTGAGGACTGGTGCCCAGAACTGGACAGTATACTCCAGGTGCGGCCAGACCAAAGTCTTGCAGAGTGGGAGAATTATCGCTTTATCCCTGGAGTTAATCCCTTTTTTTAATGCATAACAATATTTGGTTTGCTTTATTAGCAGCAGCTTGGCATTGCATGCCATTGCTGAGCCTATCATCTACTAGGACCCCCAGGTCCTTTTCCATCCTAGATTCCACCAGAGGTTCTCCCTCCAGTGTATAGATTGCATTCATATTTTTGCCACCCAAATGCATTATTTTACATTTTTCTACATTAAACCTCATTTGCCATTTAGTTGCGTCTACGGGTCTTCCTTTATCTAGATGGCAACTCACCTCCTCACAGAAGGCTAATAGATTGGTTTGGCAAGAACCATTCTTCATGAATCCATGCGGATTACTGCTAATGATACCATTTTCATTACTAAAATCTTGTATATAGTCCCTTACAATCCCCTCCAAGAGCATGCATACTATTGATGTTTGGCTAACTGGTCTAATTCCCAGTGTTAATTTTGGGCCCTTTTTAAATATTGGTGCTACATTGGCTTTTCCCCAATCCACTGGTACCATTCCAGTCAGTAAAAATTAGGAAAAACGGTCTGGCAATTACTTGACTGAGTTCCCGAAGTACTCTCGGGTGCAAGCCATTCGGTCCCAGTGATTTATTAATGTTAAGTTTCTCAAGTCAAATTCTAATTCTGTCTTCTGTTAGCCATGAGGATGCTTCCTGTGATGTATCACAAGGCTAAACATTGCAGTTTTTGTTACTGAAGCCCCCCCCGATTCCCTCGTGAAGACTGAAGAGAAGAATAAATTAAATACCTTCGCCATCTCCCCATCCTTTGTAACCAGATGTCCTTCCTCATTCTTTATGGGGCCAATATGGTCTTTCCTCCTATTTTACTGTTTACATAGTTAAAGAATTTTTCGGGATTTTTTTTGCTCTCCTCCTCTATTGTGTCTTTCATGTTCTATCTTATCCGCCCCAATTGCACCCTTACATTTCTTGTTGCATTCTTTATAAAGTTTGAATGCTGATGATCCCTCAACCTTGTATTTTTTGAAGGCCTTCTCTTTTGCTTTTATATGCATTTTTACATTTGCGTTAAGCCATCCAGGACTTTTGTTCGCTCTTTTAAACGCAAGGGATAAGGGATGCACTGGCTAATGCCCTTATTTAATACGCTCTTAAAGCCCATCTCTCCTCTGTGTTCTTTGTTCAAGATTTTATCCCAATTTATATCTTCTAGCAAGGTTTGTAGTTTAGGGAAGTTGGCTCTTTTGAAATTCAGTGTCTTTGTATTTCCCTTATGTTTCCTATTTGTGCGAATAAGGCCGGGTTCACACTGAAACCAGCTGCGGATCGCACAGGAGCACTTTGCATCCCTGTTCCCCATTTCAGGGCCAAATCAGGGCCGAATCTATGCCTGAATTCGGCCTTGAAACTGAGCCAAAGACGCAAAGCGTTTCTGTGCAGTGCGCTCTGCAGCCGCAACGGAGATATGTGAACTGGCTCCATAGGGAGCCAGTCACATTCTCCTGCTTTGCGAATTGGATGTGGGGAAACCCACATCTAATTTGCATTAGTGTGAACCCAGCCTTATACTGAAAGCCAATTGACCTCTGATCGCGGTTTCCTAAATTGCACCGTATTTCCACATCCGTGATCAGGACTGTATTGTTGGTAATCAGTAGATCTAGTAAAGCTTTATTTCATATACAAGCTGATAAAGGAACTGAAAATCCCACTGAAAATGTAGTATGTACTGGAGCAGATTTTTATTTTACTTTTTTTATTTTTTTATTTTTTTTAATGCTGCCTGGGTATAAGCTTGAAAATTGATATTGCATAACAGTTTATCTCTAGCACTCTACTTTCTGCCTCATAACAGTCTCTTGTACCTAAACCTAATCATGCAAGAACAGTCAGAGGTGCATGAACAATCTTTCCATCTGAGAATGTCTCCTGGGCTAGCAGCTCCCCAAAACATGCACAGTCTTATCACAGAAGTACTTCTATTTAGGGAAACCGGGAGAGGTAATGGAGCAAATTTTTTTATCTATTTGATCCTCACACATTCTTGTTTGAGGTTGCCCCACAGACCCTGGTTCGGTGCAAGACGCAACCAAAAAAGACAGATTAGGACGCTGTCCTCCAATATCTATGGCCACCTTAAGTCTCTTGGTGGTGGGGACAAGAGGATAAAGGCATGAAAGGGTGAGGATGGAGGCAATAGGAGGAGAGGAACAGATTCTTTAAATAATCCTAGAAGCTCACCAAATTTGAAAGATGGATTTGCAGCTGGTACTTACACTGGTGACTTTGCGGTATATTTGAGCAGCATTCTGGCATTCAGAGTATGGGTATTCTGAGGTAGCCATTTCCAACATGCACATTCCAAAAGCATAAACATCCACAGATTCATCATAATGTTCTTCATACATTTCAGGTGCCATAAACTCTGGGGTTCCTGTAGGTAAACAAAGATCCCAAAATATGTTTCATAGAATAAGTTCCTTTAAGACAAACAAACATTATTATAATACCATTTTATTAATAAAGAATTCTATTCAAGAGCTCAATACCATGAGATTCTTTATGAAAAAGGTCTAGTCATTATAATCCGTGGTCAGTAAATCTCCACAATGTTACTTAAAGTGGTTGTAAACGTCAGACATGAAATCTGAATAAAGCATGTCGTTCTATAGTGTGTACTTGTCTCAATTAAGAGCACCAAGTATAATTTCTGTCTGCTGCTTTATTCCTTGATCAGCATGAATCTCTAACAAGTTTTCCTGAAAAGAGAAAAAAAGGCGACAGGTTCTGCAGTGTGAAATTTCAGCTCTCTACCCCCCTTTTTTCTTACAGACAAGCTGTATAAATTCTGGACTTTGAATGGATGTAAAGAAAAGAAGACAGCAGATAAACAGATACACAGGAAGATTTGTTTCCTCTCTGTTTCACCTGAAGATAGTCACTTCACTAGGTACATGTAAGGGTTTAGGCTGGATTCACACGGGTACGACACGACAGTTGTACAACTGTGGATCCGACTTTGCCCTGTGACTTTAAGTCCGACATCTGTCCGACTTCCATGAACGGGGATGAGACTTTGATGCCGACATTGCAGGCACTTTGTGTCTGGTATGAATCTTTAGGGGGAACTCCACATCAAATGTAAAAAAAAAAAAAATTAACTGCATGGGTTCCCCTCAAAATCCATACCAGACCCTTATCCGAAGTCAGGAAGGGGGGTGCGGCCCCCCTCCTGAACCATACCAGGCCGCATGCCCTCAACATGGGGGGGGGGGTGGGTGCTTTGGGGCCCCGGGCGGTGATGTCATAAGGGACGGGCCTCCAGATTACATCACCTGGTGACCCCGCGCCATGCAAAGTAGTGGCACACCGCGCAACCAGCATTAGAGCGGGAGATTGCATCGAGTCAACATCGGAAGCAGAACAAAGGGAGAAGACAGCGTAGAAGACCCGGAAAAAGAACGAGAAGACATCGGACAAGACCCAGCAGAGGCAGAAGACAGCGGACAGAGGGAGAAGAACCAAAGAGGGCTAGAAAACCTCAGAGAAGACCCGGAGAGGGAAGAAGAACCGGCAGAGGCAGAAGACATCAGCGGAGGAGGCAGAAGAGTCAGAGAGGGGAGAAAAATTTGTAAGAGATGCCGGAGCTGTCTTAATAAATTACTTTAAAAACCTGTGTACTGCATTTCAATTTTGAAGTTTTTTTTTTAGGTGAATGGGTAGGGGTACAATGTACCCCATACTCATTCACATAGTGTGGGGGGGCCGGGGTCTGAGAGCTCCCTTGTTAAAGGGGGCTTCCAGATTCCCATAAGCCCCCCGCCCGCAGACACCGACAACCAACGGCCAGTTTTTTTTTTATTTGGCGTGGAGTTGCCCTTCAAGATCATCAGAGCACAAGTCGCATGCCAAAGTCGGATCAGTTAAGACAGCGATCTGACTTTGAGCCGACTTCAGTGATATTCAATGGGCTGAATCAAAGTCGAACCAAAGTAGTGCAGGGAGCATTTTCAAAGTCGGACCGACTTGTATCGAACCAGTTAAGATGGCTCTCATAGGGAAACATTGATTTTCACACATCATGCGACACAAGCTCCCAATATCGTAGCATTTGTCATACCAGTGCCTCACAACCACTTTAAACTGGGAATGTCTTTTCTAATTACGAGTCACAAAAGAAACTATGCTGAAGCTTGAAAAACTACTTCCAGCAGGTGTGCAGGCTTGTTGTAACTGCATATTGTTTATTGGAGGAGGCGCTGCTACTGGACCAAACTGCACCAACGCAAAAGCTGTTATAAAGCGCACAATATGCAGTTACTTTCTAAGAAAGGTTTCATTTTCTGTTACAATCTAGCCTGATATGTCATCAGGGGGCCAGTTGCAAGACCCAGAAAGACAGTCAGCCCTCTAATGAGGCACCATGGTGCATGTGCATTTCTGGTAAACTGCCAAGAAGCTTCCTGGGATGCATGATACGCGTGTCACTGGAGGCTGCGCAGGTACGTCACTCTCTATGCGATAAACCCAGAAGTGAGGGGCCCTTGCAAATAAAAATTAAATCATTTTTAAAAAAAAAGCATTTACTTTTTTGGTGACTGTGTGAAAGGAGGGGGCAAGGGTTACTAGTGAGGGTATGGCTCTTCACTTACTTCCCACCTATCTCCTACATGTAATTCAACTCACAGTTGCATGTAACCAATACAGTTTACCTAATCAAAACATTTGTTACCTATAACACTTTTAGCAAAAGAGGCTCGTTTCAAAGTAGCCAGGCCCAGATCTCCAATCTTCACAGAGCCAGTTGGCCCTGTAATAAAAATGTTATCACATTTCAAGTCCCGATGGATTATTGGAGGAGTTCGTGTATGAAGAAAGTGCAGGCCTTTAAGAATTTGCCGACACCAGCTGCGCAAAACCTTTGGCTTCATGACCTTAAATCTTTTCAAGTATCTGGAATGAAAACCGCATTGACAAAGAAATCAAAATAGGAAAAAGTACAAGTCATACTAGAAAAACTGAATATAGAACAATCACCCCCCCCCCCAAAGAGAGAAAATAAACATGTTAAAAAGAGGAAAGCTGTGTTACTATGAAATCTATGGAATCTATAGACATACCAATGAATGACCTGAACCTTTCCAAAAAAATATAGCACAGTAAATCTCTCTTAAAGTGAAACTTTACTCATAACAACTACCCATTGCAAACCCATACCGATAACATACATTCCACCTGAATAATTATGCTACCAAAATCAGTATGTGCTGTAAATTTCCTCCAGCAGTGCTCCTGTTTCTTCTTGCTGGAGAAGTTTTGCTCATTTGCTCATTTTGCTCAAACAGAGAGCACATGAACAGCAGTAAATCTTTAGGCTGTCAGCAGATCGGCCTCTAGTGACTCTGATTTTCAGCACAATGCTGAAAATGGAGAACTGAGCATGTGTAGAGCAGGGTTAGACAGGGTATTACTGGATTTTAAACAGTATAGGCACTTAGGCCCCTTTCACACGAGGCGGACTCCGTTTCTACGGAGCCCGCCTCGGTCCGCCAGCTCAGCGGGAGATCTGTCCGTTGATCTCCGCTGAGTCGGCGGATGACAGGTCCCTCTCTGCTCACTGAGTGGGGAGGGGCTTGTCAGGCGCCGCTGCTGCCTATGGAGGGATCGGATGAAAATGGACAGCATGTCCGTTTTCAGCAGATCTCACCCGATCCAATCCGCCAGCGACGGACCTGGACGTACAGCCATCCATCTGCTTTTAGCGGATCGGACCGGGTCGGACGCTCCATAGACTAACATGGAAGGCCCATTCAGGTCCGCCGTCAAAACTGACAGAACGGACCTCAACGGTCCGATCGTGTGAAAGGGGCCTTATTTTTAACGATTTACAAAGCTATACCTACAAAAATAGGCCAGCCTGAAATGATCTATCAGGACTTATTTTTCTGACTAAAGTTCCACGTTAAACCAGAAAGTAGTCACATGTCTTTAGTCCTCATTTTAGGACAGTGGGCACAGTAATTGTTTACAAAAATCAATTCTCACGAGTGGACATGGACACTGTACAAATCAAACTGCAAACAGTCACGGCCAGAAACCTGTACAAATTGAGGACAGGCTGCCAGAAGCCACCACTGTTTGGCCGATTTGTATGTTCCTATAGTTTTTCAAAGTGTGGTTGCCATTAGCCTATCCAGCCCCAATTGCATGTCCGAGTTAGCTGGATACAAAAGTCATTTAGAAGTTTTGATGTGCAAAAAAGTTTGCACACACAATATATCAGTATTTAGCAACATCGTCCTGTGGTATAGATTACAATTAATACTTTCTTTGCTCCTGTGTTTTAAAGTGCATCCCCAGGAATCTTTTTTTCCATACTTGGATTGCTCCAGGTTTGATTGTTGTCATTCTCTGGCTTCCCCTTTACAAACTGAAGGGTTGATCACTATCAGTTCTGGTGCCATGCCTTGTATTTTTTTTTTCAGTAAACACAAGGCTTTCTGCGATTGGATGAGGCAATGCAGATGTCATGATCTGCACCTCTTCCAATCAGAGCACACCTTGTATTCTTTTAAAATAAAAAATAAAGATGTTCTCTAAATGATGGCAGTGCTGAGTGAACAACCCCATGTTCAGTGTGCAGACAGGAAGCCGTTAGAGCAGCACCCGGAAGATCACGACCATCACTGAATGTAGTGTGGACTACAGTAATACTGTGATTTTCAGCAAATGCCCCTCTGAATCAGATATGGACACTCACACCGAGCCAGGCTGGACCAACACAGGTATGGGAAAAATATCATTCCTGGAGTTCCGATGTTGAACATTTGCAATCAAATGTAATTGTGCATTATATTTGCAAACATGTTTTGCAACTGTAAAAGACCACACTTTTTCATCTTTGACATTCATATAAAATGCATTTTTAAGCGGAGTTTCACCCATTTTTTATTGTTGCAATGTATGTTAAAAGCAGTGCGAATGCTTTTACCAATGGCAATTTTTTTTTTCTTTTTTTTGTAAGTACTTTTTTCTTCTTTTTTTTGGCAGCATTTCGGTCTGCGGCCGCATAGGCGATTCGCAAGGGCCCCTGGAGTAGCGGCGTCATGAATCCCAGGAGTCCTTGCGAATCGCCTAGTGATGAAATCTTGCATTATTTTCAGACCAGAAATGCCGCAAAAGGGAGGAGTTAGGCGCCATTTTCAAAGAACTGCATCTGCCGGAATGAAGTAGAGCGAATCTGCTCAGGACAAGTCTGGCATTGCTATGCAGGTGAAAGATCAGGAGGTGCATGCTGGGTAGCCAGCTGCACCGAAATCCCGGAAATGAAAATAAAAGGGCCTCAGAGGCCCACAGCTAACATGGAACCTGCCTGCTTCCGGGATCCGATTAGGAATCAAATTTTAACACACACTAAAAATGACCACATATATGACATTCTAAATGT
This sequence comes from Aquarana catesbeiana, assembly GCF_042186555.1. Lineage (NCBI taxonomy): Eukaryota > Metazoa > Chordata > Amphibia > Anura > Ranidae > Aquarana > Aquarana catesbeiana. The sequence continues at coordinate 72,146,657 of NC_133330.1, read as the reverse complement.
TAATGTATATGTTTAGACAAATACAGAGGCATTTTTTTTAAAAGAAGTGTTTGGGGGACTGGAACCCTGCTTTAAGATTACAGGCTCTTTAAACAACTCAGTCTGCATTATCTGGACTTACGTTTTCAGTGTCCCTGATGTCATGAGCTCGGTCACCAAGACAATGCATTTCTTCCCCTTCAGGCAGGATTCCCAGAAGTCGTAAAACCTCACAATGTTTGGATGTTGCAAACCTTTTAACATTTCTGCCTCCTCTTTAAATCTCTGTCTCTCAACTTTTGTTAATTTACGGTCCTGCAGAATGTAAGAGAAGATGAGTCATTGCAATGTACTGAGTACCCTATATTTCAGAAACACCCTGTCAAAACAATGATACATATAAAATCCATGAGGGGTTGTGTAGGCAAAATATAGAACGTTTAAGAAGACTGCCTAAAGTAATCACTATTGAAAGAGATGTATTTTGCACTCTTAAGTTACCATTTTTCATAATTTATATAATTTCCACATCTGTCAGTCAATGGGCTCATATACTAGTACTCCACTGGCAACAGAAATGACACAAAGTCATTAAATCATAGGGGAAACAAGAGATGCTTAACAGCAATATAGTATTACTATGGAGCGTAGAATGTCCCTCAAATCCAGAGTGTCACTATTGGTCCATAAACTTGATGTAGGCTTTGGAAGCATTAGAGCTCAGAAGTTAAAATCAAGAGTTGCTTAAATATGGGCGTGGGATTTCTAGTGCCTATGTTACAGCTTAGCAGTTTATTAGGTTGAACGCCACAAGTACTCTCCATGCACATTGGAACAATGCAGTACAATGCGGAGTTGAAAATCCAGTAAGAGCAAGTTTAGGTTTTTCTCCTATTTTAAAAGAGCCCTACTATGGTCCTTATTAACTTCTATTATGCTCGCATGCATTCTCAGGAAAAAAAAAAAACACCTTTAGGTGAGAAATATTTTAAAGTATTTTATAAACCAGCCTCTCAATTTTTTCCCTGAGAAAACCTTGATATATTTTACAGGTCTCAGGACCCCTGCTTCGCAGTACACGTGATTACTAAAATTGTAGAACATTTTATATATAAGAATAAACAGATCATGCCTAGCATATCTGACATACTGAGCAGATAAATTTATTATACCCGCCTGTTCAACAACATTTTTAATGATAGTCTTGAAATTAAAAGACTATTGAAAATAGAAAAGTAGTACAGGCAGTAAAAATTGTGCTGTCTCCTAATATTCGTCGTTAGTGTAGAAGTGTTCCCTTACATTATTGGTCAATGTAAGCAACAGATTAATTCACCAGTTCTCACTGCTCAGTAAACCCCAGTAACCTCAGAAGAACCCCTGAAAATGGCAGCTATAAAATTATATTGGTTTGAAAAAAAAAGAACAAAAAAAAAAAATGACTAGGCAACAATATGCAGATATTTCAGGTTTCAACATTTTTATTGGTTTTATAAAAAACATGAGCATAAATAAGTACATTCATATCCTAATACCACCCAGTATCACATATCAATAGCCATTCAGAAATTAAATTTAACTCTCAATATTCCTTTCTGCTTTAGTTGTTCTTAAAAGTCAGTGGAGAAGCCCCAAATGGGGAAAATGCAACACCATTAGCTTTCCCCAACAAGAGCTCTAGTTCCTCCTGTAGCTCTCTTGTAAGCCTAATTAAGGGAGAGAGGTGATGCTGAAAAGGCACTCATTAGGAATATTTTTTAGTTTATAATGTAAATCATGGGTGTCCAACCTGCAGCCTGTGTCCAAGACAGCTATGAATGGGGGCCTGACACAAAATCGTAAAAACTTTTATTTTTAAAAACTTTTTAGTAAAAATGCATTTACACTTCGCGAACAAATGGGACCAAAGAAAAAGGTCAGTGTCTCTGTAGTGGACTTTTCTAAGATTCATCTTCCTAAAGAAGAATCTCCCACTCTTTACAATCACGACCTTATTTAGGTCATCAGTTTTAGGGAGCACCTATTTGTGAGCAACGGTTTTCAAGGATGAAGCACACAAAAGGGCAAAATTAGAACCAAAATATCCAATGAGCACCTTGAGAATTGATTGAGAATTTGGTGAAGGCCCACCCCAGAGCAGTGTGCTGATGCACAAATGGATGTGGCTTACTACAGGTAGGAGTGATTTGATTTTGATCATTTAACTAGTAACTTTAATCTTAGAAACCATAATAAAATGGGGTCAGATAAAAACAAAAGTATTTTTTAAATCTACAGCGGAGATCTCCAAATTATGGTCCTCCAGCTGTTGTGGAACTACACATCTCATGAGGCATTGTAAAACTCTGACATTCACAGACATGACTAGGCATGAGGGGAATTGTAGTTCCTGAGCTGGAGGGCCATCGTTTCGAAACCCCTCATCTACAGGATAGTGGATTGCAGATACTACTAGAAACTAGTCCCCCTTTCCACATGACTGCTGGCCAAAATACTATCAGTGACCACTTGCTTGTTACAAGACACTGTCTGTAGAGTATTACATAAACTTGTATGTTTAACTTGGCTAAGTGTAGGATCTCTAGGTGGATCGTAGGACGCGTGATGACTATAGCTGGCTTTAAGGAATGGGCAGTTGATGAGAAAAGAAGCATATAATTGTGCTTTTTAATATAAAAGAAGGCATAACTCTACTGTTCACAGTCACCAATGAGGTAAATGCTTCTCCTTTTTCCTCTCGAAAGTGTCCAATTAATGGCCTCTCGTTTCACCATTCCCCTACTACCCTTATATACCCTTTAGATTGTAAGCTTTAATGAGCAGGGCCCTTAAATTCCTCCTGTATTGAATTGTATTGTAACTGTACAGTCTGCCCTTATATCCAAATCCTGTATTATAATACTAATAAACTAGAACAAAGTTTTACTATGAACGATGCTCTTAAATGTGTGGAATCCCATTTTCATATAAAGCAGACACCAGGCAGTTTGTTACCAATCACTTTCAACATGCAAAAACGGCTCTGAGCCAGTCAGAGAGGGAACTGTGGACCCAAATAGTTACTTTTGCAGATATCACCTATAATATTAGGACAAGTTGGTTTGTTTGAGAATGAAGAAACCGAGTAACTGGGTGGGTGGAAAACGTTAAATGGTAGAGAGTGGCCATGAAGTTCTTAAGAATTCCAAAATCATGAGATCTACTAGAGAGTCATTTGGCCCTTATGATGGGCCAGTCCAATTCTGTTACCCCCATAGCCTGACCCAACAGAAAACCCATACTGAGAAAAATACAGCGCACGTTTAGGAGATATTTTCACTACCTATAGGTAAGCCTTATTTTAGGCTTACCTATCGGTAGAAGTCCAAAAAGTGGGTTTACAACCACTTTAAACCTGATGGGGGGCCCTTTTTTTTCCTGGCGGTCTACTACTGTTTTAATGACCGGGAACACATGAGCGAAAAGCAAAGTTCAAAGAACTGAAGCCAAGGGATAAGCACAACAGACAGGAAAGTTGGAAGTGATGTCGTGGTATCGCTTGTTAACAGTGAAGCTGGATTCATACCTTTATGGCATGTTTTATGTGTGTTAGCAATCACGTATTTTAATGCATTGCCATGGTTATCAAGAGGTTCTCTAAATGGGATTAGGCCATTTGATAGATGAAGCAAGTTTGTTTGTAACCAAACCCCACATGATTATCATAATTGGTGGTTATTATACAGGATTTATACAGCGCCAACATTTTGTGCAGCACTTTACAATATGAAGGCAGACAGTACACTTTCAATACAATTCAATACAGGAGGAATTGGAGAGCCCTGCTCATTAGAATTTACAATATAAAAGGAATGGTCAAGTTCTACAAAAGGTGATAACTGTGAATTATGACCTGATAAAGGGAATGATTTGGTTGGTTGGTATTTTGAGACTAGATGTAGCTGAGGCAGAGTTGTGAATGCAGTGGTGTATTTAGGTTTTGTGCTGCCCTAGGCCTGACTAAACGCATGCACCCCCCTAATTTAAATACGACCCACCCCATCCTGCCGAGGCCACACCCCTTCCTGTTTAAGACCCACCCTATCATCTGTAAACAACACCCCTCTTTAGGCTCATTTGGCACCTTTCAGGGGGGAACGGGTATCTGTTTCTGACAGGTACCCTTCCCCACTTCCGGGAGACTGCGCTGTCCCCTCTGAAGTTTGCCCCCCCTCCTCCTTCCTCCGCTGGGCCATTCAGAAAGTGCAACGCGCTTTGCACATGTGCAGTAGGGAACCGGTCGGTTTCCCTTACCATGAATGATAGTGGCAAAACCCGAGAGCCAATCCGAAAATCGGCTGAGGTGTCGACATCGCTGAATCCCTGGACAGGTAAGTGTCCTAATATTAAAAGTCAGCAGCTACAGTATTTTTAGCTGCTGAGTTTTAATGCTATCACGGGGGGGGGGGGGGGGGGGTGTCTCACTGTGCCCCATCAAACGCAGTCACTGTGCCCATCAAACGCAGCCACTGTGCCCATCAAACGCAGCCACTGTGCCCATCAAACGCAGCCACTGTGCCCATCAAACGCAGCCACTGTGCCCATCAAACGCAGCCACTGTGCCCATCAATTGCAGCCACTGTGCCCATCAAACGCAGCCACTGTGCTATCAAACGCAGCCACTGTGCTATCAAACGCAGCCACTGTGCCATCAAACGCAGCCACTGTGCCATCAAACGCAGCCACTGTGCCATCAAACGCAGCCACTGTGCCCATCAAACGCTGCCACTGTGCCCATCAAATGCAGCCACTGTGCCCATCAAATTCTGCCAGTGCCCATCAAATGCTGCCAGTGCCCATAATACTGATATACTTTATTAAATCACTGTACCTGCTGTCCTGGGGGTTTCTCTCGTGCTCCTCTCTCTCCTCCTGACGTCACAGCCCCAGGGCCGAGGAGACGATACACTGCAGGAAAGCAGTGCAGGGGAGGGTAGGCGGAGCTTAAGGCTCCTCCTGTCACCTGTTGCTTATGGGGGGTGCGAGTGACACACGCCGCCCCCCCCCGCATGAGAGAAAGCCCCCCCATCCGTCTGACTGATTCCCGGCCCCTGCTGCCGCCTCCCGCACACTTGCAACCCACAGCGGCCGGCTTTCTGTAGCGGCGCCGCGGTGTATGGGCGTGCTTGTCAGAGAGTAGGGGGCGTGAGATACACGCCCCCACCCTCTGCCAAGCACGCCCATACACAGCGGCGCCGCTACAGAAAGCCGGCCGCCGTGGGCTGCAAGTGTGCGGGAGGCGGCAGCGGGAGCCGGGAATCAGTCAGAAGGGTTGGGGGGGCTTTCTCTCATGCGGGGGGGCGGCCTATTTTGCCGCCCCCCCCCGCAAAGTGCCGCCCTAGGCCTAGGCCTTGTTGGCCTAGGCCAAAACACAGCCCAGTGTGAATGGTTTGTATGTTGTAAGTTGTTGTTAGTACTTTGCATTGTATTTGGTGGGGGAGCAGAAGCCAAATGAAGAGAGGGGTAGCAGGCACTGAACGGTTGGTAATGTGGAAGGGGGGATAGCCTATGTAAAAGGCAATCCAATGAAGGAGGGAGTTGCAGTAATTGAGGCAAAAGAACCAGGGATTGAATTAGAAGCTTTTTGGTATCATTGGTAGGGGCCTATTTTGGAGAGGTTGTGGAGGCTGAGGCGGCAAGATTTGGACAATGATTGCATGTGGGGCTGAAAGGAGAATTCAGAGTCCAGGATCACACTGGACCATTAGCGGACAGGCTTATAGATGTGCCATTGATCTTGGCAGTGAAGGGGGAAGGGGAGGAAAAGGGCACATGGGAGAAGAAATATTATGAGCTTGGATTTGGAGACATTAAACTTTGAGGAAGTAGTGTGACATCCAGACTGATATGTCTGCCTGTGGATTAGTAATGGTTGAGGAGACTGATGGAGTGAGCTGAGGGGTAGAAAGATAGATTTGAGCATCATCAGCATAGAAATTACACTGAAAGCCATGGGAGGCTATCAGCTGACCCAGGAAGGAGGTGCAGATAAAGAAAAGGAGGTGTCCAAGAACAGAACCTTTGGGAACCCGGTCGGAAAAAAGAAGGGGAGAGGAAGCGATACAATTGTAAGTGACACAAAGTGCAGTGGGATAGGTAAGATGAGAACCAACAGTACAGTCACAAAGACCAACGGAGTGGTGTTTTATTTGAGCAGGGGTGGTAAACTGTATCAAATGTATAAAGTAGTATCCAGTGATTTTAGCCATTACTAAATAGTTTGTGAGTTTTAGAAGAGCAGTTTGTGGAGTGTTGAGGGCAAAATCAAGATATGGCATCTCAGGTTGTTGTAGACCAGGCATTCAAAGGAGCTTGTAGGTAAAGGGGAGCAAGGAGATGGGTAGTAGGATGAGATTGGTGGGATCCAGCAAGGGTTTTTTTTTTTTTTTTTTTTTTTTTTTTTTTTTTTTTTAAGTATGGGGGTGACCAGTGCATGTTTTATAGAGTTGGGGTAAATGCCAGAAGAGAGGCAGATTGAAGATGCGAGTTTGAGAGTGTAGGACAGGGCCAGATAGGGACAATAGTAATTGCAAGGGAACAGGGTCCAGGGGCAGGTGGCTAGGTGAGCATCAGAAAAAAAATAGTTTAACAACCTAGTCTTTAGTAGCAGGGTTAAACAACAAGTTTGCTTTAAAAAAAAATAAATAAATAAAACAAATGCACATATTTGCAAGAAAAAAAAAAAAGTGAATTATTTTTTTTCCAGAGCCTGCACAGCAGTGCACCCATGATTAGCAGATCGTAGGTGCAATGCCAGGATCCTGCAGAACCTCGGTATAGCCATCTGCCTGTACCCCCTATACGGGCGTTACTGGAGAACAAGAAGATCAATGAACTACTAGAACACTCACCAGTGCCCTTGCAGTTCATTCACAACTACAAGCCATTTTCCACAGTGTCAGATGGTAGCTGTAGTTCATGCATTCACAGAACTCCATTAAAGGGGTTGTAAAGGTAAAAATTTTTTCACCTTAATGCATTCTATGCATTAAGGTGAAAAAACTTCTGACAGAACCGCCGCCCCCAGCCCCCCCGTTTTACTTACCTGACGCCTCGAAAGTCAGCTTCGCGTTCCCGACATCTGTTCCTCCGCTCACCCTGGCCGCTGATTGGCTGCAGTGGATGGATTGAAAGCAGCGCAGCCATTGGCTCGCGCTGCTGTCAATCACATCCGATGACGCGGCGCGCCGGGGGGCGGGGCCGAGTGATACAGCGAGCGGCTATAGCCGCCGGCTGTATCACGGGAGCGCGCCCGCAAGCACTCACCACCGTGCGAGGGAGCTCGCATTAAGGTGGTGAATGCTTGCAGGGAGGAGCTGAAACAGCCGCCGAGGGACCCCAGAAGACGAGGTTCGGGGCCACTCTGTGCAGAACGAGCTGCACAGTGAAGGTAAGTATAACATGTTTGTTATTTTAAAAAAAAAAAAAAAACACCTTTACAAACGCTTTAATGAAAGACGCGGCCATGTGGGCGGAAGGTCAGAGGGGTGCAGATAGGTGCTCTTTGGTAACATGTTACACCATAAATACAGGTGCAATATGTAGCATGTTATCAAAGGTGAATTTTTTCTTTAAATAAGAGAAGTATTGAGTGTACCTGTGGACATGCAGTGTTAACTGGGGTAGACAGCAGTACAGTAGAGATTTCATCACAAATTGTATCAATCTTATTTTTTAAGTGATTGGCAATCTCCTGGGCAGTGTGTGAGTTAGTGGGTGGTGGCAGTGGAGGACGAAGTAGATATTTAAAGATAGAAAAGAGCTAATGGGGACTAAATGAGAAGTTGAAGTCGAAGACTTTGTCTTACACCACAGACGCCAAAGAGCGCAGCTGTTTTTTTGAGACTTCTCATGTCCTCTGCTTGCCAAGGTTGTAGCAGCCATTCTGTGTCTTCAGTGAACTGTTGTAGACAGAAGAATCTAGGTTGGGGCAGGACAGAGGTGAGATTTTGTCAGAGGTGGTCAGTAACAAAATAGAGACAAGGAGGGTTAAAGTTGCAAAGGGTTTCTACGGGTAACTATTAAACGGTTGGAGGGAGAGGAGGTGGAAGAAAGGGAGACAGTATAATTAATAAGGTAGTGGTCACAGAGAGGATCATTGGGAGAGATTGCACAGAATGCATAGGTTGAGAACACAAAGGTCAATGGTGTTGCCATCAGAGTGAGTGGAAGCATGTATCCATTGCTTCAGGTCAAAACAGGGGGTTAGACTGAGAAGTTTTAGAAGTAGCAGGAATGTTATTACCAGGGAAGTTGAAGTGTTGAATTGAAGATTATGAGAATTTCAGAAGAGAGAAATTAGGGTAGCCTGGCAGAGAAGTTGCTCCTCTGTCTCGGAGACAAGCTCGGTGGAGGTGGTCCTCCGAGTTGCATTCTGGGAAGGGGGTATTTATGGGACAGACGCCATGTTCTAAGGTCGTTTTGCAGCCATCTGCTGGCCCTCCTGGCCAACAGGTATGCGTTAAGGAGCTACCTCGTGGTCCTCCGATCGGGAGGCCCACGATGCTACGGCGCAGGGGTGGGTCCAGAGGCTTGTCTGGGGCCTACCACCGCAGCCAAGGAATGGTCCTGAGCTGTCGGTCCTGTGTGACGAAGCTGGACAGCTGAGGAGATCCCAGGGGAGGACCCGCCTTGGAGAGACCACGCAGCGTGCTGGTCTATAGAGGGGCCTGGTGACTGGTGAAGTAATTATACAGCATAGTGTCGCCGGTTCGGCTTAAGGGGTTCAGGCACTGTGACTGTTCACTGCAGAAGATCTGATACATCCTGTGGCAGAGGATCGTGCAGATTTACCCCCCCAAATAAGTCTGTGGCAGAGACTTTAGATTCGTGCTGCGTACTGGCTGCTAGACCGGCAAGAGAGGCCTATCCAGACGAGCAAAGAGTGCGTCTCATGAGGGGAACGCATTCCACATAATTATCTGAATTCTACTGGGACATTTGTCGCTAAGATCTTGTAAGAAGATATTTGAGTTTCTCCTGAAGGTTTCCTTTTCATCTCTTTCCTGCTACTTCCTAAAGTTTGACTGTTCAATAAAGCATTGAAAACGTACTCCAGTGTTGGTGCGTGTGTCGTCCAGCAGTAAACTCAACGGAACCCCTAGACCCGGTGCCGGTGAAACAGAGGGAAGCAAAGTGAAGGTAACAGACCCGCTTAAACTAGCAGCTCCACCGTGAGTTAGTGCTACATGTGGGGGCGTTGTCCGGGATTTGTTGACCGACAATTATTGCAACCCAGTGAAGTGTTTTACCGGTAGTTTACAGAGAGAGCTGGACTTTGAAAAAAAAATATTTTCAGGAAGAGGAAAAGTTAAACTGCAGGACTTTGTTTTTGGGTGCGTAGACGCTGGGCGCCAGAAGAGGCTCGGGAGCTCCGTTACTGAAAGAACAAGTGGGAGGAGTTACCCTACTTGCTACCGCGTGGGACGCGTGTAGTGTGCTTGGCGCCAGAGGAGAAGAGAAGCCTCGGGATCGTGCTGAAAAGATCAGAGTGTGGCCATGTCTTTTCCGGAATTGCAATCGGTTGTGGGACCCAGAGTGTTCCCTGCAAGCACCGTGATGAATACTGTGCAATCTGGAAATCTGCTCACGGATACTGGAGTTCGAATGAAACCGCAGGGGAAGTTTGTCCTGTATACCTCTGGGAGATGTTGAGGAATTGGGCATGACCTGCCATCGATGTGGAGAATTGACCGTACATCTTCGTCCATTTGGCCGATGTCCGCAGTGTGGAGAGTATTTGTTTGTAGTGGAGCCACCTACTATGCCACCCCGTGCCTACCGGATGGATTGGGTGACAGGTATCGCTACAGTGGAAGCTGCTATCGCTACAGAGAGAGAGCGACGGGCCGCCACTTCGCCTGTTGCTACCGACAATGTTTCAGAAAGAGACACTGCTGCTGCCGTCTCATCAGGAGACATTACTTTGATTCCTGAGTCCACTACACCAGTTCCTGTGGCGCCTACTCAGAAGAAGGTGGGCTATGTGAAGGCTTCTCGCGGCCGTGGTCGAGGCCTACCCCAGAGGTTACCTGAGCCGGAGCTACCAGAATCTACGTCTGGAACGGGTAAGCCATTGTTGGGGACTGTAAATAAGTATTTGCCAGCAGAAGAATTGAGAGACTCCGAAAAAGAATCCATGCCGGATCTTTCCGAGGATGATGACTTGTTCGAAACCATGTTGCAAGAGCTATTGTGGTCACAAGGCGAGGATGTTGCCTCCACAATGACCCTTCCCGAATGGACTGCCATGAGTTCTGGGAAGACGTCGCCCTGTGTGGAGACGCACAGTGCTGTTGTGGGGACTTTGTCAAAAGTTATTGATTCGCTACAGACACCGGCTGGGTCTATGGTGAAAAAGTCATTAGACTCCTGTGTACCGCCTGGTATGGGAAAAGACAGATCTTTGCCAAAACTTGCTCGCTTGCAAAGGATGTTAGACAAGCGTGTGGCCGCAGAGTATGGATTAGAATTCCACTATGTGCCCCAGGATGTCATGCGGGAGATTGAAGCTAATCAGGAACTTTGGTACAATGAAGCTATTTGGGACTACTTGTCTGTGCCTAAGCCCTTTAGAAAGACTGGATGTTCTGTCCGGATGGATGAACGTTTTAACGGATGCTTTGTTCATTGGAACTATGGTCGGCATATCTATGCTGATAAAGTGGTGATCTGCAGACCGGGAAAGGACAATGCTGTATATTTTATTACCACTGTAAATAAAGAAGGAAAATATGTGACTCTACCAGATCCTCAGATTTACTGGTAATTATGGACACTATTACTTTGAAGTTAGTTAGATAGCGACAGGGCAAAGAGATCTGCGTGGTCAAGATCTACAGATCCTGTTCTGTGTTTAAATCCAAGGACTTCTGTTTGCTAGCCGGATTTCTTTTATAAGAAAAGTTCTTGTGCAGGGATGGACTCCAAAAGTACATATTCTTATTCTATATAAATCATAGGAAGAGAGTCATTTTAAATGAGGCTTTGCTCCTGGTGTTATGTAGTGTGTATATAGGTGTGTTTAAATATGTTTCTTTTTTCAGGGATCATCGGATCATATGTATAGCTGGGAGGCTTTTCAGCTAGTTAGTGAGGTTGTAAAAAAAAAAAAAAAAAAAAAAAAAAAAAATTATATTGTGGTTTTGTCCGCGGCTGTGAACATAATATTTTATAGATAGAAGTCTCACAATGTCTTTAAAAACTGTCCTTTTTCTCTCTCTTTGCCTAAAGTTATGAGAAACTCAAATGCTACTCTCAGGCTTGAGAGTTACTGTTACTGCGTTCAGGACAGACGTTGGGGACAACGTCTATTATAGTGGCGGAGTATGTAGCGCTTGTAGATTTACGATCTACTGCAGATTAGGTAAATTTAGTAAATTGTGTGTTAGGAAGGTTAAAAGTTTGCCTCTGTTCCAGCTTGGCTGACGTTGTATGTGCATCCGTGCTGACCGGTGGGTGTCGCTGTTACCATTAGTCAGTGTTGGAAGGGCAACGTGTCGAAGTGTATAGATGCTCCTCTGTCTCGGAGACAAGCTCGGTGGAGGTGGTCCTCCGAGTTGCATTCTGGGAAGGGGGTATTTATGGGACAGACGCCATGTTCTAAGGTCGTTTTGCAGCCACCTGCTGGCCCTCCTGGCCGACAGGTATGCGTTAAGGAGCTACCTCGTGGTCCTCCGATTGGGAGGCCCATGATGCTACGGCGCAGTGGTGGGTCCAGAGGCTTGTCTGGGGCCTACCACCGCGGCCGAGGAATGGTCCTGAGCTGTCGGTCCTGTGTGACGAAGCTGGACAGCCGAGGAGATCCCAGGGGAGGACCCGTCTTGGAGAGATCACGCAGCGTGCTGGTCTATAGAGGGGCCTGGTGACTCGGTTGCAGGACGTATCCAAAAGAAGTAATTATACAGCATAGTGTCGCCGGTTCGGGTTAAAGGTTCAGGCACTGTGACTGACTGTTCACTGCAGAAGATCTGATACATCCTGTGGCAGAGGATCGTGCAGATTTACCCCCCCAAATAAGTCTGTGGCAGAGACTTTAGATTCGTGCTGCGTACTGGCTGCTAGACCGGTGAGAGAGGCCTATCCAGACGAGCAAAGAGTGCGTCCCATCTAGGGGAACGCATTCCACATAATTATCTGAATTCTGTCCCGGTAGAATTCAGATAATTATGTGGAATGCGTTCCCCTAGATGGGACGCACTCTTTGCTCGTCTGGATAGGCCTCTCTCACATCTCATATCTATCTATATTATTTTTTTATATTTTTTTAATTACCGTATTTATCGGCGTATAACACGCACTTTTTTCCCCTTAAAATCAGGGGAAAGTCGCAGGTGCGTGTTATACGCCGATACCATGCGATCCCGAGCTGCACAACTTCAAAATCGCCGACCGCGATTTGAAAATGGCGCCGCCGGCGCCGAAATACACAGAGCCGGTCCTCGGCTCTTTCCAGCGCCTCTCGTTCACTTTCGGCTCCACTCGTAGTCCCGAGCGGAGCTATCCGAACCTACTCGGCTAGGTTCGGATAGCTCCGCTCGGGACTACGAGTGGAGCCGGAAGTGAACGAGAGCCGCCGGAAAGAGCAGAGGACCGGCTCTGTGTATTGCGGCGCCATTTTCAAATCGCGGTCGGCGATTTTGAAGACAGGGGATCGAAGGCTGAACTGGGGAAGGCTGCACTGGGGAAGGCTGCACTGACAAGGCTGCACTGGGGAAGGCTGCACTGACAAGGCTACACTGGGGAAGGCTGCACTGACAAGGCTGCACTGGGGAAGGCTGCACTGGGGAAGGCTGCACTGGGGAAGGCTGCACTGACAAGGCTGCACTGACAAGGCTGCACTGACAAGGCTGCACTGACAAGGCTGCACTGACAAGGCTGCACTGGGGAAGGCTGCACTGACAAGGCTGCACTGGGGAAGGCTGCACTGACAAGGCTGCACTGGGGAAGGCTGCACTGACAAGGCTGCACTGGGGCAAGGCTGCACTGAGAAGGCTGCAATGATGGGCATTTAAATGTAAGTTTTTTCCCTTCAACTTCCCTCCTAAAAGTTTTTTTTCCTTAAAATTCCCTCCTAAATTGGGGTGCGTGTTATACGCCAGTGCGTGTTATACGCCGATAAATACGGTATATTTAATAAAAATATTTCTTACATTTTAGATGCATCTCAGGTGAAGGCCTCATAATGGACTGTGCAACGATGAGTCAGTCTGTCACAGCAGAAAGTCTTGGAACAGACAGTCTTCTCTCATTAAAGCTGCAGTTTAGGTAGGTATGTATGTATGTATGTATGATACTTGGCTGATCCCTATGAAAGCTGGAAATCATTGTAGTAGGCAATGCTACTAGGATTGCGGCCATCTTCCAGGTCCTGTGTTGGACTGCCCTGCTGCATAGTAACACTGGAGTTTGCTTGCACAGTATGGACACCATTCACAGAAGGCCTTGCTATTTTCTCCAGGAATGCAAGGTGTTCTCTAATTGGATGAGGTGATGGTGTTCTCTAAATGCCAACTGTGCCACACAAGTCACCTCTATTTTTCACTAAGCAGCAAGGCAGCCACTTGACATGGGACCCGGGAGCTAGCAGTGATCACTGTAACCAAATTGTGTTAGCATTGATGAGTTACTGGAAGCAGAATGAGAGACTAAATTTAAGAGTTCCAAATATCCTATACATGGTAGGGTTTGTAATGAATCAAATTCCCAGAACTGAAAACTATTACTGCCCATGAAACACATTGGGTATCCAAGTAGGCTATTATCACTGGCCTAATAAAAGAAAATGTACCTGCTATAGTATACCAGTCATTATGTCGTTTAAAGAGTATCAGTCACAAATGTTATCTACATATTCAGTCAAGTATGATTGTGCAGCCATATGTATGAAAATTGTATATTTACCACCTTATTTAAAGTGCTTGTAAACCTCAGACATAAAATTGGAACAAAGCATATCCCTCTGTAGTGTGTACTTGTCTCAGTTAAGAGCACTAAGTGTCACTTTTGTCTGTTGCTTTGTTCCTCTGCTATCAGAGATCACTTCTGAAGTTTTACTGACACCGAGAAAAAGGGTGAGGAGGGATCTCCAGCTGATCGACAGCCTTGGCTCTGTTCCTGTGTGCTGTGCGAAGGGGGGTATGTCCTTTCCCTCCAATCAGCTTTCGAAGCTCTCCTCACTGAGCTCTGCGGAGAGTAGCTTCAGCTTCCTGCCTCTTTTCTGACCTCTCAGACCAGCTTTATAATTCAGCACTTTAAACGGACGCAGAGAAGAAAGAGATGCAGATAAACAGGTACAACTTGCGTAGGAAGATTGGTTTCATCTCTGTGTATCACCAAAGGCCAGTCACTTCACTGGGTATATGTGAGGGTTTACAACCACTTGAATATTTTCTCTGTCTGACACAACAGCTTGAGTCAGGGGCTAAAAGGTCAACATACATTTGGCACATTTTTTTTTTCTTTTTTAATTTTAAATAGAATAAGGTAAAGGCAGACCCTTTGTCGAGTTTTTACTGTGGTCTGTGTCCTTAGGTGGGGGAATCAATACTAAATTTGTCCTAGAGACTGGAAGTGAGGGGTAATCCAAAGTTTTAGAATAGTCACTGGAGCAAAAGGCGAGGAAGTCTTCAATGGGACACTTGTTCCCACAATAGGAAAACCAATCAGTTTGGAGAGATTCCTAATATCCTGTGGTGTTTCCTGGGCAGGAAGTAAAAAGGAAATCTCAACAGCCATCACAAGCAGCAAGAAAAATAAAAAATCTAAACAGGGTTTTAATCCTTCCCTACTCCAATCTAAGGCTGCATCACACTTCAGCGCCTTGAATCACGGGCAGATTTGCAGCAATTTGAAAGTGCCAATGTGTGAATGACAAATTGTGTGACTCTCATTTGAGATGCCATGCATTTCAATGACACCTAAAATAGCGGTGCTGGTCTGCTGTGCTGCAATCGCAGCAACTCGCATCGCAGGAAACATGTTGCTCTAAAAAAAGTTCAGGCGTTACTTCTGGGTGACATGCTTCCTGCGATGTGGGTTGCTGTTATTACAGCGTGATTTAACGTGCGTCAATCGCAGCAGACCCACACCGCAATTTTAGGTGTCATTCAAATGAATGACATCTCAAATGAGTCCCGCGATTTGTCATTCACACATCGGCGCTTTCAAATCGCGGGCAGAATCGTAGCAAATCTTCCCGCGATTACAATTGCTGAAGTGTGAATGCAGCCTTAAACGGGAAGTCTTCCACTCACTCTGATGGCAACACCCTTGACCTTTGTGTTCTCCCACCTATGCATTCTGTGCAACCTCTCCCAATGATCCTCTCTGTGATCACTACCTTATTAACCACTTGCCACCCGCCATATAGCAATATGACGTCGGCAAAGTGGTTGGGATATCCTGACCGAGCATCATATGACGTCTCCAGGATATCAAGCCGCTGCACACCCCCAGGGGCGCGCATCGTGGCGATCGTTGTTGCGGTGTGTCAGTCTGACACACCGCAACTCCGATTTAGGTAAAGAGTCTCTGACGGAGACTCTTTACCACATGATCAGCCGTGTCCAATCACGGCTGATCACAATGTAAACAGGAAGAGCCATTGATCGGCTTTTCCTCACTCTCGTCTGTCAGACGCAAGTAGAGGAGAGCTGGTCGGCTGCTACTCTGATGGGGGGGGGGGTCTGTGCTGATTATCAGCGCAGCCCCCCAGAGGATGCCCACACTGGACCACCAGGGACACTACCAGGACCACCAGGGATGCCACCACTAATCACCACCAGGTATGCCACCCTAGACCAACAGGGATCCAATCAGTGCCCACAATGGTCATCACTGGCAGGCATTATTGTTTGGCACTGATTGGCATCCATCAGTACCACCTATCAGTGCCCATCTGTGCCACCTATCAGTGCCCATCTGTGTTGCATATTAGTGCCCATCAGTGCCGCCTTATCAGTGCCCGTCAGTGCAGCCCCATCAGTGAAGGAGAAAACTAACTTATTTACAAAGTTTTATAACAGAAAAAAAAAATTCTTTTTTTTTTTCCAAAATTTTAGTTTTTTTTTTTTAAATTTGTTTAGCAGAAAATAAAAATCCCAGAGGTGATCAAATACCACCAAAAGAAAGCTCTATTTGTGGGAACAAAATGATAAAAATTCAGTTTGGGTACAGTGTAGCATGACCGTGCAATTGTCAAAGTGCAACAGCGCTGAAAGCTGAAAATTGGTCTGGGCAGGAAGGTATACAAGTGCCCAGTATTGAAGTGGTTAATTAAACTGTCTCCCTTTCTTCCACCTCCTCTCCCTCCAACCGTTCAACAGTTACCCGTAGAAACTCTTTGCCACTTTAACCCTCCTTGTCTCTATTTTGTTACTGACCACCTCTGACAAAATCTCACCTCTGTCCTGCCCCAACCTAGATTCTTCTGTCTACAACAGTTCACTGATGACACAGAATGGCTGCTACAACCTTGGCAAGCAGAGGACATGAGAAGTCTCAAAAAACAGCTGCGCTCTTTGGCATCTGTGGTGTAAGACAAAGTCTTCGACTTCAACTTCTCATTTAGTCCCCATCAGCTCTTTTCTATCTTTAACTATCTACTTCGTCCTCCACTGCCACCACCCACTAACTCACACACTGCCCAGGAGATTGCCAATCACTTAAAAAATAAGATTGATACAATTAGTGATGAAATCTCCACTGTACTGCTGTCTACCCCAGTTAACACTGCATGTCCACAGGTACACTCAATACTTCCCTTATTTAAAGGATAAGTTCACCTTTGATAACATGCTACATATTGCACCTGTATTTATGGTTTAACATGTTACCAAAGAGCACCAATCCGTGCCCCTCTGATCTTCCACCTACATGGCCGCGTCTTTCATTAATGGAGTTCTGTGAATGCATGAACTACAGGTACCATCTGACACAACGGCAGATGGCTTGTAGTTCTGAATGAACTGTGAGGGCGCTGGTGAGTGTTCTAGTAGTTTATTGATCTTCCTGTTCTCCAGTAACTGCCCCTATGGGGGGTACAGGCAGATGGCTATACTGAGATTCTGCAGGATCCTGGCATTGCACCTATGATCTGCTAATCACGGGTGCAATGCTGTGCAGGCTCTGGAAAAAAAATAAATTCACTTTTTTTTCCTGCAAATATGTGCATTTGTTTATTTTTTTTTAAAAAGCAAACTTGGCCTTTAACCCTGCTACTAAAGACTAGGTTGCTAAACTTTTTTTCTCTAATGCTCACCTAGCCACCTCCTCCTGGACCCTGTTCCCTTGCAATTACTATGGTCCCCATCTGGCCCTGTCCTACACTAAATCTGAAGATTGGAGGAGAGCAGGCAGAGTTCCAAGCACAGCCAAAAACTGACCAAGCTGTGCTCTCATGCCTAGCCTGGTCTGTTTTTGATAGGAAAGCAGGAGGACTGGCGGGAAGACCAGGGATTTTACACAAATGAAGCAATGCAGAGAGAACAGGGTACTTTTTCATACAAGTACAAAGTACATCGTACATCAGACGCATATCAAGACTATGAAATGTTAGATTTACATAATCTTTAAAGTAAAGCAAAATAAAGCATTTGTTTCCTCCAACAAGGCCTACAAACACAATATAATAAAGCAGTTACGACTGTAAAAGTTTGCCTTGAGCACATTAAAGCCCTGACCTAGAAAACAGACAAGTCATTTTTAGATCCAATTCAAGGCTAGTTGGTTATACAATGCCAATGATATTTATAGCTAGCGTTTTTCATTGAGCACAGAACGATCGGTGGTATAGAAATGCAACTGAAAAGCTGGACGTATAACAAGGATAGGTGAGAATGAGATTGTTGCAGGGGTGAAACAAGTGATAGTTTTACATACACATTCTCTCTTCCATAAAGGACAATAGGGAAATGATGAATGGCACCGTTACAGGAGACAAGTAATAGGTAGGCACACAATGCAACAACTTGCAGAGATAGAAATCATGTAAAGTGCATACATACAAAATTTGAACATCAAAAGATACACCAGCACGTAAAATATGAAGAGACCCTTAAGCATGTTGATAAGGGATAGTATTGTGATTACAATTGGTTTTTAATACTTTTATAACTGCAGTGCCCCCCTGAATGCCAGCGGCATGGTGGCAACCCCCAGATACAGGAAGGGCTGATATTTCCCCTCAGGGTGTAGGTTACTAGGCATTGTGGGTGGTGTACAAGGTTTAAAGATGGGCGCCAGTCAGTTTTATTTCTCACAACAGGTAAAAAAAAATGTGGGGGAGAGCAGTAGGGCACAGGACACCCTTAGTCAAATAAAGCAGCAGACTAGCTGACTTAGACAAAAATGTAGAAGATATAGACAGCAGTACAAAGAGAGCCTTTAACCACTTAAGGATCGCCCACCGCATATATACTGCGACAGGGCAGCCCCACTGCGCGAAACGACGTACCCCTAAGTCGTTTCGTGCATGAGACACTATGGCCACACGCGCCCGCTGCACAGCAGGGGAGCCGATGCGCAGGTCCAGCGGCCACAATGTCTGCCGGCCACCCGCGATCGCTACTCAGAGGCAGAGCGGGGATCTGCCAATGTAAACAAAGCAGATCCCCGTTCTGTCATGGCAGTACAGTGAGATTGTCTGTTCCTAGTGATCAGGAACAGAGATCTCTCTGTACTCCCAGTCAGTCCACTGGAGTTCTCCTCCACTCCTCCATGATAACATCACAGAGCTGGTGGATGTTAGAGACCTTGCGCTACTCCACCTTCCGTTTGAGGATGACCCACAGATGCTCAATAGGGTTTAGGTCTGGAGACATACTTGGCCGGTCCATCATCTTTACCCTCAGCTTCTTTAGCAAGGCAGTGGTCGTCTTGGAGGTGTGTTTGTTGGAATGCTGCCCTGTGTCCCAGTCTCTGAAGGGAGGGGGTCATGCTCTGCTTTAGTATGTCACAGTACATCCTGGCATTTATGGTTCCCTCAATGAACTGTAGCTTCCCAGTGTCGGCAGCCCTCATGCAGCCCCAGACCATGACATTCCCTCAACCATGCTTTACTGTAGGCAAGACAAACTTCTCTTTGTACTACTCACCTGGTTGCCACCACACACACTTGACACCATCTGAACCAAATAAGTTTATCTTGGTCTCATCAGACCACAGGACATGGTTCCAGTAATCCATGTCCTTAGTCTTCTTGTCTTCAGCACACTGCTGGCTTTGTGCATCATCTTTAGAAGAGGCTTCTTTCTGGGACGACAGCCATGCAGACCAGTTTGATGCAGTGTGCGGCGTATGGTCTGAGCACTGACAGGCTGACCCCCCCACCCCTTCAACCTCTGCAGCAATGCTGGCAGCACTCATACGTCTATTTTCCAAAGAGAACCTCTGGATAGGACGCTGAGCAAATG
Organism: Aquarana catesbeiana; assembly: GCF_042186555.1. NCBI lineage: Eukaryota > Metazoa > Chordata > Amphibia > Anura > Ranidae > Aquarana > Aquarana catesbeiana. The sequence continues at coordinate 72,127,227 of NC_133330.1, read as the reverse complement.
CACTCAACTTCTTTGGTCGACCATGGCGGGGCCTGTTCTGAGTGGAAACTGTCCTGGTAAACCACTGTATGGTCTTGGCCACCGTGCTGCAGCTCGGTTTCAGAGTCTTGGCAATCTTCTTATAGCCTAAGCCATCTTTATGTAGCGCAACAATTCTTTTTTTCAGATCCTCAGAGAGTTCTTTGCCATGAGGTGCCATGTTAAACTTCCAGTGACCAGTAAGAGTGAGAGCTCAATTTAACACACCTGCTCCCCATTCACACCTGAGACCTTGCAACACTAGTCACATGACACCGGGGAGGGAAAATGGCTAATTGGGCCCAATTTGGACATTTTCACTTAGGGGAGTACTCACTTTTGTTGACAGTGGTTTAGACATGAATGGCTGTGTGTTGAGTTTTGGGGGGACAGAAAATTTACACTGTTATACAAGCTGTACACTCACTACTTCACATTGTAGCAAAGTATAATTTCTTCAGTGTTGTCACATGAAAAGATATAATAAAATATTTACAAAAATGTGAGGGGTTTACCTCACTTTTGTGAGATACGGTATATCTTCTGTCTTCACCTTTATGTACTGTTAAGTGCACGTCTGTTAGATTTTTCACTTCTTCATTCTCCTCACTGCAGATATATGTGCCCAGCCCAAATTTAATGAATTGGGTTTACATCCACTTTAAGCTGTAACCAGCTATCTGTACTTAGTAGCAAAATCGGTCTCCTATAGCAACTGAAAAAGAACTCACAAGGTGCAGGAATTCTATGGATGATTCCATCCTAATGCTTTCCCAGGCTCTCAACGGTTTCCCAGTCCATGCAAGAGTAATGTCTGGTACTTCATCTCGGGGGTCCATCCTTTCCTTCATCATAGCTCCCAACTGTCCCAAATTTCGAGGGTCTATTCCTGATTTGGAACAAAGTCCCTCTTTCCTCCTCATGTGTCCCTCATTTTGGTCTGATCTAAATAGTTGAATATAAAATGCACTTTTTATCTTTCAAAAAGTTTCCCGGGGCTAAACCTTTCATCTAATTTCTAAATTTTACAAGTCAGTGTAAAGAAATAGTAGTTGGAAAAAAAAGCACTTGTGGGTGTAACTAATTTTTTTGTATAATTCTCCTTTAAGGTGGTGTGGCAGAGGTGTGTCTTTTGCCAATAGGAGTCCCTCATTACCATTTCAAAAAGTTGGAAGGTATGCCTTCATGCCTCCAGGTAGTGAGCAGGCTCTCCCTTGCAGAACCTTGAGCACATAGTTAAGTCTCAGGCCTACCCAGCAGCATCTGTTCCTCACACAGTGGAAAGACCCAGATCACCCAACTTCCTCCAAAGTACCCTCTCCCAGCATCCTCAGTGGCCAAAGGAACTCCTACTGATTGGCTGAGATAAGTATGCATTCCATAACCTAGATTCACTGTAGCTCATCATACTAATGCTAAAGGCGACAGTGCCACCTATTGACAAAGGGCGGAAGCACAGCTAAATCAGGCTTAGGAGAAAACTCAAATGTTCACAAAGACTAAAAATCAGCCAGGATAACTGCAACCCAGCAAAGCGAAATGTACTTGTAGCCCTGTTTAAGATAAGGGTGCTACTTAACACTTCACTGTTACTTTGTTTTTGGGTATGAAAAACTATATTATGAAAAGAAAGGTTAATTAGGATGGAGACAGACTCTGTGGTTTATTTAGAGGAAAAAAAAAAAAAAAAACTACACTATAAAACTCCAGATTGGTTAAGCAAAAACACTATTAGTAACATATTAAAGCTAAACTCCAGGCAAACATTCCATGCAGTCCCAAGAGTTATACAGCCTTGCTTGAAAACAGTGGCAGGTTGAGCATGCTACTTACAGTTAAATATACAGTGGCATCCTCTTTTCACTTCACACCTGCTCAGTATACAGTGAAAGAACAAATATACAGACTTACTAGATCATCCCTCTGCTCTCTATCCCGTAATAGCATGTTTCTCAATATATTTGCATACAGCACTTGATTGGTTCCCAGTCCTGCCCTTTGTCTCCGATCCCAGTCTAAGCGTGGATGTAAAAGATATCGCAAAATTTTGAAATCAAGTCAGAGCTAGGTGCTTACACTGGTTGCAGAATTAGAAAAAAAAATTATATTATAATAATATATATATATATATATATATATATATATATATATATATATATATATATATATATATATATATATATATATATATATATATGATACAGAGCTGCATTTATTGTATCTTTTGCATCAACCTGGAGTTCAAGGATATCGAAGAACATAAAGTAAAAAGTTTGCAGTGTACAAGTCCTTAGATGTGTTGGCTGCAATCTTTTTTGACTTTTTCAGGCTAAGCACAGAGCAGATTTGTTGATCTTGCCAGAAATGCAGTGTCCTGGTCACATCCTAAGAGAAGACCTGAATGTTACCTGCTTTTTGGAAACAAAGGCAGACACGCTGAGGTGGTGACCACTATGGATCCATTCTTTGACAACAACAAAAAAAACAAAACATAACCCTAAATTAATGGTACCAAATGAAAACATAAGAACCCTGCCAGAGACCGGAGGGTGGGGGTATGTACATGATGATCACCTGTAACATAAGAATAAAAAGGTTGGTCTAAGGCTGGCCAGACATATGTACGTTTTCATACACAGTTCAGCTACAAAACGCATCTTTTAGGCAGTTTAAATTAATTTGATTATTACTTAAATCACCACGACACCAATCCTCTTTATCAGTATTGCCATATGCCACCACGGCCGCCTCTGCCGCATTGAAACAGGTTTTTTTCATTGCACATCTACCATTATGTTACTGTGAGCACAATGCAAAACATTAAAAACAGTTCCTATGTTATTCTTACTAATGTATTACAAAGAAAAACAATGGCAGCCCTGACTTTGATAATGGTAAAATGCGGTATATATAGATATGAAAGCCCACAGCAGTCCTGACATTCATGCTGGTAAAATGTAGCATACAAAAACCAGGTAAGGTTCAAGGTTCCCGTTTCTTCCTTCTATAACTATTATATGAACATCAATTGTGGATAAAATCACGTTACAGAAAATGTACGATCGCAAATAAAAAGTCCCCATTTCGTGGGATAACCAAGGGCCTGTTCACACCATTGCACTGCTAAATGGCACCCTAATGGCACCCTAAGCAGCGTTTTTGTAGCGTTTTTGCGGGTTTTTGCCGCATTTTGCGGGTTTTTTTTTTTTTTCTACAGTTTTTTTTACAGTCTAAAAAAAAATAAAAAAAAAAAAAAAAAAAAAAACGGCAAAAACGCATCAAAAACGCTATAAAAATGCTGCAAAAATGGTGCACTTGCGTTTTTGATGCTTGTCTATTGAATTCCATTACATGCAAAACGCTGCATTTTGCATGAAAAAAAGTCCCTGACCCTTTCCAAAAATGCAGAGATACAAAAAGGCATTGATGTGAACATGTTCCATAGGAACCCATGTTAAAAAATTCCCATGCATTTCTGCAAAATGCATCAAAAAACGCGCTAGTGTGAATGGAGCCTTAGAGAGGATTTCCCGCACTTTGTAGGGCTCTACTCTCACTTTCTACTAGGTCTCAAGACAAGAAGTGAAGAAAACTCTTCCCAATGAGCCACAGACAGAAAAAAAAACAAGCACAAAAACACACACACACACGAAAAAGGAAATTTAATCCTCTTTTTCTATAAAAAAAAAAAAGTTTTGAGTTAAGACAATAAAAAACACCATAGTTACTTTAAAACCATGTGCGCTTCCAGACACACAAGTACATAAACTAGGTTTTGTGCACCTCTTCCACTCAAAGAGTTCGGGTTGGTCATGTGGTGCTGAAAAGCTCTACCTAGAGAACTAGACAATTTGAATTAGATGGATGAGAACTTGATTTCATCTTCCTCTTGACACCTTGATAGGCTTTTCTCTGGAGATTGCATAACAAGTGCCATCATCGCACCTTCAGAAAGAAAAACCAAAATGTTCCTTGTTATCCGTTCTATTTCTAAACCAGTGTGATTATAAGTCAGTAAGGTGAGAAAACTCAACATATCACGGTCCTTCTTTAATGAGGTGAACACCTTTTTCAAATGAACAGAGAAGTTAAAATAGTTTATTCACTGAATCTAAATGCATTCCCAGGATATACATTTTAGAGTTGTAAGGGCCCAGGTTCATCTGAATTCTCTACAAGAAATGTAATTGTGCACTTTAAAGAGCTCTTAAATACATTCACATTTGTTCCTGACAACTGAAGAAGTCGTCCACCGTTTGTTTTTCTAAATGTAAACAAAAGCAATTTTGATGGAACCAATTAATTTACGTAGATTGCAGAAGCAAAACATTTACCATTATGTTTTTGGATTGTGGGAGAGTGTCCCAGGTTCGATTCAAATCCTGGACCTCAAAGTTGGAGCAAAAGTGCTAACCACTGTGCAGCTTCAAAACTGAAGGCACCAGTTTCCATAGAAAATATTCTGAGCACGAGTAAGCGTTAAGGGGGGGCCACATAAAAGTCTAGTTGCAGGCCAACTCTCTAGGCTATTGCCATCTCTGCCACTGCCTAAAATGTCCTATATAGTATAAAATGTGTATATTCCCATAGCACTCAGAAGCCACTCGACAGAACATCATCTTTCTGCACAAATTATTCTTAACCGCCCCAGTTGGGCAACAAAGAAATGTTCCTATCCTATTGTGCTAACAGACACCTCTCTGCAACCTACCATCACTGACAGCCATTGATTGTGCTCCTTCAAACTTATCATCATCTCCATTTCTCAAGGTGGAGATTCCTGACCATCCTCCACAATTGACCAAGATTTACCAACATTTCCCCAGTCTCAGAAGACTGTACATTCTAGAACAACTATCTGCACCTTTCCATACCAATGATCACTCTCTAGACCAGTGATGGCGAACCTTGGCACCCCAGATGTTTTGGAACTACATTTCCTATGATGCTCAACTATACTGCAGCATGCATGAGCATCATGGGAAATGTAGTTCCAAAACATCTGGGGTGCCAAGGTTCGCATCACTGCTCTAGACCATGCCGACAGCCAAACACGTTCACGTGTCATCTATTCCCCATTGATACTTCTACAAAAAAAAACCTTCATGCCAATTAAGGAGGTTTTTAGTATGCTTCCTAAAGTGCTACTCTGAGTTTTTCAAAACAAGTTTGATTAGCAAGGAAGGTACTTCTACTTACTATGGCATAGTGGTGGGGGCACCAAGCATTGATCATGAGTGAGAATATCTGTCTGCCTTTCTTATGGCACCAATGGATGCATTATCAAGGTAGTCACCATGAATGACACCTTCTCATGCCTCTGTGTTTACTTGCAGTAGAATGCCTTTTTTTGGTTTAATATATTCTCAAAGACAGGTCAAGCACAATTGTTCAATCTCTTAGGATCATTGTGCTTAGTTGCAATGCAAATAAAAAAAACCTGCACTTTTCTTCTATTGTAGAGACTGTTTTAGAGGAATTCACTAAAATTAATTATACTGGGTGAAAAAACATGTGAGGTGTGTGTGTGTCTGTGCCGCAGGTTAACGTGCACAGATCAGTTGTTTCCAGTTATTAAAAATCCTGCACTATTGCAAGATGACAAAATTGTGCTAATGCACATAAAACATTAAGATGCTCAAGAGCATTGTACTACATGCAAATAGATGGCAACAGCCTTTTTGTTTCATTAACAGTGAGAAGGTATGGGGACTTAAAATATTGAGTTGCAGCATGAAGTCGTTACATCCATGGAAAACGTTTCAATGAATATACGGTTTACAAGTGTGTATGTATAGACATTAACAAGCATGGAGTTTTCCTGCAGGACACATTGCACATAATATTCTACAGAATATTACCAAATCCATCAACACTATCACACCGTCTCAGGGTTGTTCTAAAAAGGTACCACACCATTATCAATTCTCACTTTTTATAACTGTATGGCGATTTGTAAATTGAGATTTCAATAACAAGCAACACAGATGCTCATCCCAAAGATACAATCTCAAATCAAGGGATTAAATCTTCAATCTCTTCCAGCAACACGGAGCACAGTGCCAAGGCACATACGTCATATACAAGTCTAATTGCTGCTACAACTGAGAATACTGCATCCAGAGTTCACCTCAAACCCAATCCCAGCAGACTCCCTCCAACAAGGAACTCACTTGGGAGTTGATGGCTATCTAGAAAACAATGTTCATTATTCAGTTTCGGCCTTAATGCTTCCCAATGCTGCACATTAGCCTGAAGTGCTGTTGGAAGACATTACAGATATGTACTTTTGGAGGAGATCTGTAGAACAGCTCATTATAAGCATTATAAAAAGACATGTCAGCATGTATATCCTAATAAAGATCCAAAGACATTCGTAGCAAGAAACAATATGAAAGCAGCAGGAAAACAGCTTATAATTAAAGGGTACGTCCACTAAGATGCAGCTGCCTTGCCACCTAAATATCCAGGAAAATAAGTCAGTGGGTGATTCAAACTGCTGGCATCTACATACAGTGTAATTATAAGTGTTGGAAGGCTTTTTTCTTCTGATTCTGAACTCAAGACAGACACAAAAAGCACCCTTTCATCAGTTCTACAGTTTTCAAAAGCAATTAAATGCATTTTAAACAATGCTAGTATATGTACCTGAAACCTGCCCTTATATATTCTTCCCAGGAGCTCCTAAACCCAGACTCAGAAGGAGGAGCAACAGTGTGAGCCAATCAGGTTCTATAGTATCACTCAGTACAGTTTGTCTGACAATAGGGTACCAACTCTTCAGTATATTGCTGCTACTTTCAAGCAGGAAAATTGCTACACCACAGGCCAGACCACATAGTTCTTTACACTATTTCATTTTTATAACAATAATGGCTTATATGTATTCACTCCATTGTCTTAGAGCAGCTTGACATCTGCTTGGGGTTGGAATTTATAAAAAGGAGGTTGGAAAGAATGGGTTAGAATCACTGTCAGGTTTTAATACTGGGGAGTATAGGAAAAACAAGCACAAAACACCATAGGTTTAGGAGTCCAAAAGTATCTACATCATAGAAGTTCAAAGGTCGACAGGAAAACGCCTTTCAGGGGATATAGCATTTTCTGTTCATTAGGGCTTTAAATGGTGGTTTGATAAACCGTAAACAATTCATATGATTTAAATAGAGAGTGTTATTCAACTTGAGATTTATTGGCTTTAAAATTGAATCCTTTCCTTTAAAAGGGCTTTCACAGCTTGCTGTGTGTGATGTTTGTGGTCAGTGTTCCCACAGAGATTTTGCCTTACAATAGGGATATAGGCCATATTGAAAGTCACGTCACGAGAGAGACTTCTACTCACTTTTTCGGGTGACGATTGTTCTACACAACAAGAGCAGAAGAGAAAAATACCTCTGTGGTAAACAAAGAATTTACAATCTGACATAGGAATCCTCTCAACGGGAACATACACAGTATTTAACACCAGGTAGAAGTTCTAACCCTTCTGTATCTATCAACATAAAGGATGCAAGTTTACACATTCCTATCTTTCCAGGTCACCAGCATTTTCTTTGCTTTGTCATGAGCAACAACCCCTATCAGTTTGGCTCTTCCCTTTGGTCTGGTCTCAGCCCTGAGCGTTGAAAAAAAAGGTCCTCACACTGGTTGCTCTGTGTCTCACTTTCTGGTCCTTTAGTGAATAGGAAAAGCTAGGTGAAGATGTACATAGGGGGTAATCGATCAGCCAAGACGCTACAAACTGTAGCCAGATGTAAACCCATCATTACAAGGTAAGGCAAACAATTCACAAAGGCAAAAAAATTACAGTAATACCTAGTAAAAATAATAAAGACATTTGAAAGTGTACAATGCCTTTAGGCTTTGCTTTCTTGGTCACCTCTTGTCCATTAGCTTACGGTTTGAAGACAAACAGAGGATTGATGGCAGAAAAATACCAAGTGGTCCATCGAGTCTGTTCTTTTATTGATTTTTTTTTTACTTTAGCCTTCTTTGTTGGAGTATAGATCTAGGTTTGTCCTAAACATGTTTAAATTCACTTACTGTTGACTGACTCACTTTGTTTCAAACATCAACTACTCATTTCGGTAAAATAATGTGGCTTTCTAAGGTTGCATTTGAACTTTTCTCCTGCAAGTTTGAGGTCATTTCCTTGTGTTCTTAAAGTGATACTAAAGTCAAATTTTTAATTTAAAATAACAAACATATTATAACTTACCTGTTCTGTGCAGTGGTTTTGCACAGAGCAGCCCAGATCCTCCTCTTCTCGGGTCCCTCACCGGCGCTCCTGGCCCCTCCCTCCTGCCAAGTGCCACCACAGCAAGCAGCTTGCTAGGGGGGAACCCGAGCTGAGCTGCTGCTCTGTTCGTCCATTCATGAAGCTGTGGTTCGGTCTTGACTGACTGACAGCAGCGGGAGCCAATGGTGCCTCGCTGCTGTCTCAATGAGGAGGGAGAGTCTCAGGCAGCTGAAACTCATGCAACAATGGTGGATCGAGATGGGCTCAGGTAAGTATTAGGGGGGCTGCTGCACACTGAAGGTTTTTTTATCTCAATGAATAGACTGCATTAAGATAAAAAAAACCTTCTGACATCAATATCTCTTCAAAAGTACAGTAAGTAGAAATGGACACAATATTGTAAATTATGTCAAACTAAAGATCTATATGGGGGCATCAGGACCTTTTTCCTCCTTCTGGTTACCCATCTAGTGATGCATCCTAGAACTCTATTCATTTTCCCTACTACCTGGCTACACTGTTTGCCAATTTTGCAATCATCTGAAAAAAGAATCCACAAACCCTTTACGCTATACTTCTGCCCAACACTGTACCCTCAATATTTGCATTTCCAAAGCATTCATAACGTAAAATTAAAAAAAAAATTCAACCAGATTAGTCTGACATGATTTGCCTGTAGATCCTTACTACCCTTCTTGTGGATAGATACGATATTAGCCCTCCACCAATCATTGAGAATTTCTCCTGTTAGAAGAGATTCCCTTCTCCTTTATCTTCACCTGGTGAACCAGTCAGTACATTATGGTTTAACTTCCCTTACCAAGTCAAGTTATAGAGCCGAGACAAACCAATACTGCTAGGGATGCTTACAGATTGTCAACTTTTATTATTGTAAAATCTTGATCTCAAAAAGGGAAAAAAACAAACAAACTTTTGTTCTGACAAGAAATGTTAGCTGGAGTTTGGCTTTAATTTATTAGTCAAGTCCATCTAAATCCACTAGTGCATCTAATGCAGCGTACACACGACCGGACTTTCTGGGAAACTAGGTCCGACGGTCTTCCCGACGGACTTTCTGAATGGACGGACTTGCCTACACACGACCGGACTTTCCGCAGACTAGGTCCTCCGGCCTTCCCGACGGACTACCGACGGAGTTACGGCGGGCTTTCCGAATAAACGGACTTGCCCACACACGGACAAGTCTGTTCATTTTGAATGTGACTCGGGTACGACGGGACTAGAAAAGGAAGTCAATCTCGCCGCTTTTATCGGCGAGATTGACACCTTGCAAGCCCTGTCAGGAACTGAGTCGGGTGGAGTTATGACGTAAAGATTTTAAGCAAGTTTCAAATCTAAAGTCAGTCGGATTTCTGACCGAAACGGTCCATCAGAAGTCCGACGCAGCCCACACACGGTCGGATTGTCCGCCGGATTCGGTCCGTCGAAACAGTCCGGTCGGAAAGTCCGCCCGTGTGTACGCGGCATAACACTAACCTCCCCCCAGACCGACAAGGCTGCTGTCCAAAGAGGTCTAGACACCTCTAAGATAGGATGTGCATTACTAGCTGAATTACCAGATGAAAATAAAGGGAAAAGAAAGGCACAAAAAAGAAAACCAATACAGCCAAGACATTAAAGGACCATTAAGCTGCAATGCAGTGTCTTTGAAAGTATTCACCCCCTGGCATTTTCCTGTTTTGTTGCATTACAACCTGAATTTAAAAAACGATTTTTTGGGGGGCTTTGGACCATGTGATATATACATAATGTCTACAACTTTGAAGGTGACATAAACCATAATCAAATCGAGTGTGCATTCTTCAAGACAAAACTGCTTCTGCTCATTCAAGTTAGATGGGTTTAATTGGTATGCAGCAATCTTCAAGTCATGGTACAGTTTCTAAGTTGGATTTAGGGGGTCTGGGCTTTGACTAGACCACAGATAAGTACTGGAAATGTTTCTCTTTAAACCACTCCAATGTAGGTTTGGCAGTATGTTAGGGTCATTCTTCAGCCAGAATGTGAACCTCTGTCCCAGTCTCTGGAAGACCAAATTAGGTTTAGTTCAAATCTATATTTGGTGCCATCCATCATTCCTTCAATCCAGACCAGTTTCAGCCCCCATCGATAAAAAGCATCCCCACAGCATGATGCTGCCACCAACATATTTCACTGTGGGGATGATGCTCTCAGGGTGATGGGAAGTGTTGCGTTTGCACCACACATAGCATTGATGGCTATTGGTTTGGGAGTCTTCCACATACTATTTAGTGTACATTGATTCCTATTTTTTACTTTAGCAATAGATTTTTTTCTGGGAAATCTTCCATAAAGCCCCGCTTTATGAAGCTTACCACTTAAAGTGATTCTATGGACAGATACTCTCATCTCCGCTGTGGATCTTTGCAGCTTTCAAAGTGTGATGTTTGTTTTTTTTTCCATCTCTGATCTCCAATTAATGCCCCTCTTGCCTGGTCTGGTGAGTTACTGTTAGGGGGTGACAACTTGTATTGTCACCCTGTCACATGCACCCCAGGTTGAGACTCAAAGCGATCATACTGGCACACGTTGCAAAAGCATGGTTTACCACTGTCATGATTAGGAAGCTGGTCCAGAGCAATAGGACATTGAAAGTATGCATTAAGGGCCTGTTCACACCATGTGCAGTGTTTTTTTTCCTGCATCAAAAAAGCATGGAAAGTAGGTTATACTAATATATACTAATTATAATATAATTATATTATATTTATAATATATATAGGTGCGTCAGTGCACCGCTCTAAAGATGACAAGTATGATACTTTCCGTGAGGACATGGTGTGCGTCTCCTCAATAGGCAGCTCAGCTGTCTCTCACTCCGTCCTGGCCCCTCCCCTACATGTGTTCAACACAGGGATCACGTGTCATCATCAGAGGGATACAACGGTAAAACGGTATTATACTATGAAGTTTTTTCTTCCCATCTATTTACTCTTTACTGCATTGGAGCCTGGGATCCTGTGATCTACTTAGAACCCGGGGTGGTTCACAAGCTTGGTTTGACTTTGTCTAGCGACTTGGTCACACACTCTGAGGTGAGCGCATTACCTTTGGGGTCACCGAATCGCACCATTGCATGGTCTGTGGCACTTTGAGAGTTACTAGCAAATTTGATTGTAGACATCACGTTTAGGCACCTTTATACCTTTTGAAGGACTTCATAGTGAACTATATTTTTTGGTTCCATAGAGGACTTTTTTTACACATTAACTGTGTGACACCAAATTACTTTTTGTTTTTTGCACTTAGCACTTTTTACATGCTCATATATTTATTTATATTGTAATAAGTATGTTTATTTGCACTTTATGCATTTATATTTTGCACATTTGAGTAATATTGTCATTTAGTTATGCAAATTGGCACATTTTCACTTTGTTGCGTTTATATTTATTTATTCATTGCAATATCTAGTAATGCTGTGATTCAGGTATGCTTATTGGTACGTGTGCAATTTGATGCGTTTATCGGTCATATTTCACATTTGAATTTGCATTACTTTGATGCGTTTATAGGTATTTGTCATATTTCACATTTGTATTCATATTTATTAGTATTCATCTATTATTAGGTCCGCTTACCTTGTAGAGGTATTTTGTTTCCCTTTGTTTCCCTCATCCACATGCGTTTATTAAGACGCAGTTGTTCTATCATGCTATAATTTAGTAGCATGTCTAACACACTCTAGCGCAGCATAATCTTTCTTACATTTGTCATTTGCATGCGTATGAGATGGGTTTAACGCATGCAGCTGAGTAGTGTTTTACTAAGTTTTGGGTGGCTCGCAGGATCCTTCCCATCGTTATATATATATATATATATATTTATTATGTTTGGGATTAAACCCCCCCCCCCCCCCAAATTAGACACAAAAAAACAAGACAAAAACACACATGGCAAGAATACACATTGCTTTAATAAACTACATGTCATTTAAATGGGGATATAAAATATATACCAGGAATTCTGCTGTAGGAAACCGTAATTTCATATTCCAGCTATGTAACCTTGAAGAAAAAGTAAGAAAGAGAAAAAGAATCCCTATTTCATCATATAGAGAAGGGATTATAAACAATGTCACATCAATAAAGATCTTATTCTTTAGAAAAAAAAAATTATGTGAGGAAGCAGAAAATTAAATCTGCAATATTCCAAGCATTTTAAAGACTTCTCTTTGAAAAAGGTCACCAAATCAGCAAGATGCACAAACCACTGAGAGATTGGCAGCTGTTTCATGCCAACACATTCCACTGCATCCATCACTTGCCAGCATGGCACTCTGGGCACGATGTGCTCAGGGCATTAATGGCTCAAAGCCGTCACTTTAATTCTGAAGCATTATCCATTTGTGAACATTAATATAAATCTTGAAACACTTCCAGAAAGTGGATGATGTGCTGATCATCTAAACAAGGCCTGTCTGCTCCATAATAAAAGATCCTGTGCTGACAAGCAGATGTACAAAAAGCATCAAGGAACATCCTAAGTATTGATCGGTCATTCATTTTTGGCAAGAAATAAAGCTCTTCCCTGAGGAAAATCGTTGTATTATACTAAGATTTTAATTTATTTAAGTAGCTGACCCTGGAGTGCTCTCCAGCTACATACAGTAAACATTGTTGTGTTCCGGCAGCGGTATAAGACTTCCCGTCCCGCTCCCAAAACAAAAGCGAGTGCTCAGCCATTCACATAAAGCTTTGTATTTTCCGAACAATTCCAAAGTTTCCTCTGATTGGCTGAGATGTAAAGGAGGGCAGGTGACAGTCAACCAGAGGAAGCTTTGTATTCATTCAGAAAATACAAAGCTTCCTGTGAGAGGCTGAGCAGCACTCTGCCCGACTCAGTTTTGTACTGGGAACAGAAGCAAAGTCACCATTCTGCTGCCGATACACAGCGCTGTATACCATACATAGCAGATGCCACTGACCATTTTTTACAGTGCTGACAGCTGGTACATTTATTAGCGAAGAACTCATTCGTTTGAACCAGCGTGGTCCAAACAAACACTTAAAATTTCACTAAAACTTGGGGTCAGGCTTTAACCAACAGTACTGTTCTTAGGTTTTTACAATTACACTAACAAGGCTACACAAGATAGCCACTAGAGGACTGACAGAGGAAAGAAAGAAAGAGAAAAGAAAAGAAAGAGAAAAGAAAAGAAAGAGAAAAGAAAAGAAAAGAAAAAGAAAAAGAAAAAGAAAAAGAAAAAGAAAAAGAAAAAGAAAAAGAAAAAGAAAAAAAGAAAGAAAGAAAGAAAGAAAGAAAGAAAGAAAGAAAGAAAGAAAGAAAGAAAGAAAGAAAGAAAGAAAGAAAGAAAGAAAGAAAGAAAGAAAGAAAGAAAGAAAGAAAGAAAGAAAGAAAGAAAGAAAGAAAAAGAAAGAAAAAGAAAGAACGAAAGAAAAAGAAAGAACAAACGAAAGAAACAAATGAAAGAACGAAAGAACGAAAGAACGAAAGAAAGAACGAAAGAAAAAGAAAGAAAGAAAAAGAAAGAAAGAGAAAGAAAGAAAGAGAAAGAAAGGAGAGGGAGAGAAAGAGAAATAAAGAAAAAAAGAGAGAAAGGAGAGGGAGAGAGGGAACACTAGTTGGCATCTTGTGTTATGAATGATGGACAGTGCTAGAGACCAGATTTGTCATTCACAACACCACACGCTACCAGCTATTACTTTAGTCTCTCTCCAATCTCCCTTTGAGTAACTTGGGAGTGTCTACAGAAGGACAGCAACGGTCTGGACAAACATCGCTCACTTCTGTGAATCATGTGCTTCGGGATCTTGTCACCCCAGGTGACTGCAGTCCCATCACGTCCCTCTTCTTGCTGTAAAGAAGCTCATTGCAGCTTTGCAAAATCGTGAAGTTATTTTCAAGTCATTTCAGTGCAAGTAAAATCTATGGTTGATTGAATGCAAAGCATAAGCTATAAAGTAAAGTTTTTAAAAAACTTCACCAAGAGCTCTAGCTTCTGTTAAAACGCACACAACGCAATCAAAAGGTTTAAGAAATGTCCCAATTCTATAATCTTGAACATCTGTTCCAGACATCTGTGCAGACCGAAGTATTATTTCAAAATATCCTTTTAAAATTAAAGCAATTTGGATAAGAGGTTTTGTCTGTTTTACTTATTTTATTTCTATCTTTGAAAATTGTATAAACCATATACTTTTTTTTATATTATTAGTTTATTAGCTTCCATATTGTACAGTTCCAAATAGTTCTGAATTGCCCCCTTCATATAGTGTTGGAGGTAAGTGCAAAGAACCCAACTCCCAAGAGAACATAAATCGCATCAAATAACTGAACCACACAGTTGTTTAATTTCCTCTTAAAACCTAATTGATGTTACAGAAAGATATTCAGTAAGACAGACCTTTTACTACCAGCTTCCAATTTCATTGTCTTACTTTCCAGTTACAGTTTAGTGTATAAATATGCCTGTGCCGTCAAATAGATACCTGAATGGGACCATGTACTCCATCACCTTACAGAGCTGGTCAGCCACCCCTCTCTTTCTCAGCAGTGCAAGTTTTTTGCAAGGACCCTTGTGATTTGGGTTGTGGCTGGCAGGCATTCATCTAAGGTTCAAGCAGGTATTCTAAACACATACTCTGACATATAGAGGATCAGTAGAAGGTACTGCATAATAAAATCTAATAAATGTATATAAAAACAGTAAGCAAAAAAAAAAAGGAAGATTCTCTAAATCTCGGTTCACACTGGTGCGATGCAGGAACCAGTGCAATTCATGTGCGAGTTCCAGCATCACATCTGACTCGCAGGCAGTTCACACTGACATCTGCGAACTGCTATGGCATCAAAAGAAAGTTCAGGACAACCCCAAATCGGTTCGCAGAGTGCAGCTTAAACTGTGGAATTGGATCCCATGGGTCTGAACCCCCATGCGATCAGATTCCAGTGCGGACTAAATAAAGGGTCCTGCACCATTTTGGTACGAACGCGATGCAATTTCAGCCAAACTGTATGGCTGAATTTGCATAACACAGACATCGCATAGCAGTGCGGTGCAAATCACATGCAATGTCTGGGATCGCATAAGTATGAACCCAGTGTGAATCATTTTCAGAAAAAGTTGCAGTGTAGATTAAAGAAGTGTACTAAATAAACATGTGTACTCATCGAGCCCTCCGAGACTAACCTCTTGGGAAGATACGGTGGATGCCGCCCTACCCATGTATGAAATCACTTCCATGAATAGGGGTTGCCCTTGCTAGTACATTAAGGTATGGTCCACCCGGACCTCTAGTTGAAGTGTCAGTAGTTATATACTGTGGAAGTTGTGTTGTGGTGTACTGGACAGGGTGAAGGGTCAGGTAATCTCATCTCTATTTAGTTTAGTTCTATTTAGGTCCCAAAGAACCAGTAAACCACTTGGTTGTTAAGGAGCGGACGGCCACCACGTCCTTAACCGCTGACAGCAGAATGTAAAAAAACCCAAACAAATACACAGCATGGGGGGGCCCCTCTAATCCATACCAGTTCCTTATGGTCTGACGACGGGAGCCTTTGGTGCAAGTGGAGCCTTTGGTGCAAGCGGAGCCGCCCCCCCAAGTCGGTCATGAGCAGCATGATTGATGGATCTACACTGGGGGCCATTATTTAATAAAGGGTTTGTCAAAAACTTGTGTTGTGCTTTTATTTACCTTTTACACTTTGATAAACACTCCCATACTCGGATGCAATAAGATACTGCTTTGTGAATGAAGCCCATTGACTTCATGTGGATCCATGTGGTGCCTGAATACGAAAACTAGCTAAACAGAGTTACAATTTGGCAGAGGAGATTGTGAACATACTGTAAATTAAGTGGTTTATCTACATTTGTAGACTTGAAGGGCAATCAACCTGATAAAACAATGGTATTTGTCAATGTAAGTAATACTGAAGCCATGATTGATGTTAAATTAACAGAATAGTAGGCTATTTAGTAAAGCGAAGACTGGGCATTTATAGCTTTTCATTACTTACTCTGTCTTGTCATGAAATGGATTTTTGGCTCCATCCCAAATGCTTGACTCATAGAATAATTGAAAAGGTTACAGTTCTACAGATCACACATACACAATTAAACAAAATAAGACTAGAAAAGAAAAATTAAAATTGAAAAACATTTTTTAAAATCAGTTTAAGTCTTTCTGTTCTTCCTCCTTCTGTTAAATCTCACCCTTTGGTGGATTACATGGTCCAACTTTTTTGCTCAACAAGGACATAGACTCTCAGGAGTGGTCTACTTCGTGCATGGCACCAGTCATGGGCCACCCAAACTTCCTCTTGGGTATTACTGACCAGACCTTTCATTCTTTAGTTAAAAAAAAAAAGTTTGCCTTGAAGCCTTTCTCACCTATTCAGGGATATAAATCCCTGGCTGAACTCCAATGTATCGCAGAGCCCCAGTTATCATTTTAGAGGGCATTACCATTGAGATTTCTCATCAAGCATGGGGAAATCTTTCCTCCTAACTTCCTCTCCTAACTGGCTTTGAAATTCTATGTACCTCTGCTTCGTCAATGACTTGTCTACATCTTACAAGCTGCTCGCCTTCCCCCCCCAGAACAACCTGACCCCTCCTACATCACCATATGGGAGATGGACCTGGGCATCAGCTTTCTGGACCAACAAGACGATCGCATCATGGGGTTTTACCCATGCTGCATCTATCTCCAGCTCAATTCAGAAAACTGGCTTCAACTTGATGGTACAGGGTCCCCTGGTTCCATCATAAAACTTTCCCTCAAACTTAATTTACGTGCTGGAGGGGTCTTCCCTAGGAAGGTACTAATCTGCACATATTCTGGAGTTGCCCACTCCTGCTATCTTTTTGATCACAAGTGCGTGACCTTGTGTTCCAACTTACAGATGTATAGCTAGATGACTAGGTGGTATAAACATAAAATAAATAATTCACAATCCATCTACTTAATGCAGCTAAAGCCTCTCCTGTATTGGAAGCAGACAATACCATCCGTATGAGTGTTTGGCTATGTCAAAATAAGGAAATCTATAAAATGGAAGACATACTAGCCTCCAACGGTAAAGAGGAACAATTTAGCAAAACCGGTTTCTATTGGACTGGACTGATTAGACCATCTTTTCCAATTATACTACAGATCTCACTGGAAGAGATGAGAAAAATAGAAAACTAAAGTGCTGATGTGGATTCTCTATAAAATAACAAAACACCAAAAAGAAATGTGAAAGCTGTAACCAATTAGTGCTGTGACACCTGTTGCTATAAATCAATATAAAATATGTTAGCGCGCTTATCAAACTATCCCCATCTGTTGGAGTGGTGCTTACCGTATATACTCGAGTATAAGTCGAGTTTTTTAGCACATTTTTTTGTGCTGAAAGTGCCCCCCTCGACTTATACTGGAGTCAAGCACTTTTCTGCAGCAAAAAAGTTCATTTTCCGAACTGACTTTGGGGCCACGCATCTCAGGACTACTTGGTGCTAGGAGCCCCAAATTTGGTGTGCAAACCCAGTGGAATGGTACCACAACATATCCAAAGATGGAGTTCCTAGCACTAAGTGGCCCCGAGATATGGGGCCCCAAAATCGGTTCGGAAAATGTCATTCTCTGCTGCAGAAAAGTGCTTGACATTTTCTGAACCGACTTTGGGGCCCCGTATCTCAGGGCCACTTAGTGCTAGGAACCCCAAATTTGGTGTGCAAACCCAGTGGAACTGGTACCATAACATATCCATAGCCCTGTATCTTGGGGCCACTTGGTGCTAGAAACCCCAGCTTTGGATATTTTATGGTGCTAGTTCCACTGGGTTTGCACACCAAATTTGGGGTTCTTAGCACTAAGTGGCCCCAAGATACGGGGCCCCAAATTCGGTCAACTGTGTCCATCTGCAGCAATGTCATTTTGGGACCCTTTGGGTTCAGAGACCCCAAATTTCGGCTGCAGCTAGGGGGCATCTAGGAACCCTTAACTACTGAGTTTGAAGTTCGGGGGACCTATGGCTGCAAATGGGCACAGTGAGGCATGCAAATGGGCACAGTGAGGCTGCAAATGGGCATTGTTGACCCTCTTTTCCACTTACAGTAGCTGTGCATTTCTCACCCTCGTCTTATACTCGGGTCAATATGTTTTTCCCATTTTTTTGTGGTAAATTAGGGCCTCGACTTATACTCGGAACGACTTATACTCGAGTATATACGGTATATATATAAAATCCTAAACCATAAAAATACCCTGATATCATAATCGGTAAAGTGAATAAGTGCAAATAAATAATCAATCAATAAAGTGAATAAATGCAAAAATATGCAACAAAAAACATATACCCTGATATCACAATCAGTAAAGTGAATAGGTGCAAATAAATATATCGATCAATAAAGTGAATGAATGCAAATAGATGCATCAAAAAACATAAGGGAACACACATTCCTAGATATATGTAGATAAAAAAAAGCAATAAATAGTGTCTGTTTGTGTTAATCCAGCTGAGGTCTAAATGTCCAATCAATTGCCTTTGAAGAACTTGCTTGTATTTCAATTCTCACAGATCACAGTTGCATGATGAATTACATTTGCAAGGTGATGATTCAAAAAGATAAAAGAAAAACCATCATTGCGCAGTTTTTTTAAATACTACAAGACTGGGCAAACAATTCTCTGGGAGAGTCAGTGACGTCTGCACATAGTGTTCAGCAAACACAGCAATAGCTGTATGAGCGGTGAAGCTGTCTGACCATTATAACAAAAGCGATTCAGCTACTGCAAATGTGTGAGTGGATTACATTGTATGCCCAGTCTTGTAGCATTTAAAAACACTGCGCAATGATGGTTTTTCTTTTATCTTTATGTGAATCATCAACTTGAAAATGTAATTCATCATGCAACTGTGATCTGTGAGAATTGAAATACAAGCAAATTCATCAAAGGCAATTGATTGGACCGTTTGACCTCAGCTGGATTAACACAAACAGACACCATTTATTGCTTTTTATTTTTTTCATCTACATATATCTAGGGATGCATGTTCCCTTATATGTTTTTTGATGCATCTATTTGCATTCACTTTATTGATTGATATATTTATTTGCACCTATTCACTTTACTGATTGTAATATCAGGGTATATGTTTTTTTTGCATTTATTCACTTTATTGATTATTTGCATTTATTCACTTTACTGATTACGATATCAGGGAATTTTTATGGTTTAGGATTTTATATATAAGCACCACTCCAACAGATGGGGATAGTTTGATAAGCGCACCAACATATTTTATATTCACTGGATGAGATGAGCCTATGTTTCCTACCAGGCCTGACTGCAGATTCTTTTTTTGCAGAAGTTAGCGTGTTCCCTGTGGGCGTTAACAGCTCTTGCCCAAGAGGAGCTAGTGCTTTGGCACGTCGTCTTCTGGAGGATTTGTTCAACAGATCTGGGATTGTGCCCCCTTTGTTCTATTGCAAGTTTTGAAATGTGTTAGACAAACCCTTTACTTTTCATCATTATTGCGGTGTTCATATTAGATCTTGGGTGACCCCTGGGTTTTGTCCTCATTTTCCGACCTAAACCTACAGCAGTAACAATGTATGTGCACTGCATTATTCTCGGTTTACCATTTTGCTGTTTTTTGGGGATTTGTTTTGTTTTTTTTACACATTTTTCCAATAAGCCATCAGATTTCTTTTTTTGTCCTGCTTTGTAATTTGAAAAAAAAAACCCACTAATACCCAATACATTGACCAAAACCCCTGTTACAGGATCTGCCATTGGAGTCCAGAAAATCCTAGAGTTAAGCTATGGAGTTCCTTGGATAGGAAAATGTACTAAGGGTTAAAGTATAGGTGCTTTTTCAGATGATTCAGCCTTTAAGAAGGCATCTGAGGAATAAAGGAGACCTTTCAAATGAAAGGTGGTGCTCCACCAAACCGTAGTTACACTTCAAACTACTTCTGTTTATTGAGGTTAATTTTATTTGGAAGCTCTTGTTCCATCTTCACATCCCCTTCAGCCTCATTTAGAAGTCCCAATGTTTTTTTCCCCTCCTCCACTGCACTGGAAGTTCAGCTGTTGGATACTTTCCCATTTGTCAGTCCAGCTTTAGGGTATTTTTACATTTTTATTCTTTCAATCAAATCAAGCATATTAGCAATAGAAATCACAGACCTCATCAGTACAAAAATACTTTTTTCTTCTTTAAGGTCTTTCATAGTTCTTAAAGAGGAGGTCCAGCCTGGGTGAAAAAAATTAAAGTCAGCAGCTACAAATACTGTAGCTGCTGACTTTTAATATTAGGGCACTTACCTGTCCAGGGAGCCCGCAATGTCGACACCCCAGCTGATCTTCAGATCGACTACCGGGTGCTGCTGCCACCATTCCCGGTAAGGGAAACAGGCAGTGAAGCCTTTCGGCTTTACCTCGGGTTCCCTACTACGCATGTGCAAAGTGCGCTGTGCTTTCCAATTGTCCGGGGGGGGGGGGGTTAAACCTTTAAAAATCCTAATATCAGAGATAGAAACTAAACCAGACAAGCTTATGGTGATGCCAAGTAAGATGCTAGTTATAAAAACTTCAGGGGGGGGAAATTCCGCTTATAGCAAATAGGCAGTAAATATTTGTTCCGAGGTCCAAGGGGGAAAGCATTCAGGAGACATCAATAATGTGGAAGGGAATGTCCAAGGGAATAATTGAAGGAGCTGAAGAGAAGCTCATAGTCCTGAGGAAATAAGAACAGTCATGAAGGTGTCCAGTGAGTTTTTGTTCTGCATCAAAAACACATGGAAAGTAGGACATATGGTTTCCAATGGCATAGTTCACACCAGTGCAGTCAGTTCCAGAAAAAAAAAGTAGAACATGCAGCATTTCGGCAGTATTGGAACACAGTAAAATGCATAAAAAACGCACTGGACCCTAGTATAAAAAAAAAAAAAAAAAAAAAAAAAGGCATCTGGAATGCATCCGGAAACGCATCAAAAATGCACTGGAACGCATCAAAAACCTGTTAACGCACATGCAGAAATGCATCCAGGAACGGATCTGGAGTGCATGTTTGTGGTGTGAACCAGCCCTTAGAACATCAAAGCTGAAGAAGCAGTTATAAAAAAAAAATAATGCCACACTGTATTTAAAGTGGATTAAAACCCTTACATATACCCAGTGAAGTGAACAGCCTCAGATGATGCACAGAGCTGAAACAAATCCTCCTACATAAGTTTTACATGTATATATCTGCCGTCTTCACTTTTATATACTGTTTAGAAAGTGCACGTTGTGTTAGATTTTTCACGTCCTCATTCATCTGTAGGAGTGGATTATTGTTAGACACTGGGACAGCTGATTGGAGGAAAGGCACACACCCCCTCCCCACACATGCAGAGCATGCCTGTGAATAGTTTAGCAGTCTGCTAATCTATTTATAGCAACCTCCCCCGACACACTCTTCTATCTCCCATCTCGGAGAGCTTGTCGAAAGTTATCAGGTTGATAACAGAAGAACGGAGCAGAACAAAGCTGGGGGCATAGTGCTTTGAAGAGATATAAAAAAAAACACTCCAGATATACGTGCCCAGCTCAAATTTCATGAATCGAGTTTACATCCACTTTAAGAATATATCTACTTGTGCTGCAAGCATTTTTTTTCCTTTTTTTGTTAGAGCCGAGGGCCGGCTCTCTTGTAAAAGCAATCCAGCAGCTAACTAGCCACTTGATTGCTTTTACAAGCAAAGGAAAGCGACGTCCCCCTCTTGCTGCCTTTCTTAGCTTTACCAGGATCTCCTGTCCCACCGGAGTCCCCACCGACTAGCTAGATAGAGATAGATATAGATATATATATATATATATATATATATATATATATATAGATAGATATCTCTCTCTCATATATATATATATATATAGATAGATATCTCTCTCTCATATATATATATTATATATATATATCTCTCTCTCTCTCTCTCTATATCTATATCTATATATCTCTCTCTCTCTCTATATCTCTCTCCCTCTCTCTATATATATATCTATATATATATATATATATATATATATATCTCTATCTATCTATCTATATAATGTTTTGGGGTTCTAACTAATTTTCTAGCAAAAAATACAGATTGTTACATGTAAACAAAGTGTCAGAAAACGCCTGGTCTTCAAGTGGATATATTTTGGTTTTAAAAGTGGTTGTAAACCCTGTTACACCACTTTTACCTGCAGATAAGCCAATAACAAGGCTTACCTGTAGGTACCTTGAATATCTCCTAAACTTGCACAGTTTAGGAGATATTCAGCATATGCGCTGCTGCCAACGTCAACGGGCCCCTCGTGCCGTTTCTTCAGGAGTCATGCCGTGACCGGAGGCTCCCACGAGCATGCGTGGGAGTGATGTAATCGCAGCGCCGGACAATCACAGTGATGGTGTCTTGTCGAAAACTGTCCCCCATCGGATAGTGTCCGCCCTGTACTGCGCAGGCGCAGTATGGAGGACAAACGAGATGCCGAAAGTCTCCAAAGTTCAACAGCTGATCGTCAGCTCTACACGGTGCCTGTGCACTTATTCTGCCCTGAGTCCAGGTTCATGCGCCACTATCCAAGTGGGCATAGAGTTAGAATAAAAAGATGCCAAGCGCAGCGAGGCCGTGCCCGAAGCGCGGCGAGCGAAGCAAGCCCGCGAGGGGCCCTGTTACAAAGCGTTCACTATTAAGTGCCCAAGTGCCGTGTACAGTTGATGATCAGCTGGTCAACTTCGGAGACTTTCGGCGTCCCCTTGTCCTCCCTACTGCGCAAGCGCTGCGCCGGCACAGTACGGGGTGGACACTATCCGACAGGGGGACACTTCTCGTCAGAATACTGGAATCATAATGAATATGTCATAATGAGCTAGTATGCACTGCAGGGTTTGTTTTTTTTGTTTTTTGAGGTTTATAACCTCTTTAATGCAAGCAGTGGAAGTATTTGAATGTTTCACACTCTTGTATTCCACTGTATAACAGAGCTCATACTGGGAGAGGGAAAAGCAGTGCAAAGAGTCAATCATTTGTGCTGCAGAGCTCATGTGTTAACAAAGGACATGCAGATATGAGAAGAAACCAGTGAGATGAGCTCATCAGTCTGCCGTTTAACCTTTCGCTGTCCAGTTACAGACCGAGGGAGGGAAAGACCAGCAGGTGTTACTAAGCTGCATGGGAGAAAAATAAGGTCTCCTGGCCTGCCAGAAGGAGTTGGCTATGCGGCAGAGCTGTGGAAATCTAAAGCCTCAGACATGAATACAAATCCTTTGGCAGGTAAAACAAATTTCCAAGTAATAGGATTTCGTTTTATATATTTGTATTCTATGGACAATCAAATGATGTGTCGATTTCTACTTGTTAAATAAGGGAACCTGCAGCAAGCGTTTTGCAATCATTGTTCTGGCAGGGTTTTAGGACACAATTTAAATAAAGCCTTCTAGTCATATCCAATGCAGTCCTGGCCAGATTACTACAAAGGTTTCATTTACTTTTGCCCTATGATAGTCATACAGCGCACAAACCAATTACAGAAAGAAAAGTAAAAGTAATGGAAGCCAAATGAATCATTCAACCTAAAAATGGCTCCTGTATGAACATGAATATTTTTCAAGGGTAAATTGCAACTCCCTCATAGAAACAAATATAGAAGATGCATTTAAAATGGAGCCAAATAGAAACCTGCAAAGAAACATAAAAAAGGTCACACAGCCTGGGGTAGGCCACAAATCAATTTTATAGCTTAGGGAGAAAGTCGTCTAAATGCCAGCTTTGTAATATGTCCTTCCTCTGAACACTATGCCATAAACGGGGCAGCCATTAATGCATTTTAGCCTCAGCCATAAAACATTTCTGTCTTATCAGAAAACCAAGCACAACTTAAGGGCCACTTTTTAAAACATCCTTAAAAAAAAAAAAAAATCATGTCTCTGCTGCATAATTGCACCAGTTGTCTGCCTAAAAGATTGTGCAGGCCAACAAAAAATAAGACTTCAAGTCTATTGTGAGGCACAGGCATCAGAAATTCTGAAACCAATCAGATTATACTGCCGCATACAGGAGGTTTGGACACTGGCAAGCAGAAACATGTTGAACATCAGCCCCTGCATAACCCCACCTTTATCCAACATTCCAAGTTTGTGATCAAGAAGTACCAAAGTTCCCTAAAGCAGTGGTTCTCAACCATCGGGCCATGGTCTCCCTCCTAACGGGCATCCAGCAAGTTGGGAGATTCTCTTACCTCTCAGTGTCTCCCAGCTCCCATAAAGTCCCCCTAACCTTTCATAGTGAACGGCAGTGCCCCTCAGCCCCCACAGTCCCCCCCCCCAACCTTCCACAGTGCCCTCCAGCTCTCAAGAGCACCCCTTAGCTTACTGCAGAGCCCCCAGTCTCCCATAGTATGTTCCACACGGCCCCCAGCCCCTGTAGCAACCCCTGGTCTCCTGGAGAGACCCCCTGCCCCCTCCAAAGACTCCATTCAGCACGGTTTCCCCCAGCCCCCCCATCAGAAACTCTATTCCCTACAGGGATGGCAAGCCTGCTGCAGGAGCTCCTCAACCCACATTCACTCACAGTGATTCCGCCCCATCCAGACCATTCTAGCATTTGAATACATACGTTGCATTACCATACTTTTATTGTGGACGTTTAAACTTTTCTTTTTACTGCTGGAGTATTGAATGTTTTTAAAGCAGTTACCGGGCCTTGGTCTCATTGAGAACTACTGCCTTACAGGACAGGGGAACTGTTAGAGACCCAATGAAGATCACAGAGATCAGTCTGATCCCCATACCAGGATAAGAATCTCACCAAAGTGAATGATTCCTTGGAAGGACAGGGTCCGCTTTAGCAAAAAGGTGTGAGGTAAAGCAACTACCAACAGATGGAGAACTATAACCATCCAAATGGGTAGAACAGACCAACAACAAGGATGGTAAACAAAAAGAAAACAGTTCCTGGCCTTAAAATTGGTCCCTAAGAAAAAAATGGACAACAGGTCCACTAGGCAAGACCTGCCAGGCAGAGGATGAAAGGACCTAACCCTTAAACTTCCAATCCCAGGCATCAGGAAAATGAAAGCTCCAAGAAGGAGTAGGGGTGTCAAGGACAGCCAAGCAATCTAGCATAACAGTGAGGTGGCAAGTCAACCACCCCATACTGGTGCAGAAACACAAGAAAAGAAAAAAAAGGAGGAGGAGGAGTAGATCTGTCCATGAGGACATCCGGTTGTGTCATTAAAACCCCCATAACTCCCCGTAGAGCCTGCCTGCCTGATTCAGGACATGGGATTACAAATCCTCTGACCCACACACCAATCTAGTGAAGCGTCCACAGCTGTGGAACAAGGAATGACCATGTCAAGGGCCAATTCAAAAGAGATGTCCCTCAAAAAGAAAACCAGCTGTTTTTTGGATGTCTCATCAGCATCCCAACTATGTACTTTACCAGCAGGCTGATCCACCAAATGCAGGATGAAGCACCCCGCATCATCTATATTCAGATCAACTGCAGGAGACTGCCGTGACCCAAAAACAACCTCTTCCAACTGTTGGCATTCTGTAAAATCAGTAATACCAGGGGTAGCAGACCTGGTTTGACTCTTGGTCATTCTATCTCTCTTCTGCAATAAAACAAACTTATTTGCCCATCTGCAATGTTCATTAAAATGTACACTGAGCTGTGCATGTGCAATGCTCACAGTATATTGATTTATTGTTGTCCAAGGTCTACAACCCCAATTCCAAAAAAGTTGGGACAAACTAAAATCTACATTGAAATAGAATGTAATGATTTGCAGATCTCATAAACCCATATTTTTTGTCACAACAGAAAATATAAAAAACATATTTGTTTAAACTGAGAAAAATGTACCATTATATAAAAAAAGGCAATTTTAAAATTGATAGCAGCAACACGCTCCAAAAAAATTGGGACAAGGCAACACAAAGCTGGCAAAGTAAGCCCTAATAAAAAGGAAGAGCTGGAAGAACATTTTGCAACTAATTAGGTTAATTAGCAACAGGTCAAGAACATGACTGGGTATAAAAAAAGAGCATCTCAGAGAGAGTCCGAGTGTCCCAGAAGAAAAGATGGGCAGAGGTTTATCAATCTAAAAAACTGCATCAAAAAATTGAACAATTTCAGAATAATGTTCCTTAAATTGCAGACTTTTAATCTATCATCTATAGTACATAATATCACGAAAAGATTCAGAGTCTGGAGAAATCTTTGTGTACAAGGGACAAGGCCAAAGCGCAATATTGGATGCCCTCAGGTGACAATGCATTAAAAACCAGGCATGATTCTTTGATGGGCATCACGGCATGGGCTCAGGAATACCTCCAAACATCACTGTCTGAACACAGCTCGCTGTGCTATCCAAAAACACAGGGTAAAGCAGTGTCTGAACACGATTCAGAAACACAACTGTATTCTCTGGGCCAAAGCTCATTTAAAATTGTCTGTTGCAAACTGGAAAATGGCTCTGTGGTCAGACGAAATCAAAATTTGAGATAATTTTATACTCCTTCAGCCAGCACCCCATGAGTCATCAACCGACATCACCCATTCCATACAACCCCCCCTCCCCGACATTTAGTCATCTACATACTAATGTTCTTGGGGGTGGGAGGGACAGACTACTACTGTTTCGGGTGGGTGTCTGTTCCACGCCCGCTCCTCATGCTGGCTCAAGTCCCGGCCTGCATAATTTGCCTTCCCTGGTGGAGCGATTCCTTTCCCTCCGCTCATGGCGCTCTGCTCTGTTCTCCACTCGGCCTGAGACAGAGACAGTGAGACTGTAGAAGAAGCATTAAGGCGAACTGCAGCGGCGGCAGATGGAAGCAGCCTACATCTGAAATGGTTTGTGACTGAAATTCCACGCAGCAGTAGCAGGATCAGAGAGGAAGTGGCTCGGCTAACACAGGTGTGTGCTTGCTTGGAGGGGGGGGGGGTGTGATTCAAGATCTACTATATCACTGTATCTGTCTGCAGCACATTATGGCATTGGTGGCATGGGTGGCACTGTCTCTGCAGGCAGCACATGTGTTATGGCCCATAACACATGTGCTGCCTGCAGAGACCGTGCCACCCATGCTGCCAATGCCATAATGTGCTGCAGACAGCACCGCCCATGCCACCAATGCCATAATGTACTGCAGGCAGTGTCACCCATGCCACCAATACCATAATGTGCTGCAGGCAGTGCCGCCCATGCCACCAATACCATAATGTGCTGCAGGCAGTGCCGCCCATGCCATAATGTGCTGCAGGCAGTGCCACCCATGCCATAATGTGCTGCAGGCAGTGCCACCCATGCCATAATGTGCTGCAGGCAGTGCCACCCATGCCATAATGTGCTGCAGGCAGTGCCACCCATGCCATAATGTGCTGCAGGCAGTGCCACCCATGCCATAATGTGCTGCAGGCAGTGCCACCCATGCCATAATGTGCTGCAGGCAGTGCCACCCATGCCATAATGTGCTGCAGGCAGTGCCACCCATGCTGCCAATGCCATAACGCATGGGCTGCCTGCAGAGACAGTGCCACCCATGCTGCCAATGGCATTATGCCATTGGCGGCATGGGTGGCAATGTCTGCAGCACATTATGGCATGGGTGGTACTGTCTGAAGCACATTATGACATTGGCAGCATGGATTGCACTGTCAGCAGTGATAAATATCACTTGAAGGCAAACCTGCACTTTATTTCAAGGTGGGGTCTAGGGAGGGACCAGGGGTGGGGCTGAAGGGGGCCCCATCAGGTAGGCTGTTTGGGGCCCCAGGATTTCTATCAGCGCCCCTGATGGCAGGACTCCAGGTTTCCCAGCTGGACATTGCCCAAAGCATCACATTGTCTCTGCTGGATTGCCGTCTTCTCGTACTGTATCCTGGTGCTATCTCTTCCCCACAATGTAAAAAAACAACAAAAAAAATGTGATTCATCAGACCAGGCAAACTTCTTCCATTGCTCTATAGTCCAGTTCTGATGTACATGTGCACCTTGTAAGCGTTTTTTGGCTGTGGGCACGGGTAAGCATGGACACACTTTTATATCTATTTATATATATGTTATTGATTTAATTTCATAGCATTTTACTCCTGATGTGTGGCATGTGCCATGAAACGTGCGTCGAGTACACTTTGAACTGATGCCCAGACAAGTTTGGCTCACTAAGAGGCTGTATGGAGGATGTAGAAGCACAGTTCCAAGATTAAAAGTTATTAAAGATCTATTAAAGATCTGCCTTCCCCAAGTAGTATAGGTGAATACACTAAACTATAACTTTCTCATCCCTACTGGCCTCCTTAAAGCATGCCTTTCACTATCATTAGTTCCCAACCACCACATCTAAAAAATGTTAGATCAGTCACTGTACTGGAGCACATTCAAGAGATTTGGCTTTGGACTTTCCCAGGAGGCTGCAGGAAAGCCAAGTGACATCACTGACATCACTGTAAAGCTCTGCATAAACTGTTGGCGCTATATAAATCCTGTATAATAAGAATAATCACTGGAGCTTGTTTTAAGCTCGTTATTTAAAATGTGAATGGCTAATAAATTTTGGTGATACCTTAGTGCAAGGTTAACTTTAAATGCACTGTTACTGCAGAGACAAATAGCATAAGAAGGTCATTTCCGCCACAGCATCCTAATTGGGACAGAATACCAATTAATGTAGAACTATAGGCAAAACTCCCCCCCCCCCCCCCATTTTGGATAGAGCAAGGGAGGGCTACAAACTCTTTTTTTTGCCATCTGAGTCCCATTGCAGAGATTTCCCTTCACTTCCTGTCCCATAGCCAAACAGGAAGTGAGAGGAAAACCCTGAAAATTAGGGGGATTCCTTGTGGACCCCAAAGTCACCAGAACCAGTGTCCCCATTGGAAGACTCCCCCTCTATTACTTTTTTTAGGTAACCCAATATTTGGATTTTTTTTAACTTTCAATGATAACAGTAAACAGGACAAATAGAGAGAGTGAACCTCTTTAACAGGTGCACAGTCAACAGTAAAAACTGACAAACGTTCTACTCCCTCTCCACTCTATCAAAAAAAAAAAAAAAAAAAAAAAAAGGAAGACGTTTGGCCTTTAGGTATACTTTCATTTTTTGTCTGTCCCTATATTTAGCAGTGTTATGCCACTGGCAACTGAAAACATGAACAGGACCTAAAAATAAAATAAACAGATAAAACCAAGAAATCCTTTGAGGATTAATGTTTAATGCAAAGACAGCAGGCTTCATCTGCAACAGAAGAGTCTTCGACCCATCAGTAAGTGCTAAAGAATCAGAGATAAAAATTAACAAGGAGGAACAGTTTCCTTCTTTCCACGCAGTCTCACAGATTTCTGATGAAGCACGTCTGCAAACAAGAGACTATAGTGAACAGGAGGGCAACTCTAAGCTGCTTCAGTAAAACAAAAGTTGCAAACATCTGCAAAAAAGACAGAGAATACTTACCTCTCCTACTATCCATGCCTCTGAACTATTGATGAGAAATTGACAGTAGGAGGAGGCAAGGAGTTGTGGGAGACCAATGGGATCAACGCTTCCAGAAGTTTTAGTTCCCCCCAACAGACTTTAGGGGACCATTTCACAGCAATGGAGCAGAGTTTGGCAGCACAGGCAGCATGAAAGTCCAGATGTGTTTCCTGGGTAAACTGCTGAAGCAGCTATAGACCATTTCTTGGGCTGCTTGCCATGTTCGCTTCCTTTACACAGACAAAGCAGAGTATGGGATTTTAACCACTTGAGAACCTTTCAGGAGGGCTGGTAGGAAATTCATCCTAAAAATCTTCCAACAAAGTTTCTAGAGCCCATCTACTATGCCCTGCATCTCTCCCCCTTTTGGAGCCTGTCATAAATACCAGCAATTTACAGCTTTTAAAGTAAGACTTGCTATAACAAAATGCAACCCTCTAGTGCAAAATGGCACTTGCAGAAGTATACAAGTATTACTGGGTAAATATAATCTAGTAATAGTTACACTGCATTTACTTTGTCACTCATATATAAAGATGTGACCTTTTGATCTGCATATGGACATCAGCTCAAAGAAAAAAAAAAAAAAACATACATTTACTACTAAGGTGTTAAATAGGCATACAGATCATTATAACCAGCTTTAATTATCTCTAACATTTTATTGACAATTTTTCATTTACACAGTTTTCCTTTTGTATGTTTTCTGTTCTTTGTAAGCTTTTCTACAAAAAAAAAAAAAAAGTGCCTTTGATTTGCAAATACCTTTGCCATGCTTTGTACGAAAATAAAAATAATTTTGGTATTTATTTTGTCCATAACTTGCATAAAGAACATTTTTGCAAGACAATATTATTATAGTAAAGAAAGCCTTGTTTGTCCAGAAACCCCACCCCCCCCCCCAAAAAACAAAACAAAAATAAAAAACAAAGTAATTATTACTTCATGATCTTACATTATAACAACGTTATCACAGAATAAACAAGCCCACAGTGAAAATACAAACATTGCTCTGGCCTTTAGAAGTATACAAGCACAAGATTCTAAGTGGTTAAGTGTGCCTTCCACAAAGCAGAGGTTACATTCATTGAAAGCTGCATATCAAAAAATTAGATCTGTTGATAAAATTTCACTTTTCCTGTAAAGCTGGTTCCTTCCCCTTTCATCTTCTGAACCTCTTTACAGAATACTGGGGCCACCCATAACGATAAAAGATCTTATGGGTGGGAATGGTGGTCAAGCTCAACTTTCACAGAAAAAGTGACAATTGCATATAGCTTCAGCTGCCTTTATTTTGTTCTACGGAGTGTTCTCCTTAAAGAGGAACTACAGTCTGCTCACATAATTTGTAATAAAAACTGGATTTTTTCTATTCACCGTAAAATCCCTTTCTTTTTCGTTTATTGACGGACACAGTACTTCCATTCTTGACCTTAGGGTTATATCACTAACTACAGGAGTAGGACTAGGCAGAAAAAAAAAGAACAAGCACAGCACCACCTAGGGTCGGTCCTTACTGGTAGTAACCCCCACTCTGCTACAGGCAGCTCAGTTCATTACAAAGCAGTACAAACATAAACAGGAGAGGTGGGTGCTGTGTCTGTCAATGAACTCAGAGAAAAGGATTTTACGGTGAGTAGAAAAAAAAAAAAAAATCCAGTTCTCTTTCGTTTGACAACGGACACAGCACTTCCATTCTTGACCTTAGGTACGTCCCAAAGCAGTGCCACAATGAGGGGTGGGAACACAGAAAAAAGGAAAAATAACCTCCACCCAGACAGAACCCTCCGTAAGGGGAGCCAAAACCTCAGACGGCCACCTGCAAAACTTTGCGGCCGAAAGATGCCCAAACATCCACCCTGTAAAACTTGGTAAAAGTGTGCATGGACGACCAGGTAGCCGCCTTACACACTTGAGAAACAGACGCCTGATGTCAGAAGGCCCAGGAAGCACTAACCCCCCTGGTAGAATGCGCCGTGATGGGAAAGGGGGGAACCTGCCCCCTAATGACATAAGCCTGGACAATAGTCTGTCTGATCCAAGAGAAATAGAGGCCGCCAGGCCCTTCCTCGGGCCATCCACATTTACAAACAGCGAATCCAACTTCCCGAAAGGGAGCCGTAACCGACAGATACACACAGAGAGCCCGAACCACATCCAAAGAGTTCAAGGCAACCTCCTTAGGGTGAGATGGTCGAGGACACAAGGAAGGAAGGACAATGTGCTTGTCTAGATGAAAAGCAGATACCACCTTAGGGAGAAATGAGGGATGCAAATGCAGAACTGCCTTATACTTGTGGAGAACTAAATAGGGAGACTTACACGACAAGGCTGCCAGCTCAGAAACTCGCCGAGCGTATGTAATAGCCACTAGAAAGACAACCTTCTGAGAGAGCGTGAGTAAGGGGATCTCCCTAATGTTCTCGAACGGTGGCTTCTGAAGTACCGAGAGCACCAGGTTTAGATCCCACACAGACAGTGGCAAGCCACATGCCGAACCCCTTGCACAAAAGTATGCACCGAGTGAGCAGCCAACGGCTGCTGAAAAAAAGATAGCCAGAGCCGATATTTTCCCCTTGATAGTGCTCAAAGCCAGCTTCTGATCAACCCCACGCTGCAGGAACACAAGGATCTTAGATACCAAATAGGAGCATGGATACCACCCCACAGCCTCGCACAAAAGAGATATAAGCCTTCCAGGTGCAATGATAAATCCTCTGTTAAGTGGACTTGCGCGCCTTCAACATAGTGGGAATCACAGAAACCGGCAACCCCTGGTCTCTCAGTACCTGGCTTTCAATAGCCAGGCCGTCAAAGCCAGGAGACGGTAAAGCAGGGTGGAATATCGGTCCCTGGGAAAGGAACGTCCTCCCGCACCGGAAGTCGCCAGGGGGCGTCCACCACCATACGTACCACGTCAGCGCACAATGGACGCCGAGGCCAATCTGGAGCTATTAGAATAACCGGTATCCCCTCGACCTCTACCCTGCGTAGCAGATGAAGGAGGAGCTTGAGAGGAGGGAAGGCATAAATGAGCTGATAATGTCCCCACTGCACCACCAGCACGTCTGACGGATCTGCCAAGGGATCCCTTGTTCTGGTCAAGAATCTCTGCACCTTCTGATTGAGACGAGAGGGCAGAAGATCCACGTCTGGTGTGCCCCACCGCAGGTAAATGAGACGAAACACCTCCGGATGAAGTGACCACTCCCCCTGATCCAGCAACTGACAGCTGAGGTAGTCCGCTTACCAGTTTTCAATGCCCGAAAAGTAGACAGCAGAGAGAGCCGGCACGTGCAGTTCTGCCCACTGCAGAACGTGAGACCTCCAGCGCCGCTGCTGAGCTCCTAATCCCCCCCCGATGGTTGACTTAAGCCACCGCTGTGGAATTGTCCGACTAGATCCTAACGGGATGACTGCTCTGCAGCTGCGTCCAAATGGGGAGGCATAACCTGATTGCACGCAACTCCAGAATGTTGATTGATAGTCCAGCTGCCCTGGGCCAATCGAAGGCCAAGAACCCCCCCCCAGCCAGTCAGGCTGGCATCTGTCATGACCACCGTCCAATGGAGAGGGAGAAACGACTTCCCGGTCCGTAAGGCCGGAGACCGTAGCCACCGAAGAAGTGAGGCTCTGGTCAGACGGCGAACATGGATCTGACAATCCAGAGATGCCGGAGATTTGTCCCATTTGGATAGGATCTCCCTCTGCAAGACCCAAGTGTGAAACTGGGCATACAAGACCACCTCAAAAAGGTGGATACCATGAGGCCCAGAACCCGCATGCAAAAAATGTAGAGACGACCACTTGCGGGACAGCAGCAACTGCACCGCGGAGGGAAGGGTCTGAAGTTTGATCAGCTGAAGAAAAACCCTCGCCCACGGAGTCCAGAATCAACCCCAAGTATTCCAGGCATTGGGCCAGGAGCAACACGGACGTCTGGAGGTTCAACACCCTGCTGAACTCTTGTAAAGCTTGCATGGCGATCGCCACATTGTCCCTCAATTCTGAAGCCGACGCCGCTCGCAGGAGGAGATTGTCCAGGTAGCCAACGGCGCGATCCCCTGCTGTCTCAGCAACACCAGAACCGGTGTCAGCACCTTGGTTAAGTCCCAGGGAGCCGAGGCCAGGCCAAAAGGGAAGTGCCACAAACTGATTGCGGTCGGGGACGCACACTAAGCGTGAAAAAAAAAAAAACGCTGGTGCTTGACCATATGGGGACATGCAAGTACACGTCCTTGATGTCCAGGGAGGCCTGGAAATCCCCCTGATGAGGCACGGCCACCACCGAACAAACGGACTCCATCCTGAACCACTGTACCTTCACAAAACAATTGAGGGCTTTGACATCCAGGAACGGACGAACCCCTTTCTTCTTTGGGACTATAAACAGATTGGAGTAGAAACCCCGAAACTGGTACAGGAACCATCAACCCCTGAAGAAGCAAGTCCTGCACCACCCCAAACAAAGCCTGCCAACGAGATGGGGGAAGGTGAAGATTGGAAGGAAAAAAACCTGTCTGGTGGACAGGAAAGAAACTATTTTGTAGCTGGACAAAATTAGTTTGCGGACCCACTGGTCAGAAAGAAGGCAAGACCAAAAGGTCCCCAAACCACCGAAGGTGACCCCCCACCCGCAAGTTGGACGGGGGTAAACCTTCATGCGGAAGAGGGCTTTTCCTTGGGCTTGCGATGCCAAGGTGTCATGGTTATGCAA
Organism: Aquarana catesbeiana; assembly: GCF_042186555.1. Taxonomy (NCBI): domain Eukaryota; kingdom Metazoa; phylum Chordata; class Amphibia; order Anura; family Ranidae; genus Aquarana; species Aquarana catesbeiana. The sequence continues at coordinate 72,092,740 of NC_133330.1, read as the reverse complement.
TAGTTTTGTTTGTCAGCTTACCTATCTCCATGTGTTCATCTCTAAAGACCAGCTGACTCGCACCTGACTGCTTTTATAAACTCTGCTCTAGCATGGCTCCACCCCAGCTCCTATCAAAGAACTCTATATTAACCTCTGCACTGCAGGCCAGCCCTGCTGATCAACCTTTGTTACATACATAGTAGGTGAGGTTGAAAAAAGACACAAGTCCATCAAGTCCAACCTATGTGTGTGATTATGTGTCAGTATTACATTGTATATCCCTGTATGTTGTCATTCAGGTGATTATCTAATAGTTTCTTGAAGCTATCAATGCTCCCCGCTGAGACCACCGCCTGTGGAAGGGAATTCCACATCCTTGCCACTCTTACAGTAAAGAACCCTCTACGTAGTTTAAGGTTAAACCTCTTTTCTTCTAATTGTAATGAGTGGCCACGAGTCTTATTAAACTCTCTTCTGCTAAAAAGTTTTATCCCTATTGTGGGGTCACCAGTACAGTATTTGTAAATTGAAATATCCCCTCTCAAGCGTCTCTTCTCCAGAGAGAATAAGTTCAGTGCTCACAACCTTTCCTCATAACTAAGATCCTCCAGACCCTTTATTAGCTTTGTTGCCCTTCTTTGTACTCGCTCCATTTCCAGTACATCCTTCCTGAGAACTGGTGCCCAGAACTGGACAGCATACTCCAGGTGCGGCCGGACCAGAGCCTTGTAGAGTGGGAGAATTATCGTTTTATCTCTGATCCCCTATTTAATGCATGACAATATTCTGTTTGCTTTGTTAGCAGCAGCTTGGCATTGCATGCCATTGCTGAGCCTATCATCTACTAGGACCCCCAGGTCCTTTTCCATCCTAGATTCCCCCAGAGGTTCTCCCCCCCAGTGTATAGATTGCATTCATATTTTTGCCACCCAAATGCATTATTTTACATTTTTCTACATTGAACCTCATTTGCCATGTAGTCGCCCACCCCATTAATTTGTTCAGGTCTTTTTGCAAGGTTTCCACATCCTGCGGAGAAGTTATTGCCCTGCTTAACTTAGTATCGTCTGCAAATACAGAGATTGAACTGTTTATCCCATTCTCCAGGTCATTTATGAACAAATTAAATAGGTTGGTCCCAGCACAGAACCCTGGGGAAACCCACTACACCCCTGACCATTCTGAGTACTCCCCATGTATCACCACCCTCTGAACTCGCCCTTGTAGCCAGTTTTCAATCCATGTACTCACCCTATGGTCCATGCCAACGGACCTTATTTTGTACAGTAAACGTTTATGGGGAACTGTGTCAAATGCTTTTGCAAAATCCAGATACACCACGTCTACGGGCCTTCCTTTATCTAGATGGCAACTCACCTCCTCATAGAAGGTTAATAGATTGGTTTAGCAAGAACGATTCTTCATGAATCCATGCTGATTACTGCTAATGATTCCGGTCTTATTACTAAAATCTTGTATATAGTCCCTTATCATCCCCTCCAAGAGTTTACATACTATTGAAGTTAGGCTAACTGGTCTGTAATTCCCAGGGATGTATTTTGGGCCCTTTTTAAATATTGGTGCTACATTGGCTTTTCTCCAATCAGCTGGTACCATTCCAGTCAATAGACTGTCTGTAAAAATTAGGAACAACGGTCTGGCAATCACTTGACTGAGTTCCCTAAGTACCCTTGGATGCAAGCCATCTGGTCCCGGTGATTTATTAATGTTAAAGCAGAGTTCCACACAAAAATGGAACTTCCGCTTTTCGGAACCCTCCCCCCCTCCGGTGTCACATTTGGCACCTTTCAGGGGGGAGGGGGTCTAAGACAGGTATTTGCACCCACTTCCGGCATAGACTCACATGGGAGTCTACGCCTCTTCCCGTCCCCACTGCGCTGTCTCCTGGGAAACACAGGGTTGACCCCCGCTTTAAGTTTCTCAAGTCTAATTTTAATTCTGTCCTCTGTTAACCATGGAGGTGCTTCCTGTGTTGTGTCATGAGGATAAACACTGCAGTTTTGGTTACTGAAGCCCCCCAATTCACTCGTGAAGACTGAGGAGAAGAATAAATTCAATACCTTCGCCATCTCCCCATCCTTTGTAACCAGATGACCTTCCTCATTCTTTATGGGGCCAATATGGTCTGTCCTCCCTTTTTTACTGTTTACATACTTAAAGAATTTCTTGGGATTTTTTTTGCTCTCCTCCGCTATGTGTCTTTCATGTTCTAATTGCACCCTTACATTTCTTGTTGCATTCTTTATAAAGTCTGAATGCTGAGGATGATCCCTCAACCTTGTATTTTTTGAAGGTCTTCTCCTTTGCTTTTATATGCATTTTTACATTGGAGTTAAACCATCCAGGATTTTTGTTCGCTCTTTTAAATTTATTACCCAATGGGATACATTGGCTAATGCCCTTATTTAATATGCTCTTAAAGCAAACCCATCTCTCCTCCGTATTCTTTGTTCCTAAGATTTTATCCCAATTTATGCCTTTTAGCAAGGTTTGTAGTTTAGGGAAGTTGGCTCTTCTGAAATTCAGTGTCTTTGTATTCCCTTTATGTTTCCTATTTGTGTGATTTATACTGAAACGAATTGACCTGTGATCGCTGTTACCTAAATTGCCCCGTATTTCCACATCCGTGATCAGGTCTGTATTGTTGGTAATCAGCAGATCCAGTAATGTTTTATTTCTAGTTGGTGCGTCTACCATCTGACCCATAAAATTGTCCTGCAAGACATTAAGGAACTGGCGAGCCCTAAATGAACGCGCGGTTCCCTCCGCCCAGTCTATGTCTGGATAATTAAAATCCCTCATTATGATAACACTTCCCATCCTTGCTGCTGATCCAATTTGTGATAGGAGATCAGTTCTCCACTTCCTCCCTCAGGTTAGGGGGGCTATATCATACTCCCAGTATTATTTTCCCCTTAGCTTCATCCTTTTGGAGCTCTACCCATAAGGATTCCACCTCCTCTCTAGCTCCCTCAGTGATGTCATCTCTCACATTCACTTGTACATTATTCTTGATAAATAGGCATACCCCTCCCCCTTTTTTACCCTCTCTATCCAGCGGTATAGGGTATACCCTTGAATGTTTGCCAGCCAATCATGAGAGCTGTTGAACCAGGTCTCTGAAATTCCCACAAAATCCAAATCCTCCTTGTACAACAGTATCTCTAGTTCACCCATCTTGTCCGCCAGGCTCCTGGCATTGCTCCTTTTTGTGTCTTGGCTTCTTGTTCCTGCCTGCCGTGTGCTCTACGTTTGTTTCTGTTACCGACCTTGGCGTGTTCTCAACTATTCCTGTCTGCTCGTGACCCTGACCTTTGGTGTGTCCCCGACTATCCCTGTTTGCCTGTGACCCTGAACCTTGGCGTGAACTCTGTTGTCCTTGTCTGCTTGTGGCCCTGACCTTGGCTTATTCCCTTACTAACCCTATCCTCCTGTTGCCTACTGTGGGTGTGAGCTGGGAGACCCTGGGGGTCGCGACCTGGAGCCAGTTGCAGCCCAGTCCATCCTCACCACTAGAGGCTCCCTGGAAAGGCAAATCCGCCAGAGCCTTCTTAAATGTTTGGTCCGCCGACCAGCACTTAAGCCAAAGCAACCGGCGAAGAACCACAGCCGACACTGAGATTTTAGAAAGGGGGCTATTTTTTATTTTTGAAAGCCTATGGCGTGCATAACACACCCAAAAACTTCACCCGGTGCCAAAAAAATGTGCACACACAAAGAGTGAAACACAAAAAAAGAGCAAACGGGTACACAAGTGTGCCTTGCCCTGAAACACCCGGGGCGTTAGGCTCCAGACGGGGACAAGGGCACTTACAAATGGTCCATCTGGCCGAAACTAGATGGACCCCGTTCTCTGGAGGGCCTGCCGAAACAGACTCACCCAAGTACTAGGTGAGGCTCCCCCAAAGGGAGACCCCATGAGAGAGGGCGAACTAGCCAAAAGGCCATGTCCACCCCTTCCCAAGACTTTCAGGGCTGGCCCGAGGACCTACAACCCTACTCATCACACAGTGCAACAAACCGTGTACAAACATAAAAATAAAAAAAGTGACAAACATAGGCTTAATAAATAAAATAAAGTGGGGAAGGAATAAGTGAAGAGGAGAGTGAAAAAGTGGCCATTGTGTGAAACAATGACCAGGCCCTCCGGCCAGGAATAAAAAATTCCTCTGGTCCCAGCCAAAAGGCCGGGCCCAAGAGGCAGGTGCTAAAAAAGTGTGTTCTATGGTGCAGGGACCGTGGTGCCTCAAACCAAAGGGACTCCCACTCACAGTGATTTTTTGGCACCCCTGGACTGCCACTCCAGGGGCACATAACTCCATAGGCTTTCAGGACCAACCCTAACCAACGACCCAGACCACAGCCGCCCCCACTCCAGGCAGAAAGGCATGAAGTTCTGGGAGCTTGGTGAAAGCACTTTACCATCAGGCTCCACCTTCGCTCCCATCACTCCTTCCTAATTACATTCGGGAAATACTAACCACTCCCCCCCTCCCAAAGGATGTGTAAGTGTTCTCTCCCGAATAACTGTCCGTAGCTAGAGCTACCACAATCTAGGCCAGAAGGCCAGGGACCTGACCCTCCGGCCAGACCCAGATGCAGCACCCATCCTTACCAGGAGCCCCTTCCGGACGGCTCAGACTCAACCATCGGCCAGCCCCCAGTATCTGTTGGGCAGCATGGCATAGTCCCTGCTGAAACCGCCTTTCCAGGCACTATAACACCATTGGAATTGCTGGCCCTCCCCAACGAGAGTAGCACAGCGCCTCCTCTGGAAACTAAGGATAGATACTACACTTGATCTTAGCCAAAAGGCCGAGAAGCGAACCACAGCCGACACTGAGATTTTATAAAGGGGGCCATGTCCAAGGCAGCATCACAAACATACTTGAGCCCTTGCACTAACTGGTCTGCCAGTTCCACACAGACTGGAGAAACTTGCTCATTACCCAACTCGTGGTGTAATAGCTTAGCCCACTCAGTAAGCATCTGCGACACCAGAGCCGTGGCTAACACCAGACAAAGGGCCGAACCTGCCACCGTAAACATAGACCGAGCGACCGCCTCGGCCTTTCTGTCGGCAGGGTCCTTGAAAGAAGGGGACCCTTCCACTTGTTCAACCTAGATACTGGAGTATCAACGACAGGAGGGGAAGCCCATTTCTTTAGCATACTCTCCTCAAAGGGGTAACACACCTAAAAACGCATGGAGACTGAAAAAGGACCACTGAGGTCATTCCCAATCTTTGCAAATAAACCGAATAAGAATAAATTGAAATAAAACAGGTAAGGAAACACCTCAGCGGTGCGGACCGGCTTATAAGACCCACAGGGGACCAACACCACTGCAGACGCCCCCGCCGATTCCTCAATTTTCAAGGTATCGCGAACCACAGTAATGAGTGCTCCCATCAACGCTTTTTTATGCGCAGAGACCGACGTGGAGGATTCCTCCTCGCTGTCCGAAGAATCAGGAGCCGCATCGTCTGAGCCCTCCGGGCAGGGGTCACTCGCTACAGCAGAGCCCGACTCTGGATCAGAGTCCTCCCCAAAAGACAGAGGGGGTAGGGTATGTTTTTACCCACCTTACGCCCGCACTCCACCTCAACTCGGGAGATGAAGGATTCCAGGACCACCAACAAAGCGTCCAAGGAAACAGCAGACCCAGAGGGACCAGCTGCCATCACCGGGGGAGGGGCACATGCTTCAGACGCCATGGCAGTCATTGGCCCTCTTATGACTCACCCCCTCCCTTCTTGGCAAACTCTCATGAGAGAGAGAGAGAGAGAGAGAGAGAGAGAGAGAGAGAGAGAGAGAGAGAGAGAGAGAGAGAGAGAGAGAGAGAGAGCTGTGCATGATGTCTAGGCTTTTTACCAAACAGAAAGTGGGCTGTATAAGGTATTTACTGGCAGAAAAAAAATGTTTTACTATCCAAAGTTAAAACAAGGGCAGAGGATTTAATAGATGGAAAGTTGAAAAAATGACTGAAGGTCTGCTTTAAAAAGGTAACCTTTATTATTATGCTCCATTTCCCAGTTTCATGACAGGTTTACTTTAAATGGCTTATTCCCATTTTTTCCTATAGAAAGAGAACACAATCAGCACATGCATGCACAAAGATTTACTAAAAAAAAAAAAAAAAAATATATGCATAATAAAAGGTTTACCTCATCATATGCTCAATTTCCTAGGTCTACTTTAAATCATTACCATTTCTCTTTAGAAAAATAAAATTATCAGTGTCTGCATGCATAGAAATTTTCCAACAATCAAAAACCTCTGTAAGCAATAATGGTTAGAATTAAGCCGCTATTACAAGTGCATTACAGACTTACCTATACAATTTAGGAGCTTAATAGTATACTTAGAAGTAAAGTATAAAGGAAATAAGCTTGGCTCTCCACCTCACTTCTGTGTTTGAGGATAACAAAGTAAATCAGCACCCCAGATCTGCATTCCAGGTCTGACTCAAAATACTGAAGCAAGACCATCATGACAGCCAGAGACCAGACTTTTCAGAGGAACATTGACAGTGCAGTCTAAGTACTTTTCTTTCCACGGCTTTCCTTTAGAGAGCAGCACAATCTAGTGGAAAGTAAAGCATTAAATGTGGCTCCTACACAGTTACAATACAACCTGTATAGAATAAAGCAGTATTTTATTTCCTTTGTCTACTGTTAGAACTTCTGGTAGCTGTGTCATAGAAATGGTGTAATTAAAAAGTGCAAAGAGTATTCCATTGTTTAACTTTCTATTTTTTTTTTTTTGTATTTCTACATTTCAAGGCTTGAAATGCAAAAATTCAAAAGGGTTTTTGTGCAAGAGGAGCCTGCTCGGATATTCTAAGTGCAGTTTCAAACAGAATCACACGATCTGCTTCATCCCTATGAATAGCCTCAATATACCCGCAAGTCCTAGATACAGCCAAGGTCATCAATTTATTGCCCCATCTTGTGAGGTGTTGGATTTCTATGAAGTTTTCGTTTGTCTTTTCATGCATTGTCTTCGCGAGAAGTAGACACTTCCTACTGAGAACAGGATGACATCACAAGGGAATGGCACTCATCTTGGAGCCATGGCATCGCTGGATTAGAGGTCCCCCCACTCAGTGACCAGTGGCAACGAGGCATCTAGCCACTTTTGACCTCCAGAAAAATGTACCCTCCTTCATGACCAGGCCATTTTTTTCTATAGGGCAACTGCATAACTGGCAATTGCTGTACATACATGAAATGTATCATTTTTTTTCCCCCCACAAATAGAGCTTTTTGATGGTATTTGATCACCACTGGGTTTTTTTATTTTTTGTGCTAGAAACACCCAACAGAAAAATCACATCAATATTTAGTAGAGCCTCCTTTAGCAAAAATAACAGCCTCTAGACCAGTGGTTCTCAACTCCAGTCCTCGGGACCCACCAACAGGCCAGATTTTAAGTATTACCTTGAGGAGTTGCAGACTAGAATACTGCAATCACTGAGCAGCAAGTGATATCACCTGTGATGTATTTCAGCTATCTTGCAAACCTGGCCTGTTGGGGGCCCTGAGGACTGGAGTTGAGAACCACTGCTCTAGACGCTTCCTATAGCCTGTAATGAGTGTCTGGATTCTGGATGAATGTATTTTGGACCATTCCTCCTTACAAAACATCTCCAGTTCAGTTAGGTTTGATGGTTGCTGAGCACGGACAGCCCGCTTCAAATAACCCCACAGATGTTCGATGATATTCAGGTCTGGGGACTGAGATGGCCATTCCAGAATATTGTACTTGTTCCTCTGCATAAATACCCGAGTAGATTTTAAACAGTGTTTTGGGTCGTTGTCTTGTTGAAATATCCAGCCCCGGCGTAACTTCAACTTTGTGACTGATTCCTCAACATTATTCTCAAGAATTTGCTGATATTGAGTGGAATCCATGCGACCCTCAACTTTAACCAGATTCCCAGTACCGGCACTGGCCACACAGCCCCACAGCATGATGGAACCTCCACCAAATTTTACTGTGGGTAGCAAGTGTTTTTCTTGGAATGCTGTGTTCTTTTGCCACCATGCATAACGCCCCTTGTTATGACCAAATAACTCAATCTTTGTTTCATCAGTCCATAGCACCTTATTCCAAAATGAAGCTGGCTTGTCCAAATGTGCGTTTGCATACCTCAAGCGACTCAGTTTGTGGCGTGTGTGCAGAAAAGGCATCTTTCGCATCACTCTCCCATACAGCTTCTCCCTGTGCAAAGTGCGCTGAATTGTTGAAGGATGCGCAGTGACACCATCTGCAGCAAGTTGATGTTGTAGGTCTTTGGAGGTGGTCCGTGGGCTGTTTTTGACCGTTCACCATCCTTTGCCTCACCAATAATGTGGCCTGCCACTTCTGGCCTTAACAAGAACTGTGCCTGTGGTCTTCCATTTCCTCACAGTGGACTCTGACAGCGTATATCTCTGCAATAACTTTTTGTAGCCTTCCAATAAACCATAATGTAGAACAATCTTTGTTTTAAGGTCATTTGAGAGTTGTTTTGAGACCCCCATGTTGCCACTCTTCAGAGGAGAGTCAAAGAGAACTTGCATACCTTTTCTCATGATTGGATGCACCTGTCTATGAAGTTCAAGGCTTAATGAGCTCACCAAACCAATTGTGTGTTCCAATTAATCATTGCCAAGTAGTTACAGGTATTCAAATCAACAAAATGACAAGGGTGCCCAAATTTATGCACCTGTCTAATTTCGTTTTGATGCATATTGCGCGTTTTCTGTTAATCCAATAAACCTCATTTCACTACTGAAATATTACGGTGTTCATTTTATTAGCTTTATTTGAAAAAAAAAAATGTCCAAGAAACCAGAAACATTATTTTGGCATCATGGTAAAAAAAAACAAAAAAAAACAAAAAACAAACACACACAACACGGGACAACCCAAGAATTACATTTTCATTAAGCCCGGGTTCACACCTATGTGAATTAGATGTGCCTTTCCCCGCATCTAATTTGCATAGCAGGAGAATGTGACTGGCTCCCTATGGAGCCGGTTCACATATCTCCGGCATAGAATCGGCCCTGATTCGTCCCTGAAACGGGGAACAGGGATGCACAGTGCTCCTGTGCGATCCGCAGCCCGTTATAGTGTGAACCCGGGCTAATAGAGATACTGGTTTCAAAATGGTGGTCCCCAAACTGCAGTCCGTGTGGCTCTTTGCTTGTCCTTAAACAGCCCTTGGGGCATTGTTCATCTCACTGACTTTAATGACAAAGCATGATTCCTCTCACTGCCAATGATGGGATATTTTTCCTTCCCTTTACCCCAACTGAGCATTATTCCTCCTCCTAGTAACGAAAAGGCACTAGATCTCTTTTTTACTCCCCGGTCATAAGGAATAGGAACTAGATTTTTGTATAAAAGATTTGAGGACCCCAGTTTTGAAAATTTTGGGTTGTTGTGGAAACAAGCCTTGGTGATAAAGCATCAGTGGAGGTACCTTTTTCCCATAATAACTAACAGGAGTGAACTTCCCCTCCTAGGGGTAGATTTCCCCTCACTTCCTGTTGTCTCCCTCCGTTTGTAAGTAAGAGTCGTTTGTAAGTCGGATGTTTGTAAGTAGGGGACTGCCTGTACGTTGAATTTCTTTTTAAAGGCTCACAGATCAAAATATGAAAACTGCCCAATTGCCCTGGAGCTTAACTAGTTACCTCCACAACACTGGGGAGAAATGGGTACATAAAGCACTACTCATGGGCAACGCCTGGCTTCAAATGAACCTTTACGGGATCTTCAATAGTCTATAATAGCTCAAGGATAACCTGCAGCTTTTAAAAAGGAAAAAAATCCTACTTCAGACCAGCAAAACAAGGCTTTCTGTCCACCCATTTGAACTTTGTTTCAATTTAGGGCTCAGCACTTTCATAAACGTTAAGACCCACCATGTCCAACTGTCCAGTGACTTGCTCAATGACCAGCAAAATTTGGCATGGCTGGTGAAAGGGACCCTTACGTTGGAGTAAAGTCAAATTCATAGTAGCAAAGCCAAAGCCATAGTAGCAAAGCCAAAGCCATAGTAGCAAAGCCAAAGCAAGGGAAGCACAGGAGGAGAAGTTTTATATCCAACAAAAGGCAACAGCAGAGACTTTGTTGCTTACAGTTACAGGTCATTTACTTTTAAAAAAAAAGGTCCCATTCAGACCATTTTACCATCTCTGTCAGTACATTGCAATGCACATCCATCAGCAAGGTACACTGGGGAGCAGTTCAAAATGTAAAATGCAGGTTCACTTCAACTACATAGTGAATCACCCAATAAAAAGTAATGAATTTAGGCACTGTTGCGAATTTGTAGAGGCCCGATTTGCCGACAGCCTAAAGGTTTATTGCCCTGCAGGGGCTCTGGGCTTCAGCAAAACGGTGCCCTCCGGCAAGAATAAACTGTAACAATGCTAGAAGCAATTTACAGCACACACTAATTTGGGTAGCATAATTTTTAATGTGGAATGTAGCCACTTGCCGCCCGCCATATAGCAGAATGACGGCGGCAAAGTGGTTCCAATACCCTGACTGAGCGTCATATGACGTCCTCAGGATATTAAGCCGATGCGCGCCCCGCTGTTGCGGTGTGTCAGTCTGACACACCGCAACTCCGAGCTAGGTAAAGAGTCTGAGGGAGACTCTTTACCACGTGATCAGCAGTGTCCAATCACGGCTGATCACGATGTAAATAGGAAGAGCCGGTGATCGGCTTTTCCTCACTCGCATCTGACAGAAGCGAGTAGAGGAGAGCCGATCGGCTGCTCTTCTGACAGGGGGGGGTCTGTTCTGATTGTTTATCAGCACAGCCCCCCTTCGGATCCCACCCAGGACCACCATCATGCCGCCCAGGACCACCAGGATGGCCATCCACACTAGTCCACCAGGTATGCCCCCCTAGATCCCCAGGGAAATACCAATCTGTGCCCAGGCAGCTGCCAATCAATGCCCAGGCAGCTGCCAATCAGTGCCCACTCACAATGCCTACCACTGCCACCAGGGATGCCTATCAGTGCCCATCAGTGCCGCATATCAGTGCCGCATATCAGTGCCCATCAGTGCCGCATATCAGTGCCCAGCGGTGCCGCATATCAGTGCCCAGCGGTGCCGCCCATCAGTGCCACCCATCAGTGCCCATCAGTGCCGCCCATCAGTGCCCAGCAGTGCCGCCCATCAGTGCCCAGCAGTGCCGCCCATCAGTGCCCAGCAGTGCCGCCCATCAGTGCCCAGCAGTGCCGCCCATCAGTGCCCAGCAGTGCCGCCCATCAGTGCCCAGCAGTGCCGCCCATCAGTGCCGCCCATCAGTGCTGCCTATCCGTGCCACCCATAAGAACCCATCTTTGCAGCCTTTCAGTGCCCAGAGAGAAAGAGAAACTGTATATATACACTGCAGCTCCTTTAAGAGTCATAGCAGGCATGCACCCGCTGCACGGTGGGGGACCCAATGCGCGTGGCCGGCGGGCGCGATCCCCACCGGCCACCCACGATCGCATGCACGAGAGCAGGAACGAGGATTTGTGTGTGTAATCAGGGGAGGAGAAGAAACAGATTGTGTTTTCCTACTAAGTAGGAACAACGATATGTCTCCTCTCCCAGTCAGTCCAATCCCCTCACAGTTAGAACACGCAGTTAACCCCTTGATCGCCCCTAGTGTTAACCCCTTCCCTGCCAGTGACATTTATAAAGTAATCAGTGGCTATTTTTAGCTCTGATCGCTATATAAATGTCAATGATCCCAAAAAAAGTGACAAAAGTGATCTGTCCGCCGCAATGTTGCAGTCCCAATAAAAATCGTTAATCGCCGCCATTACTAGTAAAAAATAAATAAATAATAATAAAAATGTCATAAATCTAAGCTATAACTTTTGTGCAAACCACTCAATATATGCTTATTGTGATTTGTTTTACCAAAATTATGTAGAAGAATACATATTGGCCTAAACTGATAAAGACTTTTTTTTGTTTTTTTTAATTTGGGATATTTATTAAAGCAAAAAATTTGTTTTTTTTTTCAAAATTTCGCTCTTGTTTATAGCACAAAAACAAAAACCACAGAGGTAAGCAAACACCACCAAAAGAAAGCTCTATTTGTGGGGAAGAAAAAAAAAGGACGTAAATTTTGTTTGGGTACAACATTGCACCCCCACGCAATTGTCAGTTAAAGCGACAGTGTCTTATCGCAAAAAATGGCCTGGGTCAGGGAAGGGTTAAATTCTTCCAGGGCCGAAGTGGTTAAAGCGCAACTATGGTTAAACCATATATTAGTTTCCACATCGTATGTCATTTATAGCATACTCCCATTGCTGTGAATGTTCTTGAAGTTTGATGTGCATTGCATTAAGGCACTCATATATTAAAGTGGAGTTCCACCCAAAAGTTGAACAGCGCTGTCTCTCTGAAGTTCGACTCCTCTTCTCCTCCCTCTGCTGCCGGGCCAATTAGAAAGAGCAGCGCGCTTCGCGCAGTAGGGAACCGGCTGTGAAGCCTAAAGGCTTCACTGCCGGGTTCCCTTACCAGGAATGGCAGCGACTGCACTCAACAGCCGATCCGAAGATCAGGTAAGTGTCCATATATTAAAAGTCAGCAGCTGCAGTATTTGTAGCTGCTGACTTAATTTTTCGAGGGGGGGGGGGTGGGGGGTGAACTACAGAGGTGTTGAGATAAGGAGTTTCAAGGGGCAAAGTCAGGGCAGGAATCATTGCTTGCAGGCAGCAAGGTACCATGGGATTTGTAGTCCTTAGAAATTGAAGTAAACAGCAGAGGAGAAGCTGCACAAAAAACATGCAAGGAAACCAGGAAGTTGTGGAAAGAGATGGCTAGCAGACAGGCAGAACTCACAATGTGAAATAAGATTTTTTTAAGTAAGCTTATATTGGATTGTTAAAACCACTCATTGTTTGTATTGCTGTTACAGTGCTGATGTTATAAAAATAAAAGTGTATGCTGTGATCATTTATTTTTTTTTTAAGTATAAAAAAAAAGGTTTTGCCCTTCAAAATGCCTAACAATCAGGGATCAGAATTGTTGGGGGGTTTATGGGTCTGCTCAAAGAGCTTCAGCAAAACTGTTTTAAACAGGGTTATGGTAGCAGCTATTGTATTCACACAAAAATCCTTCATTACTGCAGGCTTTGAGCATAGAATGGCGTTCTCACAGAAATGACATTTTCCAGGGACTATGCAGAGATCTGGCCTAATGATACAGGTCACCCAGTATTCATATATATATATATATATATATATATATATATATATATATATATATACAGTGCACACAATCTCTTCACCCCCCCCCCCCCCCACCCAACAGTAATAAAATGTTTGGCTGCGATCTAGATAAACTCATCAAATATTTAGAAGCTCATGGAACCTCTCAGGCTGGGAACTGTGCCAGCAGCTGCAAGATGTGAGACTGCAGATATTTCTCCTCTTATCCGCAAGGATAGACAAACATAAATTCAGTGCTTAAAATACAATGTGCCATTCGGAAAATGTGATAGAAGGTACTTTCTTCCTCCATCAGAGGACGGATGACGATTTATATCTGTGAACTTGTTCTAGGCCCAATGCATGCAGTAACTGTCCATTGCACTGCAGTGGAAGGGAAACAAGGGTTAACGGAGAGCAGGTTTCAGTAAAGGAGGCCATGAGCCCCAGCTGATGATGCGCTAACTGTATTTAAAGGTGTAGATTGGCAATGCTGAATTCATATGCACACAAAAGAATTTACTGTGAATTTATAAATTATATATGAAATAGGAAAGCACAATGGCATTAAAGGAACTTTGCTAAGCACTACATGCATCTTAAATGGCCACATAGGCCATGAAAAGTGATTTAATTTTAGAAAGGAAAAAAAAAAAAAAAAGCGCTATAATCCTTTCTGTTGAGATTAAACCCATTATTTTAAAAATTACCGTATTTATTGGCGTATAACACGCACTTTTTCACCCTGAAAATCGGGTGCAAATACTGTGTGCGTGTTATACGCCAATACTCCAATTTTAGCTGCATCGGAGGGGACAGGGAGGAGGGCGGGACGAGTGCCGTCAGATTACATACAGTGAGAATCTCCTGTTTACTTGGCGGCCTCTGTAATAGGAAGTCCCATCTCCTGGGCCGCCACTGGACCACTGTTCTGTCTATCATAGGAGATTCTGACTGTATGTAATCTGTCGGCGCACGTCCCGCCCCCCTACCTGTCCCTTTTACGCTGCAGATGGGCATCGATCAGGCTGCACTGAAGGCAGTGGTGAGGCTGCTGCATTGAAGGCAATGGTGAGGCTGCTGCATTGAAAGCAATGGTGAGGCTGCTGCATTGAAGGCAATGGTGAGGCTGCTGCATTGAAGGCAATGGTGAGGCTGCTGCATTGAAGGCAATGGTGAGGCTGCTGCATTGAAGGCAATGGTGAGGCTGCTGCATTGAAGGCAATGGTGAGGCTGCTGCACTGAAGGCAATGGTGAGGCTGCTGCACTGAAGGCAATGGTGAGGCTGCTGCACTGAAGGCAATGGTGAGGCTGCTGCACTGAAGGCAATGGTGAGGCTGCTGCACTGAAGGCAATGGTGAGGCTGCTGCACTGAAGGCAATGGTGAGGCTGCTGCATTGATGTGGACTGATGAGGCTGCATTGATGGCACTTGTGAGGCTGCAGATGGGCATCGATCAGGCTGCACTGAAGGCAATGGTGAGGCTGCTGCATTGAAGGCAATGGTGAGGATGCTGCATTGAAGGCAATGGTGAGGCTGCTGCATTGAAGGCAATGGTGAGGCTGCTGCATTGAAGGCAATGGTGAGGCTGCTGCATTGAAGGCAATGGTGAAGCTGCTGCATTGAAGGCAATGGTGAGGCTGCTGCATTGATGGTAATGGTGAAGCTACATTGATGTGGACTGATGAGGCTGCATTGATGGCACTTGTGAGGCTGCAGATGGGCACTGACCCTTATTTTGCTTCAAAGTTTCTGATTTAAAATTTTTTTTCTGAAACTTCCCTCTGAAAACAAATGTGCGTGTTATACGCTGATAAATACAGTAATAGTTCAGTCTTTAGAAGCCAGGAAGGCAAACTACAAGAGTTTTTTAGATCTATCAATGCGTTTTGGTGAGATCTCTCTGCTTGAGTTCCTGGGACTGCACAGCTGGTATGCCCATTATGAGAAGTTCCGCTTGTTGGATTTTTTTTTAATTCATAATGGAAAATGCAACAGAAGGAGCTGAACACAAAAAGAAAAAAAAATTCCAGGTGGATGGGATCAGAGACCATAAAACAAAACAGAGGGCGCACTGGCCTAGTGCATTATCCTCAATTATCTTTAATATATAAAAAGTGGTAAGTATTATACTCACAAACTGACAGCTACATCAGAGCAACTTCAAGTCCAAAATACAACATATGTCACAGGACAATATTGGAAGTCCAACAGGCTAATGCGTTTTGAGGATTTGCTTCCTCAGAGCCAACTGAGTTGAGTATAATACTTACCACTTTTTATATATCAAAAAGATAATTGTTGAGGATAATGCTCTAGGTCGGTGCGCCCTCTGTTGTGTTTCATATTTTCAGTGTTCCCAGACTTCCCCAGTCTTATGAGGGCAGCAAGGCAAGACATATCCAGGAAAGCCAAGATGGTGATAAAGACAACTGTAATTTCTGGGCCCACTCTCAAGAGCAGGAGATTTTGTGTGTTTGCCATCTACTTCTTGGGATGGGATTAGAGTCAGGATTTATGAACTCAGCCCACCCACCTCAGGAAGGGGGCCCCCATTGCGTTCTTTCAACACCGGCGCTATCACATCATAGCTAAAAAAATATATGTCTCCTTGCTAGATGTGTGCTCGGAAAACAGTGTAGGGGGAAATAACAGTTTACTGCACCCAGCAATGAGACAAGCTAGAAAGATAGTTGAAAGTTCTATATGTTGCCGGGGGGGGATACAGTGAGAAGCTTCTTTAAAGTGGTTGTCCCCTTTTTTCTTAACCTTCAGACAAGCTTTAAAGTGAAGTGCCACTAAACCCACATCATAAAAAACTATCAATGCTGCATTACATGCTGTTCATACTCAGCCACTATGAGATTCGTTCCCTATATACTGCAAAAAACCTGGTTGAGCCTGCTGCTCTGCATCTATGGCTTCTGTTCATGTCTGCAATGCAGCTGGGGATTTTGCAGCTGTGGTGGCAACTCTGCAGATACTCAGTTTTCAGTGAGTTTCTATGCTGATCATTTCCTCCATATCACATCTGAGCAGCCCATGTGACTATAGAGTCACACATCTGGGCGTATACACAGCGGTAAATGAATGCCCACTAACCATCTAAACACAATAGGATATATGTAGACTGTTGGAGGCGGACCTTCCTCACCATGTAATTGCCAAAAAAAATAAAGATTTGATTTCAAATATATATATTTGTAGGACAATTTAAAACTATTTCATATCCATTTTTTATACTCTGTATTCCAAAGGGCAGTTTTTTTTATTTTGAACATGTGACCAGCAACAAAGGACTAGAAACTCCTGCTTAGGTTTCCCTGCAGACAGGCTGGGAAAGAGCTGGGTCATGTGACAGCCGTATATTAATAAGGAAAAACATATTAGATTTTTTTTTTTTTTTAATTAAAATATTTACAGTGCCATCACCTACATAAAGAAATAGAAGGGGTGTTCTGACAAAATAGGCAACTTGGCAGAATACCGAACCATGTCACTTCTGGTTTATTTATAACATGATTCATTGCAGATTTCCATGAAGGAATCTTACATGAGGAATACGTGTTTTGACACAAGATCGGCAACCGAATGCAGTCTGGTGCATGGTATTATGAGCGGAAATTGTTACTCCGCTCCAACACTAACCAAAAAATGGCTACCCCCCAGTCCAGGCCCTTTGGGTCTTGTATGGATATTAAGGGGAACCCCGCACCCAAATTAGAAAAAGGAAAGGCGTGCGGCCCCCAGGTCCTATATACTCTGAACAGCAGTATACAGGCAGTGCAAACAAGACAGGGACTGTAGGTTTATTGTTAAGTAGAATCTGTTTGTAATTTTGAACTGGTACATTTTTAAAGTGTAGCTCCAGCCAAAAAATCTATTTTTTTTTTTAAACAAAGATTGGTGATAAAGCATCAATGAAGAGGAGACACGTTTTTCCCATATTAAAGCGGAGGTCCGCTGAAAAAAAAAAATTAAAAGCCAGCAGCTACAAATACTGCAGCTGCTGACTTTTAATATATGGACGCTTACCCGTCCAGGGAGCCCGCGATGTCGGCAGCCGAAGCCGATTCGTCTGTCGGCTCTCAGCTGTTGCCGCCACCATCCCCGGTAAGGGAATAAGGAAGTGAAGCCGTGTGGCTTCACTTCCTGGTTCCCTACTGCGCATGCGCGAGTCGCGCTGCTCCTCCTCTCTGGTCCCTGCTGTGTTCTGGGACCTGTGTGTCTCCCACAATACAGCGGGGGAGGACAGTGTAGGCGCTGGAAGTGGCGTAGGTCACCACAAGTGCCGCGGTGATCTATGCCAGGAAGTGGGAGCAAATACCTGTATTATACAGGTATCTGCTCCCTCCTCCCCCCTGAAAGGTGCCAAATGTGACACCAGAGGGGGGGAGGAATCCAAAAAGTGGAAGTTCCATTTTTGGGTGGAACTCCACTTTAACTCTTACAGGAGAGAATTTCCCTTCCTAGGGGTAGATTTCATCTCACTTCCTGTTGTGTCCTTCAGTTTGCAAGTAGGAGTCATTTGTAAGTTGGATGTTTGAAAGTTGGGGCCTGACCTATATACTCTGCAGAAATTGGGGCCTTAGGTGTTGGTGAGGGCCTTAGCCCTCACAGTTACTCTTGGTGGGCGCAGGAATGGCCCTGCTGTGAAATATTATATCAAAAAATGTAATTACATGCACCTGTTGAACAGGGGCAGAAAAATTGGGCCTTAGGCACTGGTGCCACAACACTGCAACCCCTCACAGATGCTATAGTTGGAGCGCAGGAATGAGCCCTGCTGCAAAGTATTGCATCAAAAATTGTAATTATACGCCCGTTAAACAGGGGCAGAAAAATTGGGCCTTGGCCACTGGTGGCGGTGCCCAGAACCAAAAATGTTCTTACAAGCTATCAGCATGAAAATTGAGAGAGGATTGTCACTCAACATAACAGAATAGTCACTCAGCATCAGCATGAAGGGATCTCACATTAAAAAAAAAAAATCAAATTAGTTAAATCAGCATCAGGTGCTTGGTAGCTGGTGATCCAAGACTGGATTCATTTTTATGAAGGTCAGCCGAACGGCCGATTCGGTGGACAGGCGCACCCTGTGATCGGTTACAAAGCCTCCAGCAGCACTGAATGTGCGTTCCGAAAGAACGCTGGATGCAGGACAGGCCAGTAACTCACTTGCATACTGTGCACAAGCTCTGGCCAGTGATCCATCATCAAGACCCGATAACCCAGAGGATTTTCGGGGGGAAAGGTATCCAAGTCTGATCTTGCCCCTAGGTAATCCTGCACCATGTGAATCAGACTCTGGCGATGGTTGCTGGAACCGATCAGACCTTGGGGCTGCGAACTAAAAAATTGTCTGAACGCATTGGTCAGACGGCCACCTTCTCCACCGCTCCTTCTGTGACTGGCCAAAGCCTCAGCAATACGTTGTCCAGGAGGACCAGGAAATTGTAACCTCCCAGGCTCTGGAAACGCGTTGCACAAACCTTTCTGCAATTCCTCCCGAAGATGTTTCATCCACTGCTCCCTCTGCAACGGCAAGATAAGGTCCGCAACCTTACCCTTGTAACGTGGATCAAGGAGGGTTGTCAGCCAGTAATCATCCCTCCCCTTGATACCACGAATACGAGGATCCTTCCGCAGGCTTTGCAGGATCAGGGAGGCCATGCAGCGTAGGTTTGCTGAGGCATTCGATCCAGAGTCTTCTGGGTCACTAAGGACGACATGATCTGCAGCCACCTCCTCCCAGCCACGTACAAGTCCATGGGTTTCTTCAGACTGTAAATGATCCCTTGAAGACTGCTGCTGATGCTGAGTGCCAGGCTCCACCTCCATGCTGACACAATCCTCCTCCTCCTCCTCTTCCTGTGTGATCGGCGGGCACGCAGGAACACTGTCTGGATAAAGGGGGCCTTAAGAGGTAAGAAGTCCTCCTCTTCCTTCCTCTGTTCTGCCTCAAGTGCCCTGTCCATTATTCCACGCAGCGCGTGCTCCAACAGGTGGACAAGAGGAACAGTGTCACTGATGCATGCATTGTCACTGCTCACCATCCTGGTGGCCTCCTCAAATGGTGACAGGACAGTGCATGCATCCCTGATCATAGCCCACTGGCGTGGGGAAAAAAAAACAAGGTCCCCTGACCCTGTCCTGGTGCCATAGTCGCATAGGTACTCATTGATGGCCCTCTGCTGCGTGTGCAGCCACTGCAGCCTGGCCAACGTTGAGTTCTACCTGGTGGGCATGTCACAGATTAGGCAGTTCTTGGGCAGGTTAAATTCCTTTTGGAGGTCAGCCAGTCGAGCACTGGCATTAGATGACCTGCGGAAATGCACACAGACTTTCCTGGCCTGCCTCAGGACATCCTGTAAGTCTG